>NC_081768.1:23384432-23984432 GCF_963082965.1 Carassius carassius | reverse complement strand
CACAGGCTATTTAGCAACCCCCAAGTGGGATGAGAAAACACTGCATACTGAGAAAAAAAAAATCAATCAAACTAAACGTACATATTAGCGTCATCATAAAATCAAATAGAAAAAGTTTTAGCTCAGGCATCATATGCCTACACATGTTGACCTGTTTGTAGTCATTCCATGTCTGTGAAGTGCAAGGATTCTCTAGCAGAGAATTATTGCCATTCGGTTGAGTTGAAGTGGTGTCTTATCCCGCGAAGAACATTTCAGCCTCCTCTGCTGAATCAAACGATAATTTATTCCCCTTGTACGTGAGTTTCAGGATGGCTGGGTAGATCAAAAACGAGTCGATGCCTTTCGGTCGCAATTGGGCTCGGATCGTTTTGTATTTGTTTCTTCTCTGTACTGTCTCGCCACTGTAGTCAGCGTAGAATTCAAGCTGAGTGTCTGAAAGTTTAGGTTTAGTATTACAAGCTCCCTGCAGTATGGCTTGACGATCGCGGTAACGGAGCACTCTGAAGATCATTGTACGCGGTCTGGAGAGGTTAGCAGAGAAGATTCGGGGGGCTCTGTCAATTTCTATGGATTTTCCGGCCAGTGTCGGGATCCACTGAGGTAGCATTTTACAAAGAAATCCGACTGGATCTTCTCCTTCTGCACCTGTTGGTAGGTTTATTAATCTCACATTGTTCCTTCTTGACCTATCTTCCATCTCGATGACTTTCCTTCTGAGGGTGTCCAGCTCTGTGAGACAGTGGTTGGAATCTTTTTTAGTCTGGCGAAGCACTCCTTGCATTGTATCGCCTTTAGCGGACACCTTTTCCATATTTTTGGCGTGCGTGGTGATGTCGCTATTCAGTGATCTCAATAACGTCCCGTTTTCAGCTATTTGACTTTTCACCGTAGTTAGTGCTTTAGTCAAAGTCTCACTCAGCATTTCGGTTACAAGGTCCCGTAGTGTCTCCCTTTCCGCCTCTACTGTCTGCTTGATTAGCAAGGAGATTTCCTCAGGGAGTAAACTAGCTAGCGAGGTTCCTGAGCTAAGGCTAGCTTTGAATCGCTTGCCCGCATCTTGTTTTGCAGGCGAACTTGCACTATTCTTTGACGCCATTTCACGATATTAGTTTCAAAACTATCCAATATATTATATGAACGACCTTATTGCAGGAAACAAGCAGTTAAGCCACCAGTCAAAGGGCTTTTGGCAGGAGCTAAGTGTAAAGCGACCATCTCGCTGCGCGTTTCGCTGCGCCTTCCTGATAATTTATGAGGTTCAGACACACTCTCTCTGTTTAAATCTAGATTAAAAACGCATCTTTTTCGCCAAGCATTTGAATAATGTATCTTATATTGTGAGTGTAGTTGCATCTGATCAAATGCGCATTTTTATTCTTTAGCTTGGGTTAAATTAATTAATTTTACTTTGTTGGATCAGCAGCTATGCTAATAATGTCTCTATTTGTTTCTATGATTTTCACAAGCTCCAGTCTGGATCCAGAACACCTGAGAAGAGATGATGCTGACCCTCAGATGATGCTAACCCTGAATCAAGAAACATAACTAACAAATATTGCTACAAGTGTGACTGCATCATATAATAATTATCAATTATTAATAATATTAATAATGTTCATCGTCTGGCTGACTACGTCTTATATTAATTTTTCTACAAATCTTGTCATACGTGCACAAACTGTCACCACTTATAAGCTATTACTAAATATTGTAGAAACATAATTTTCTGTAAAGTTGCTTTGTAACGATTTGTATTGTAAAAAGTGCTATACAAATAAACTTGAATTGAATTCAATTGAATCGTGAAAACTCCTTAGTAATGAATGAAATCGTTGTAAGCTTTTGAGGTTTTTGTAAAGTATTAGATAGTAATTATTCAGGTGTTACTACATCCTACTAAAGGAATTACTAAAGTTAAAATCATGATAACGTAATTACTGAAGTCATTGTAAAATGTTGGGGGTTTTATAAGGTTCTAGTTCAAATTTTGCTAGATTTGGTAACATTTACTGTAAATCATTACTAGTGGGTTATTGTGATCTTCACTTTAGAATACTAAGCCAAATAATTAGTAATTATTTTAGAAGAATGTAGTAACACTTGAGTCATTACTATCCAAAAGTTTCCATACAGTTTTTCTCAAAAACTTACAATGATGTCAGACAATATTATGGAGTTATCACGCTTTTCACTTTAGAATACTGATCCAAGTTATTCAAATTTCCTTTAGAAGGATTTGTTTAAACTTGAGTCATTAATAGTGGGATACCATGATCTTTACTTTAGAATTAATTATATATTACGCATAATTCATAAAAATGTTTAACCTGTATACAGTAGTTCTCAGTAGTTATCCACTAAATATGAAAAAATAGCAGTTATTGATTAGCTAATATTGAACTACCAGTTTCACCAGAGCGCTAGTTCTTATTAAATTGTTAATTAGAGTTTATTGTTAGTTAATAGTAGTTGCTAGAATGTTAATAGTGCATTAGTCATTTGTTCATGTGTAGTTATTCATTAACGAGCCTGTCCTCCAACAAAAAACGACCATATAGGTCATTTGTGCAAGCACCTTATTACGACCTATATTTACGTTTTAAAGTTAAGAAATAAAATAATGTCAGTAAAAAATAATGACAGTATCGCGTTGCGTCTGTCGTCATGAAATGACGTATAACGTCATTACCAATCAAAATGCACTTTTATTTAAATGCAATGTGTAGGCTTTTTACACCCATCTCACAGTATTTCCTACATATTTTACTAGGTGGCTTATTGTGGCTTATTCGTTTGAATGACCACACCTTACCCCACCCCTAAACCTAACCCTCACAGAAATCATGCTAAATTATGATTTATTGAGCATATACATTTTCGTTCACGTCCGTTCCCTGGGATCGAACCCATGATAGCATGATTACATATCAAGGTATAACGCAATAAGCTACCAACTGAGCTACACGAAACGCAAATCAGAGTGCAAATAAAAGAGTACAAAACATTAATATGAAAACGACCTTTTGCCGATAGGGGTGCAATTGTAGTATACGCTCTGATGGGTCGTATTTCAGTGATTTGGACAAACGACCTATACGAGCGTATTGGTTGGAGGACAGGTTGTCATTAACGATGGAAAAATATTCTAAAGTGTTATCCTGGATCTTTTCCAGTAACACAGTGTAACTGCACGACCATTGGTTCATGCAGTGAATTAAAGATAAACCAATGGCTCTGAAGCGGAGCTTCTTCTCATTCAGCCATGACTGCAAGATCTTCACTCTATGAAACTCGAAGGCTTTACTGTGAACAAGCCTATCAGCGGATCAAAATAGTACATTAGTCATTTGTTCATGTGTAGTTATTCATTAACGATGGAAAAATATTCTAAAGTGTTATCCTGGATCTTTTCCAGTAACACAGTGTAACTGCACGACCATTGGTTTTTGCAGTGAATTAAAGATAAACCAATGGCTCTGAAGCGGCTCTCTCACCTGGACCAGCATCCCTCTGCGGTTGTGAGCAATCTGGTCTCATTTCATCACAGCCCAGCAAGGCCAGCAGAGAGTGGTCTCCTCCTGAGGAGGAATTTGTTTTTATATAAAAACAAAGTAAACAAAAATTAGCGCGACAGCCCCTCGCAGATGACTGCCACACGCAAACAAAACCAAAACACAAAATAAACCCCAGTCCTGGTCCTCTTTCGTCCTTCACTGTCATTACTCTTGTCGTTACACTGTCGTAACTTTACAGTGAATTCAAAGTATTTATCAGTATGTGTGTTCCCTGGAAACCAAGCCCATGCTAGTGACCTCTGAGCAATAAAATGTTCCTTTGAGAGAGAGGAAAAGATGAATCCATGCTGAGTGATTTAAATAAGTAAGAAATAGACAGCATGTTAAACTGCTTCTGTCATATTTTAATGCTGTATCAAATGTCTCATAGCTGAACAGTAGCAGATTTCATTAAGATAAATGAAACATTTAAACAAAACTGATATGCCTAAAATTGCATTGGCCATGAAAATGGGAACCATTTCAGGAAAGACCTTTATACAACCCGAATTCCGGAAAAGTTGGGACGTTTTTTAAATTTTAATAAAATGAAAACTAAAGGAATTTCAAATCACATGAGCCAATATTTTATTCACAATATAACATAGATAACGTAGCAAATGTTTAAACTGAGAAATTTTACACTTTTATCCACTTAATTAGCTCATTTAAAATTTAATGCCTGCTACAGGTCTCAAAAAAGTTGGCACGGGGGCAACAAATGGCTAAAAAAGCAAGCACTTTTGAAAAGATTCAGCTGGGAGAACATCTAGTGATTAATTAAGTTAATTGATATCAGGTCTGTAACATGATTAGCTATAAAAGCTTTGTCTTAGAGAAGCAGAGTCTCTCAGAAGTAAAGATGGGCAGAGGCTCTCCAATCTGTGAAAGACTGCGTAAAAAAATTGTGGAAAACTTTAAAAACAATGTTCCTCAACGTCAAATTGCAAAGGCTTTGCAAATCTCATCATCTACAGTGCATAACATCATCAAAAGATTCAGAGAAACTGGAGAAATCTCTGTGCATATGGGACAAGGCCGGAGACTTTATTGGATGCCCGTGGTCTTCGGGCTCTCAGACGACACTGCATCACTCATCGGCATGATTGTGTCAATGACATTACTAAATGGGCCCAGGAATACTTTCAGAAACCACTGTCGGTAAACACAATCCGCCGTGCCATCAGCAGATGCCAACTAAAGCTCTATCATGCAAAAAGGAAGCCATATGTGAACATGGTCCAGAAGCGCCGTCGTGTCCTGTGGGCCAAGGCTCATTTAAAATGGACTATTTCAAAGTGGAATAGTGTTTTATGGTCAGACGAGTCCAAATTTGACATTCTTGTTGGAAATCACGGACGCCGTGTCCTCCGGGCTAAAGAGGAGGGAGACCTTCCGGCATGTTATCAGCGTTCAGTTCAAAAGCCAGCATCTCTGATGGTATGGGGGTGCATAAGTGCATACGGTATGGGCAGCTTGCATGTTTTGGAAGGCTCTGTGAATGCTGAAAGGTATATAAAGGTTTTAGAGCAACATATGCTTCCCTCCAAACAACGTCTATTTCAGGGAAGGCCTTGTTTATTTCAGCAGGACAATGCAAAACCACATACTGCAGCTATAACAACAGCATGGCTTCGTCGTAGAAGAGTCCGGGTGCTAACCTGGCCTGCCTGCAGTCCAGATCTTTCACCTATAGAGAACATTTGGCGCATCATTAAACGAAAAATACGTCAAAGACGACCACGAACTCTTCAGCAGCTGGAAATCTATATAAGGCAAGAATGGGACCAAATTCCAACAGCAAAACTCCAGCAACTCATAGCCTCAATGCCCAGACGTCTTCAAACTGTTTTGAAAAGAAAAGGAGATGCTACACCATGGTAAACATGCCCCGTCCCAACTATTTTGAGACCTGTAGCAGAAATCAAAATTGAAATGAGCTCATTTTGTGCATAAAATTGTAAACTTTCTCAGTTTAAACATTTGCTATGTTATCTATGTTCTATTGTGAATAAAATATTGGCTCATGTGATTTGAAAGTCTTTTAGTTTTCATTTTATTAAAATTTAAAAAACGTCCCAACTTTTCCGGAATTCGGGTTGTATTTGCAAAAAACAAAAGGAAATAGAAAGCAAGACTGACACTATCATAAGGAGGAATTCACTGAAGTCATAAGGAAATCATGTTTGAGATTACAAATAAAAGCTTGTTTGTGGAAAACCAGCATGTGTATGTACAGAGCAATGCTTCAGTCAAATGCTTTCTTAGGTTTGAGTTGCATTTATTCAATGACATCTGGCTTCCTGTCAGATACTACTGCAGATGGTTCAGACTTTGATATGGGTGAGTGCATCTACACAAGAAGCAATCTGGGCATTGTGAGGGTACAGTGGACACAGCATCACGCTCACTGCCAGTACATGTGCCACCCAGGTACAGGTTATCTGAGGCTAGTCGACCCTTCAAGGTAAACGAATGCTAAACTGAATTGACTTCCTTGTGACTACAGCCAAAAATGTTATTGTTGTTTTAAAAGTGTGGAATTTTTTGTACTGGGAAAATCCTGTCATTTTAATAGGAATCCACACAATAAGGAATTTCGTGAAGAATCTCCTCATGCAAATTTCACAACTGTGTCAAATTCGCCACAATGGCCACAACAGGCCATTATTCCAATGAAGCCCATTTTAATGCATGAATGTGTGTGCGTTCAGTCTGGTTAAGGGTGTGACATAGAAATAGTTAAGAATACAAATATTAAATATGAAACACAATGCATACATACACACATCATACAGGACATCTCCTGTCCAAACTACTTTCCTCTGAAATCTGAAATCTCAGTGTTTCTTCTTTGTGTTCACTACAGAATCTAAGGCTTCCCATATCCAAAATAAGCTTCTCCAAATACAAATACATCATGCAGATGTTTTAATCTGTTCAAGACATGAACTCCCACAGAGAATGCTGTTGAGAGCTAAAAGAGACCAAAGGCTCTTTTACATTTTTTTTTTCAGCTCAGTAACACCCTGACCTGAATTTTGAACTGAATTTTGTCTATTGTATTTGAGATGACATCTGATTTGTAAATAAATTTTAATGCACACTACCATTTAAACTTGCATTCTGTAAGATTTTTAAAACGTTTTGGTCGCTATGGCTGCATTTATTTTATCAAAATACAGCAAAAAGAGTAATATGGTCCTGGTGAACCAGGTGAACGATCCTGGTGAAGGAGGCCGACTCCTCCGCTTCCTCTTGGATGGCAGAGACCCCTCCCTGACCCAGGAATGGGGCAACGAGCTCTCCGTCCCACCTCGTATTCCATCATTCCAGCACCACCGCCTCGGACAGCCACTTGCGGTCTCCACGCTTTCCTGCTGCCCTCAGCAGCGAGGGATCTCTGACAGTGCGTCCCTCCTTCCTCCCGGGTTCGGCACCAATGTAACAACGTTCGAAGTATGGGAAGAAGGAGGCGGGAACTGGCGAACATTTAAAAAACTTTAATAACAAAATAAACACAAAACAGCGCGACAGCCCTTTGCGGACGACTGTCACGCACAAACAGAACCAAAACATAAAATAAAACCCAGGCCTGGTTCTCTCTCCTCCTTCACTGTCGTTACTCCTCCTTTTATGCAGGTCTCGCTCCTTTTCAATTACTCCACTGGCCTCGCTCCATTCCCGTGGCTCTCGGCCCCACCCCACTCATCACAATGTTTTAAAATGTAATTTATTCCTGTGAGGCAAAGCTGAATTTTCAGCATCATTACTCCAGTCTTCAGTGTCAGTCTTCAAAAATCATTCTGTATTTTAATATACGGATTTGCTTCTCAACAAATGCAGTATTTATGAAAATTATTATTTTTAACAGTTGTTTTGCTTGATATTTTTGTGAAAATATTTATTCTTCTTTTCAGGATTCACTGATGAATAGAAAGTTGAAAACAACAACATTTATTTTAAAAAAATGTTTTGAATGTAAAAATGCTGAAAGTTTTGATTAAGAGATAGAGGTAGGTTTAGGGGTAATGCAATTTGTGTGTGTGTGTGTGTGTGTGTGTGTGTGAGGGGGGGGGGTGCTTATCACCTGTAACCTCCTCTATCTGTGGGCACAAACATGTGTCAACCAGAGGTTCAGACACCCACAGCACTATGTTCTGTGAATCAGTTCTGACAGTCTTGATATATCCATCTCTCCCGAAACAAGTTTAATTCAGTGATAACACACAGTCCAATCTCTGTGGACACCACCTCTTGACCTCCTTATCTCCTTTGCTTTATATGAGGAATGTCTGTTGGGAGGACAGAACTAAGGGCAAAGGTTGTGATTTGGTGTGGGTGTCTCTATCAGTATAATTGAACCCTCTCAGACCTGTGGTTATCTACCTTTACTATCTCGCCCTTAAGAGTGTGAGAGCATAGACCGACAGCAAGGTTACTTCCTTTTCAAGCAACAATCGCCTCATGCCATTAGTTGACGCTAAGTTTATATAAATAATTAATAGATGTCTAAAGTTAAAGTCTTTTATCATTGTGTACAGTTTGTTGTCCACTAGATTCACCAAACCACACATAACATGAATCCTTCAAGGACAACATATTCTTAAAATGCATTGTGATACATTTAGTAAGAAATGTTTTCTGCATGTTAAAGATGAAAAATTCTGCCTCCACAGGCAGCATAAAGAGATATGTCTGAACCCAGTTATTTCAGAAATAAAGATACAGTCTGAAAGTTGCATTTGGTGGTCAGTTTGTGTGTAAATGTACATTTTCAACCAACTTTTGGTGTCATTTATAGTAAGAAATTAGTGTTGTTATAAATATATATTTACTTAGTAATCACCAAAGCACTCTCTGTTTTGTTGTATATCTTTAAACCTTTATGTTGTTTTAGAAGTCTGTCTGAAATTAGGTTTTTAAGGTAGTCTTGTGCATAAATGCAGCCACTAATTATAAATATATATATTTAAATATAATTCAGGTTACACTTTAGTTTAGGGACCAATTCTCACTATTAACATATTGCTTATTGGCATGCATATTACTAGCATATTGTCTGTTTATTTGTACTATTAAAGCACATATTAATGTCTTATTCTGCATGACAATATTTTGGATCCCTTAACCCTACCCTGCACCTGAAGTTAATAAATAAAGTTAAAACTATACGTTTACATAAAACTTACATACAACAGAATCTGCAAAATGTTAATTATTTTTCCAAAACAAGAGGGATCATATACACAAATGCATGTTATTTATTTATTTATATAATATCTTATGCAGGTCAGTACTAAATAAAAAATAACATGCACTTTGAATGATCCTTCTTATTTTGGTCAAATAATTAACATTTTGTAGATACTACAAGGTGTATGTGAATTTCTGGTTTCAACTGTACCTACATTGATAGCAACTGATGTAATTTTTACAAAAACATTTACAACAATGCATTGTATTCATGTTTTTATTGTAAATGCAAATGCCTGATAGGAAATTGACGGACAGTCCTGTAATATTATTTGTAACTACACCGTAGAAGCATTATTTTACAGCCACTGCATAGCATTGTGGGATAGCAGTAAAATTGGTACTTTCCCAGCTAAAATAATTTTGTTATAAGAACAGTCTCCAAATATTCAGTGTTGGTTCTGGGTACATAAATGTCCAGTTTTCTTGACATTAGAGGAATATTTTTAAAAGGTATGATGTTCCTCAGACATTCCACTTAATTTTGATTTAAAATTCAACATTCTAGGAACATTGATTTGTAACTTTCCAAGAACATAAAAATGTACCAGATTGACTTTATTTCTGTCACACATCTACAGAAGTTCTTATTGAGAATTAACAGAAGTTTAGATGTCGATGTCTTATTGAAATTTTGTTTAATTAAATTTTTTTAGTTTTGAGATCACCATCATGGAGATCAGCGTTTGCTTCAGTTGCGCCCTAGAACCACATATTTTGTTGAGTTGCTTCTTTTGCGGAAATTGCAGTTGTTTTCAGAAAAAAAAATTCTGCATTGATTAAAGTAGATCAACATGTCTGCTTTAATTACAGCCAAATTACTAGATTGAAGTAGTTTAAATAGCTTGACTAATATAAACAAATAGAAACACTTGTTGTTGCAGAGGTACACAAGAGATTAAAACAAATAGTTTGAAACTCTTTGCTTTTCCCAGAGGTTTGCGAGTGAACAGCTACCCTAGATAGTATTTCTATTTCTCATGACTTAGCATGCAAGCTTTCCCCTCTATGGACTTTGAAAGGGTTTGAAGAATCTGTGTTTATATAAGTCAAAGGGACACAAGTGGGCTGAAAGCCGGCGCATTTCATCGTTTGATCAACTTGTTCCATGTCCTTTCACACACTGGAACCAGTATAGACTGACCTTTACTTTGGTTCACTGCATGCAGCCATTTTAAAGAAGAAACTGGTTGGAACAGTTAAAAAATCTGCAAACAGTTAAAAAATAAATCTGAAAAAAAAAAAAACTCTGTTTTGCAAATGTCTACTAGATCTATAAGGTTGCCAGTTGCCTTAAATGTAATCTATCTATCTATCTATCTATCTATCTATCTATCTATCTATCTATCTATCTATCTATCTATCTATCTATCTATCTATCTATCTATCCTTTTTTTGTAAATTGTGAAAAAATCAATTTAATCTTGTGAAAAAGTTAAATAACTGTTAACTGTATGTGTTTTCATACTTCCAAGTTGTTTGAAATTAAATGAAAATGTATTATATGTTAAATTTATTTTAAAGGCAATTTAATATAAATCCCTGTTGTCTTTGAAATATGGTTAAAGTGAATGTGCTGACAAACATTTATGGTAAACTAAAATATACTTCCATTATACTATATATATATATATATATATATGTGTATATATATATATACAGTACAGACCAAAAGTTTGGAAAATTTTCAAACATTCAAACATTACTATTTTTAATGTTTTTGAAAGAAGTTTCTTCTGCTCATCAAGCCTGCATTTATTTGATAAAAATTCAGAAATTTTTTTAATATTGTGATATATTATTACAGTTTAAAATAATTGTTTTTAAATATATTATACTTTAAATTATCATTTATTTCTGTGATGCAAAGCTGAATTTTTAGGATCATTATCACATGATCCTTTAGAAATTATTCTAATATGATGATTAATTATCAAAGTTGGAAACGGTTCTGCTGCTTAATATTTTTTCAGAACATGTGATACTTTTTTAGGATACTTTGATGAATAAAAAGCAAAAAAAAAAAAAAAAAACAAGCTATGTTTTTAAAATATAAATATTTTGTAATTACAATATACCCTACTGGTCATTAGTTTGGGGTCAGTAATTGTTTTTTTCTTTATAAAATCAATACTTTTATTCAGCAAGGATGTGTTAAATTGATTAAAAGTGATAGTAAAGAAAATATATTATTAGAATAAATATTATTGGAATTTTTTTTTTATTTTGAATAAATGCAGTTCTTTTTAACCTTTTATTGATCAAATATATTAGACAGCAGAACTGTTTCAACACTCATAATAAATCAGAATATTAGAATGATTTCTAAATGATCATGTGATAGACTGGATGTTACATGTGACACTGAAGGCTGAGGTAATGATGCTGAAAATTCAGCTTTGCATCACAGGAATAAATTATTTTTTTTAAGTATATTCAAATTGAAAACTATTATTTTAAGTTGTAATACTATTTCACAATATTACGTTTTTTTTTTGTATTTTTGATCAAATAAATGCAGGCTTGATGAGCAGAAGAAACTTCTTTCAAAAACATTAAAAATAGTAATGTTTCCAAACTTTTGGTCTGTACTGTCTGTATATATATATGTGGTGTGTAGTACAGTATGTTAGTCAATTTAGGTAAAACCTCATCATTAAGGACACCTACATTTGATGTGTTATGTTATGGCAATAGCTTATCAAGGATTCAGACAAGTAATCTTTTTATACACATTTATTGCCGCAGACATAAACTGTGACTAGGGTTTATGTTTGTTTACATTGTACTTGACTGTCACATGCCACCAAATGTTTACTTCAATTACAAAGTGCATTTGTGGTATTAAGAAAATTAGAGTGTCCCTTTTTGTTCTCTGCTGAAGTTGGCAACCTTGCCTTCAACAATGTCAATCAAAATAATTTTGTGACCATTTCAAACATTTTGAGTTGCAAACAAGAAACAAGTAGAGTCTTTGATGCTAATGCTAACCATGCACTAGTCAATAGGCCTCCGACTTTTGTAAACACTATTTGATGTTCTGAGCAAAGAGAAATGTTGGGTTATTCCAGTATTTTTGAGACCTCTGTGCTACTTTATTTCTGGTCTTTGTCAGTCAAGGAGACACATTCCCCCCTCTCATAAAGCATACAGACACATTTAATGGTCTGCCATAACACAATTCATGTATCTAGAGTCCCACGGCCCAGTAAATGTTAAACAAACTGCGGAATGTGTACACTTGATGGACAAACTGAAGCAAATTTGATGGATGAATGAAAAAGCATGCAAAAAAAAAAGCTACTAGTTGCAGTGGCGAACTTCATCAAAACAGTTCTAACATGCTTTATCGCTAATGACAATACTGATACAATCAGGCTTCTGCAGCCTATAGTGTCTAAGTGAAATCTAATCATGAGTCACTTAGCCATAAATCAAATCCAGCTTAGAAAGAGAGGCTTTCATCGATGACAATTGGCCAGGCTAAAACACGTGGCTGTAGAATGCAGACGACATTGACAGCTGAACATCTCACTGCCTGTTTTTATAAAGCTGATGTAACCTATCATGTTGTTCTTGCTCAACAATAGTGGCCCCCCAAGTGGTGCGAGCTGTTCAAACAGCCCAGGCCTTTCAGTGTTGCAGGTCCCATAGCAGGCGTGAAATTCCCCATTACTGCGCGTCTTTCAGTGGCCATAGTCAGGCCTGTCTGTTGCATGACTTCCAGCCCGATCCTGTGGACAAGATCAACATTGTGCTCTGTGTGGGACTGTCTTTATGGAGTCTCTCAACTCAGACTCACATGCAGAGAAAGAGATTAAGCTAGGCCCGCATGCAGAGCAAAGGCTTAAAGAAAATCAACATCACAAGATAAGCTGACACCAGGGCTGTAGGAACTATCCTACTTGATTTACTAAAAAGGCAGAGCTTGGTAAACATGTGCCAGAATTGACATTTACTGCTTGCACAATGTTGATGCAGTGGTTTTTGCTTGGTTTTTCTTTTTTCTTGTTCCCTAAAATCAGACTCCTAAAATTTGTTCTATCAGTTAAATCATTTACATATTATTATAAAAGGTATACACATTTAATCATTTTCAAATCACCATCAGCACTTTTAGCTTACTACCTTCAGCACAGACTCAGAAGCTCTTTTATATGGTGTGCCAATAGTAACTAAGTGAACAGAGAAGATTTTCACAACTTTCACTAATGTTTTGTAAGTTATACAAATGTTAGAACAAAACATTCTTAAAGTAATGTTTATGGAACCTTCCTATATGTTCCAGAAAAACAAACGCTTTGCCATCTTTAGAATTATGACTTTGAACATCCATTTTTTGTCTTTAACAAACAAGTTATAAAAATAAGCAACTAACAAGTAACACATTTTTTAAACGTTCATACATAAATTTGTGCGAACTTACATTCACGCTGTGGAAAGATGAACAGAATACAAAAGACAACATGAACAGGGTTGAAAAGGGGATGAGCTATGTAAGGTCATTCTTGGAGTGTGCTTATGATGGTATTTGTACTTGAATATTCTAAAGAACACTTAGAACCTTTAAATACTGTTAGCATCACATTAAGAAAATAGGACATTTTAATGTTCTTTTTAGAACTGTTCACTAAAGGGTTCTTTGAGAAATGAAAAATGATACTCCTTTGATGTAACTTTTGGAACTTTTGTTTTTAAGAGTGTCAGTACTGAAATTAAGGGTTATTTAACTGTATGTGTTTTTGAAAGGACAAGACTTGCTTGGATTTAATGTTCAGCTACTGTATGTCGGTGATTTAGAATATTTTTGCTTTGTGTGTGTGGTTACCTTGGTCTCACAGGATTCCGTGAAATGTCCACGGGCCCTTAATTTAAAATCCGTGAAGCCATCACGAAATTGCCCCAAATTCCGTGATGCGGCCACAGATATAACTCCAATGCAAGTCAATGGCACTCATCTTCCATGGTCCACACACGGATACTCGTTTCAGTGATGGAGTACAGACCTCTCTCTATGGACGTGCTATCTCATCTGGAAACGCAACATTTGAAGTATTTATTTTCCAACACCGACCAACCTGACTGTTAATGTTATTGTTATTGACTGTTACTGTTACTGTTATTGACTGTTATTGCATTGTCCTGCCATCATACAAATTCACTTTGATTCTGTTAGCCTGACTAAAATCTGTGATATGTGCATGGAGTGAGTCTGTGCTGAGATCACCAATAACTTTAACGCAAGTCAATGACACTCATCTTCCGTGGTCCACACACGGATACCTGTTTCAATGACAGAGAACAGATCTCACTCAATGAACGTGCTTTCAAATTTGGAAACACAGCATTTTAAGTATTTATTTATTTTCCGACACCAAATACCATAAAGACGTTCACCTCTCTGTTATTGTAGCTATTGCATAGTCCTGTCATCATAAAAATTCAATTTGTTTCAGTTAGCCTAACCAAAGTCCTGTGATGACACCACGGACCTCAACAACCTGACCTCACTCACTGGATGTTGTAATGTTGCTGGCTTGTTTAGGAACATATAAGCTTTTCGTCGACTCTGTAGCAATGGCATGTAATTAACTTGACATTTTGTCTTGTCCTGTCATCATAGAATCCAGTTTGATGGCGTTTTAAACACATATTGATCGCTTGGCTATGGTCAGAATTAAAACCCAGTCTCACGGCAGTTCATGATTTGGTCACGTAATTTAATCTATTTATTCGTGGCAGGGACACGTTTATTTCGTTATTTTCGTGATTGCAGCACGTTTTTTAAACTAATGCATTTCGATTGGATGCATCTTTCGTGCATCAGCACGATACTTTCTGATTAATTCATCTGTTTTTTTCCACAGGACAACAGAAGAAACTCACTGAAACTTAAAAAAAATCGGAGCTTAACTTACTGTAACAAAACTGAGCAACATACTGTATTGCTGGTGACAAAAACACATGAGCAATGGTTCTTTTTTTTTACTTTTTTTTTAATTGATTTTTAGTTTTTTTATAGGCCTAGATTTTTTTTTAAATTACAGAATTCAATATCAAGTCCTTGACACATAACTGTAACATATTTTCACATTTAGAAACAATATAGTTTAAATAAAAAGATCCAAAATATATATATATATAAATAAATAAATAAACTAGCAGAGATAGGCCTACAGATTTTTTTTTTTTTACTTTAGACTCTAAAGTTAATTTTTTTTATTAAGGTTATTATAAAGGCTGCTTAAAAATGCGATAGCCATACTGTCGTTGATGACCCGCTGATTGCTGTCAGATTCTGTGATATGAATGTCCGCGTTGGATTGTGGCTAATGGGCTTAGAATGAGCCCTGCACGACCCGTGTTCTGGCTTACTGTAATATTTCACCGGTAATAAGACCGAAATAATATAATTAAAATAAAGAAATGAATGAATACAATGATAACATATAAATAAATGTTGATAGATGAAGCGTTATAGTTTTAAAAATATCAATAAACAGCAAATCAACACAGCTTTGAAATAATAACCGAAAAAGACCTAAATAATAATAATACATAATTAATATACAGCGCCGCTACTCCCACCACGCGCATCACGCGCTGTGCGTCAACCCATTCTCACTCCCAAACAGGGGGGCAGGGTTTCATATTTTTCTGAGGCACCCCTGGTCGCCGCCATTGGCTAGCGGACCCTCACCTGCTGTTAGCATTCCATTGACTCCCATTCATTTTGGCGTCACTTTGACAGCGAATAACTTTACATCTGAGGCGTTTAAAGACTCCATTCATTACCTTGTATCTTGTGTTATAGTCCCGTAGAAGCAGTTTTTGTAAAAAATAGGCTAACGATTGCATCATAACCAGCGACTATCTGTCGCACAGTAGAGAAATTACCATATGGACAGGAGGAGAAGCTCGCAGACAATCTTTTACTGTCTATGAGGCAATCGGGGGACGTGGAGGCATGAAGTCAAGGGAGATAATTAATCAGAATACTTACCAAAATTTGCTCCTGTTCACGCTTGCCTTCGTGTTAAGGATGCTGGGCTTTGGCATTTTTAAGACCGGGGACAGTCTTGTGCATGCACTGTCACGTACACAAGCTCTCAAGTGACTAAGACCTCAAGTGTGGGTATTTGCAAAGGGGAAAACTCTTTAAAATGATCCCTGAATACAGTCGCACATCAGAGTCTTAATAATTCAGTAATTCAATTTAAAACTTGTATGATATTGTACAAGCCCCTGGACAATCTCATCTGACACTATCACAATATTGGAAAATCAGTTGACCCACACAGTCAGAAAGTTTATATTGTTCATTGGCTTCTCATTAAATTACTTCAAATAAGCCCCATCAGTTCATGTTTCCACTATGCCTGATCTCCATGAGTAGAAATTGCTATTAATGACTTGCTTTTAATAATGGATGCATTTAACATTTATTATACATCATCTTTGCAGAGGATGCTTTCATGGTCTTAAAAAAACACATTAATGTTGCATGTAATGAAATAATATTTCCTTCCTTTCTGTCTTACAGGATTGCTTGCAGATAACACTGTAGTTCTCCATCATGCACAAGGACTCACCTCTTTAACTCTTTACCCCCCCCCCCCCCCCCCCCCCTACACACACACACACACACAGGAATGGTTCCTGGATCAGTGACATTAGACTTTGCAGTGGTTTGATTTTTGCAGAAGATGTAACTTTGTTTTAATTAAGCTTATCATGAATACATTGTGACCTTCCAGCAACCCATATACTGTACTGTATACAGAACCAGTGATGACAACAATAGTTAAAAATAGTATTTTCATATTGATAAAGCATTGTGTTCTCTTTTTCAAGCTTCATACAGTAAACTTTACTTCTGGTGCTTTTATCATAAAAAAAGCATCAGTTCTCATCGGGAGTTTTAGTAAAGGACATATTCATGCACAGCCATCCACTAGTTCCAGTCATGAAGTGAATGATGTTATTGTTAAAGTTATATTTCTGCATTTTTATGTAGCAAGTGTTTGTTTTCCTGAACACTTTATCTTTCTTCCATTGTACAGACAATCAGTGTTTATTTGATGCTGTGCTGATTGAGTTTTATAG
Source organism: Carassius carassius (assembly GCF_963082965.1). Taxonomy (NCBI): domain Eukaryota; kingdom Metazoa; phylum Chordata; class Actinopteri; order Cypriniformes; family Cyprinidae; genus Carassius; species Carassius carassius. The sequence continues at coordinate 23,967,513 of NC_081768.1, read as the reverse complement.
ATGATATTGCACGCTTGACATGCATGTCTTCATGATGTTATTTTGTGAGTTTGAAACATTTACATTGTGTTGTATTACTTTTTGGTCAATAGAATTTTTAAAGAAAATGTATCTTTTTCCAGTGTTCTCTGAAAGACATATACTGTATTTATACTGTTTTGTTTTTTAATAAAAGTATTTGCATACTGAAAATAGTTAACGTTTACAAAATAACTGCCTTTTTATTCTTTATAGTTTTATTCTTCAAAAACGAGCTTGGTGACAGTGCAGTAATATGCGCACTTTGTCTTTAAATGAGTTTGACATCAATAAATACTGGAAAATTCTTACAAAATTATGTATGTTCATTATGCTTTATTTCAGTTTTTATTCCTAGAGATCAATTGGTAAAGCAAGGCAAATCACAGAAACAAATGTGAATAATTTAATAACTTAATAATTTCACTCTTTACCTTTTATTAGTAAATGCACTTGTCTTTGGTCAGGAAAAAAAATGTATTTTTTAAATTGAATGAAATGAATCTATTGGTAAGATAAGATACAACTGTGACTGTGCAGTTCACATCACGTGTAGTTGTACATACACATGTGCACATCAATATTGCCTTATTTTTGTCAAGCTGAATAACAACAATTTCTGTATTTGCATTATTGTTGGAAGAAGGTGTAGACGTTAATAAAACACTATCTAATAGGTGGCAAATTTAATTTATTGTTAACCAATCTATCCCTTTAGCTGAAAAACGGAAGACAGCGCTCATGAATGACCATAAATAGTTAAGGAAGTGTGATGACGCTGCTCAGCTTTGATGTCATTGGCTGTGAATGTCTCTTGTCACCGCAGGACTGTCTGTGGTTGGACTATCTTTTAACCCATATTAAACAGCGCACCATGTTAAAAAAGTATGTTTTGCTGCTATTATCACATTAGTAAATATATTAAGTCAATAATTAAGTGTTTCTATGTTGAGAAAAATCACCTTTTTAGTGTGATCCTAACCCTAAGAATAACTTCAATGAACTACAAAAAACAGCGCCTAGTTTTCCCTTTCCATAGATAGAACGACGGAGGCTTATGGGTAATGTAGTTTAAAACGTTTTATTAACGAAATGAAATAATATATTTAATGGTAAACTGGACATATAAATATGTTCACTGTGTAAACCACTATGATATTTTTGAGAGGCATGATGAAATTTAGTATTTTAGAGTGAGCAATATTTAAAATGCCTTTATGCCACCTTTCCATTTATTTCTGAAAACTGTGCCCAACATTATTTTATCAGCATAGCATAAGTAGTAATCCTGCTGATTTTCGCTTTGATACGTTAATTGGACTCTGGTTTACAGCCGTTTGAAATGTACAGTTTTTGGATCTTCCAGGGGGTGCTACTGGGCCCCTGGGTGTAGAAGGGCAGTAAAACCTACATATATGCATTCTCCTCATCATGGACAACAAACTGAGCTGAGTCACATTTATATCTGACAGTTTTCACAGACCAACCTTTTCTATTTTTACATCATGACTAGGATAGCTTTTGACAGGACATTGTGAGGCCATCTGATGAAACATGGAAAAATTATAAAGAAATTATTTAATAATAAAAATTATAAATGTAAATTATATGTAAACAGCAATAAATATAATGGATGAACCTGCAACAACATGCCATTATCTATTCCCCACTGTTAAGCAGTAATCAAGGACAATGTATACACATTGTGATACTTCACTATTACACAAGGACAAATTCATTCATATATATATATATATATATATAATTAGCAAAAATCAGTGTAAAAATGTCCTCCTCACCCCCTTATCTTGCTCCTCAGATGCTGAACATCAGTAATGTGCATGCTCTTGGTTTGAATACAGTATAAGATCCACGTTGATCATTCCTGCTACATTCTCAGTTATCCCTCAAGTGTTTGTAACAATAAAGCCCATGGCACCATCTTGTAATGCAAAATAATTAAACTTGTAACTCCCTTTCTTTCACAAAACAATTGGCATTTGTTACTAAATATAAACAATAATAACTTTCTGGTGTATTGATGTCCCAGATGTCATTAATCTGATCAAGTATTTTTATGTCTTAAGTAAATAATAATCCCGATAATTAATAATATGTAGTTTTTCCAAGTCTAAAATAAACACATATGAGCCTACCTAGTAAAATGATGTGTTTACCAAGAAACCTCAGAACACAATATTCACCATATTCATTTTATTGAAGCATAGACTATAAAGATGACAAAGTAGCATCAAGACAAATAAGATTCAAGGAAAATAATTATTTATCATCAAAAATACATTAATCTCATATATTAATCAGTTCACACAGATGAGTGATGAAATGTCCTTAAAAGTCACACAATCCCATCCAGTCAACTGTGATACATATAAGACATTTGATACTGTTTCAGAAAATAATGATTCCTTATCATCACATCTAAACTGGTTTCATCTCCCCATCGTGATCTTCTTCTCTTGTGTCTGGAAACAGTTCGTGGCTGATATCCAGCACTGATGTGGTGTATCTTTTTCTCAGCCAGAGGATCTCTCAGTCCTAACATCCCAGACCTGGTCAAAGTGAAACAAACGATTAATGGAAAGAGCTCAGTTTATGTTCTGCGTGATTTTAGCAGGGGGAGCAACTATGACCCTTGTAGTACTTTACACTTACCATTCTTCAAGCTGTTTTGAGACCTTTTGAGAAGCTTTTTCTCTGAAGACAATTTACCACATCCTCTTCTTTCACTCCTTTCAAGAGCATCACTTGGTCAAAACCCCTCATTTGGCTGATGAGACCATCTGTACAAAGTAAAATTTTTAAAATACTGCAATAAACAATTTCATTATGCAAGAATTAAGATAAAATTATAGAGGCAAAGGTCTTGCTCATGAGACTCCATTAGCATGTGTAGTTCTCAGAGACTCTAGAATTGATCTAACGTTGCAGTAAATGTGTTTTCTTCCTCTAGAATCTTCCTCCAAAGTTCCTGACTTCTCTCACAAATGTGTTTTAGTCTGTGCAGTGTAAGGCCTGGCTTCAAACCAATCAACTATCAATTCACAATTTATAACACAACATTTACAAAACAATGAAATAATGTCAATTGGTGTTTATATCAATTAAACCACTTTTATGACACTTGTATGCTTTTAAGAAAAACTGGTGGTGTTTTTTAAAAACTTAAGATTAGAAATGTTCCAGTCACACTTTGCTAACATGCTATATATATATATATAACAATATAAACTTTCTGACTGTGTGGGGCAACTGATTTTCCAATATTGTGATAGTGTCAGATTAGATTGTCCAGGGGCTTGTAAAATATCATACAAGTGTTAAATTGAATTACTGAATTATTAAGACTTTGATGTGCGACTGTATTTAGGGATCATTTTAAAGAGTTTTCCCCTTTCCAAATACCCACACTTGAGGTCTTAGTCACTTGAGAGTGTGTGTACGTGACAGTGCATGCACAAGACTGTCCCCGGTCTTAATAATGCCAAAGCACAGCGTCCTTAACACACACTAAACCTCTCCAATACTGCTCCGGAGCGCAATACAATGCTTAGTGTATCCCATCATGCATCATGTTTTGGAATTAATCGTGAGACTTTTTGCTGAGATCTCACAAGAGGTCACGCAAACCTTTCCAATGTATGTGAAATATTTATAATAATAATTAGATATTGAGAATAATTTAGTAGTAAAACAAAGTGTTGCACGTTTTCTTGGTGCACAGAAAAGTATATTTATTTTGTACATCATTTGCAACTGCTTTTTATCACTTAATTAGAAGCACCACAAATTAAATTGTCATCTTTAATAGGGACTATTGAAAAGACATTTAGAAGTTTATTTTAAAATGCAAAGTTGAAACAAACTTTGTCATGTTAAGATCGACAGACACTTGTGAGCTTCATGCTCACTTGGGCCAAATAAAGGAAATGTGCAAAGATGGCAAGTGTGGGTATTTGGACCGTACAACAGTTTAAGAAACAACAAATGCTGTGCAAATGATAACAGCAGGAATGTTTGATAAAAGGGACAAACTATCACAGTCACAGACCAACCTGCCTCTGCAGCTTTCTGTCTTCTCCATTTCTGAAGGAATACCTCTCCACAAACACGACTGGGGTGACTGCTTCCTTTACGTCTTTTCAGCTAAAAAATAAATACAAGGGGAAAGAAAATAAAACAGAATTATATACAGAATGTTAATAGTGATCTGTAAGCAAAATATTTAAGATATAAACTAATATGAATGAACTGCAAGATGGGAATTTTTTTTTTTAATTTACATTAAAAAGGTATTACAAGCATGGTACAGTAAATGTGATTCCTGTGAAATATGTCATATAAAAGCACATTAAAACACTACCATTACAGTGGTACAACTATAGTTATTTTGGTGATTATTGTGCTATTACTATACCATAGTAAAACTACAGTTACTGTGGTAAAAAAACATGGTAAATATCTTGTTTACTGGGTTTTACCTACTATTGTAGGTGTAATGATTACCATGATTTTACTACAAATACAACTTACATCTTTGAACCTGAAATGAATATAAAACGGATCCCAGGTCTATGGCACGTCACGTGACAGATAGAGTTTAATCACCCCAGTTAGCAGCTGTGTTCATTTAGTTAAACACAGTGAAACTCAAAGACAGCCTCGGATGACCGAAATAATACAGAGAGTAAACATAATACGCTCATCTGATTAATAAAGAAGACAGAATACATTTTATAACAGGCATTAAAAGAGCATATTTACTACTACTCACCCAACCTGCAGCTCTTGCAAACTGATGGCAAGTATTGCGATGTGTGCTGAATGAGATTTCTTGAACGTGATTTCGTAGCGATAAACATCTCATGTCAGTGACGCTAGAGGCGCTTGACCATGCTTCAGTTTTTGACGCTTTGGGAGCATAGACAGTAAAAGACAGTGACCCCATTGGATTCAAGGGAGAAAAATGAAGTCAATTAGAAGCAAGCACTTCCAGGGGGTCGGGTGTGCTGCGCAGACTCAAACTGAGCTTGATGACGTAGATGTCATGTTAGCAACCTGTAAGCAGGCGGGAAGGAAGTCGACCGGAAGTGGAAGTCGGCCGCGTGCCGCCATCTTGTAGCAGAACTTCACTTGCGTTAGCATCCCATTGACTCCCATTCATTTTGGCGTCACTTTGACAGCGAATAACTTTACATCTGAGGCGTTTAAAGACTCCATTTGTCCATTATTTATTTCTAAGGATACACGACAATGTATAAAGGGCTCCATGTGGCAGGGACATGTTTACACGTTTACAATCCGCTCATGCACACCAAAAAACATTTTCCACCACAGTTGAGAGATCAACCATCAGACTTCCAAGTGTATGAAGTCAAGAGTCTCGAGACACTAGTGATGGGAAGCTTGGATCATTATACTGACTCAGACTTTTGAGTCGCGTTCAGCAAAATAAACGAATCTTTTTTTCGAGTCATTTCGTTCATTTTAGCAAAATGTAATTAAAATGTTACGTGTTACTTCCCCAACACATCTAGTACTTACGCGAACGGTGATCACACTACAAACAATACAAAACTAAAATGCTATAAGATACAGAAAAGATTAATTAATTCTTTACCTGGGTCTTCAGTCTGTAATTAACTCGCCTCTTGTCTGACAAGTCTTCCGGTTCAAATCATTCCTTAATCACGTGACAGAACCATGCGCTATTTCTGACATTTCTGTCACTGTGTTTTTGTTACTGTTTCTTGAGGACCTGTGGTGTGGTATTATTTTATAAATAAATAAAACCTGTTATAAATAAAATATTGATTAATTTGTCTTTTTGACTGTCTATCAGTAAATAAACACTAGCCTATATAATAATATAAAAATTCAATAAGTACATAAGTATTTGTAGCCTAGTTTAATTTTTAATCCAATTTTGATTTTACTGGTATAATAATTGCTTTTCCTAGGCAGACTTGACAAATTGGGCCAAAAATGGAAAAATAAAAAAACAACTTGTTTTTTTTAAATCTGTTTCCAAAACGAAAATGAAAAAAATTGATAAAACTTCGTTTTCTGATTTTCAAATTTGTGCTAATATCAAAAATAAAAAAAACGATAACAAGCGTGTGAAGCTTTGTCCGTTTATTCATTTTTGTTTTGGAAACAGATTTTTTAAAAAAACAAGTCGTTTTTTTATTTTTCCATTTTTGGTTTCAATTAGAAAAACGAAAGGAAGGAATGATACACGGATTTTGATGTCACCGTCATAGAGACGACTCGTTCTTCCCTAGTCACATTAAAGATTCGAATCGTTGAGGAACGACACATCACAAGACACCAAACAAAGAGCAGGGGCCTGTAACATGAAGCTGGATTAGCTGGCTAGCCAGGTAAGTTTCAGGTTAGTTTGCACCAATCCTAGGTTTTAGGTACCACGTAAGTGGCTTGGCTTTTAGCGGCATTCATTGCCATAGTAACTTACACTCCAAGGCTAACCTGCTCTGGGGCAGGTTATGTTCTGGGTTAGAGATCTCAAACTGAAGCTGGACCAATCAGATGTGAGAGAAGTGACACATGTCTGACACAAAGTCACTCCAGTTAATCTTGCTCCAAATTAAACTATCACTATTGCTAAAAAAGTCATTTTATGATTTATATAATTATTGTGATTCATATAATTATTATTTATCTTTTACACACAAGCAATTTTAGTTTAACAGTTATTTATCAATTATAATTTTTTTATTTTAAAAAAATATTTATGTATACACATCATATAATATAAATAAGCTGTAGTATCAAAATATTGCACTGTTTAAAAAATAAAAAATCTGACCTTACATGTTCGAGTCTCTATCACTATATATTTTCAAATGTATAAACTAAGTTAACAAATTTCACTTGTCACTGCACTGATAGAGCAAGATTATTTATTTTACTTGTCCTCCTTCATTTTTCATATGACGTTTAAATTTGTCATATTCTTCAATCTCTTAACCTTTAGCATAACCTTTAGCCTTTAGTTTTGAATGTCACTGGGTCTCTTTCGAGAAGTAAATCAAACTTTGCTTTGTGTTGCGAGGCTCGTGATTGGCTGTTCGCCAGTGATGTCACACATTCATGTGCACGCGCTCCACAAACTCAGGATCAAAGCCTGAGTTGACAAAGAAAGTTGATGAACAGCATCATGGTACCAACAAAGCCGGATTGGAGAGGTTTGGTTTTGTCAACTCAAAACTAATCCTGTAACTCTGAATTTGTTCAGCTACCATCATGGTACAGGCCCCTGGTAGGTAACCTTTATGTATGGTTTATGTTTGTATGGTTTCCTCAGATCAATGTTTTTACCCCGTCAGGCTCTGCTCGCGTTAGTCGTGGTTGATTTCAAACGAATGTTCAGTCAACGTTTAATAAAACACAATAAAAGTAAAATACGCTGGGCGCTATCAAACAATAAACAGTCATGGTGATTTGCATATTTTGTATCAGTTTATTTTGTGACAGTGATCACATAGCAAGATTGCACCAAATGACAATATGCATAGAATGTTCCATAATAATAATTGTCTGGTGACACGTTACTTGTTAATGCATGAGAGTAAGTCAGTTAAATTGTCAGGCCTTTTTTTTTGAGATTGAGAATAACAGGCACACATAAGTGTTTCTTGTGAAGGCAGGGAAGAGAGCAGTGCCAAGCCACGAAAAGAAGTAGGGAGTTTCTTTCAAATTTAACTTAATGGATATATACAGGGATGACAAAAAACTAAATTAATCAAAAATGTGCTTTACTGCATTTGTTTACAAGTAATTTTATTCAAGTTAAAATAATAAAAATAAATAAATAAAATCAATAGGATTTACGTAATATACTGTAGAATTTAGTTTTTTTTTTTTTTCTTCTTTTTTTTTGTGGTCACCTGCGGCCACCCCATTTGGAGGCAGTGCCCCAGCATGGCCCCCCCACTGACAATGCTCTAGACACGCCCCTGATCATTCAATCAAGCAAACATTACAGGGAATAATGTTGTAAATAAATAATAATGTATCTTGGACAAACCAATCGTTTAGCTTCATAAGACCTAAATATAATAGGAATTCCTTGATATATTTTTGTTTTTTGTTTTTTACTCTCAAAGTGCCTGTAGCCGCTGACTTGCATTTTATGAATCTCAAAGGACCAGTGTTGGGGAAAGTTACTTTTAAAAGTAGTGCATTACAATATTGCGTTACTCCCTAAAAAGTAACTAATTACGTTACTTTTTATGAAAAGTAATGCATTACATTACATTTGCATTACTTTCGCGTTACTTTTTAAATATGAGTAGGGCTTGATTGTTTTTAATAGAAGATGCTCTATTTATAGCAAATGTAAAAGCCCTTTACACCAAAAAGTGTACTAAATAAACCTCAGGCTGTGAGAGAAATAAGTTAACTTCTGTACAGTAGAACACAGGAGAAGAAGGTTCAACTCTCTTCAGCAAAAAAAAAAAACGAAGCACAATTGTTAGTTTATCTAAAGACATTTTAGTATGGTTGAACTAGATCATCAAAGATCAGCAGCAAAGACCTTAGTTAATTACATTAGATTAGATACATTTGTGTTGTTTAACACATTTAATCATTGCAGGTTTGCGTCATATTCTGAGTTCGCATTTGTTTGTTTTTTGCAAGCGGGATGAATTAATGCACATTCACATTTAGTCTACACCTCTAGAAATCATGTTCACACAGTGCACACAACGTCTCTTAACGTGTACTTAGGATTTCTCCAAATATAAGGAGAGGAGACTTGTCAGTCAATAAATGGGATGTCACCTGCATCTTGGATGGCCTGAGGGTGAGTATAATAACAACAACTTCTAAATATTGTATTAGTAGTAGTAGTAGTAGTAGCCCTTTATTGTCACTAGTCACAAGTACCAGCAAAATTAGCCATCAACCTGTCCATACATACTTATACACAACATACATACAATACAAGTGGGTAGACAGGACAGGAAGACAGGGAATTGAGGAAGAATACAGCATAACATGAGGAAGGGGAGGAGAAAAAATGACCCCCCAGAACAGGAAAAACACCTCAGCAACAAAAGCACATAATCAATACAGCATAAACACGACTTTGCGATGGGAGGGGAAAAGGGGGGTGGAGGCATAGGCGCCGATACCGTGGGTGCTCCGGGGCTCGAGCACCCACGGAAAATACCGAGCACCCACGGAAAATGAGCACCCACGTGTGCCAGTGCCAGACTGCCAGTAGGCTACATTTATTTAAAATTAAACATTGCAGTTGGCGCTATGAAGCGTCTGCCACACTGTGATTGGTTATGTTGTTGTCAGTGACAGTGACATAACTAGTCGCATGCATGTTCCATATCCTATCCCCCAATCACAGCGTTTCTGAAAACGTCCCATCCCCCACTATACAGTGCCGTGCGAGTATGTAATCATTTACTGCTTTCCGTAATCACTAATCATTAATCAGACTAAGAGTTATTCGTTCGCTATGAGACCTTGAGTAACAGCTGGTAGAAGAGAACGCAGGTCAGTATATCGCGATATACACTGTACATATTGTATAGACACACTAGGTAAGAAGTGAGCGCCACACATTGTATTTCTGTTTTTGTTAGACAGTTTAGTTAAGGTGCCGGATGCACTGAAGATTTCGGTTTATTTTCTACATTTTGCTTTGGTTAGATTAGGTTTAGATTAAGGATTGTTTTCTTATATTTGGTTCTTTCCTTTGGCGCCGCTTTTGTTCTTTTCCCATTTTATTGTTTGTTTGTTTACATTTTCACCTTGTACATAGCGCACATTATTATTGTTAGTTTACTGGATCTAGTGGCTTTGGCTTTTTATGAATAAACCTCCAGTATTTTTTCTCTTTCAAAGTTTTGTCTGTCATGTTCTTCCACCTCATTTCATACCCAGCAGTACATTAATATGTAGCCTAAATGTTACGGTACATTCCCTAGACTCCTTAAAGTTCGTAACAGGGTTTAAATGGGAACATTTTTCTGCTCAAGTATAGGCCTATATGGTTTAAAAGAGGAAAAACTAATGGACACAAAAGTAGCCTACTTTTGGACAGAATACGAGTTCTTTGTTAAATACATAAAATAAAAAAATATTTTTTTAGCCTATATGAATAATGGATTCGAAACCTCAAAGAAAAGCCATGCCACTATCAAAAGAAACCTCGAAACATAAATGAGGTAGACATTCCCAGAAACTCATTATTTTAGTCGCAACATTCGGTTAATGGAAACGCTGTCCTTTCGCAATAGTTTTTTAATCAATATTTACAAAACATTAATTTCCCAAGAAGTTGAACGCATTAGCGGTTACGTGTCAGTTAAACTTTTCATCTCCAATCCTGTTTGTATTTTTGAGAAGTGACGCTGTTGTGTTTGTTTGTATCGGCCGCTGTCCATTAGCCTAAGGTTCTGAAATGCAATATTTTTTGAATAGCCTAGTCTATTTTTTTTATTTTTTAAATGGCGTGCGCCCTTGAGCACCCACGGAGAAAAACATAAATCGGCGCCTATGGGTGGAGGTAATCCAGTGCAGGCAAGCAGGCATCCGGTCCTGCAGCCATTCTCAGCACTGGTCACAGACCCGCTTGTCAGACTGGTGGTACAAAGCAGCGAATGCGAGGGATGGGGGATGGGTGGTGAATGCATATCTGTATATATGTGCGTATGTGTGTGTGTGTGTATGTATGTAAGAGTTCATATATTTGTAGGCCTGGAGAGCTGGCATTCAAATCTAATTGCCTCAGTCCACAGATTGTGATAGCGACACAGCAAGTTGCCATGGAAACAGCCTTGATCAGGTCCCAGACAGCGTCAACAATCAGCAGGTGTCTGTGGAGTGGGGGGAGGAACGCAAGAGCGTCTCGCTGCAGTGCTCATCCAGTGTAGTTGTTGTTCCCAACAGCGGCCTTGGCCGAGGCCAGTACTGGAAGAGGGGAGCCAAAAGAAGATAAGTTTGCGATTGTTTGGTCTTAGGACGAGTAGCTGCATTCCAATTTAACGTTACTCTCTTTGTCCATTCTGGTCTCCAAATCCATCAATTTTCCTTTGCAAAGCCGTGAGCTTCTCCATGATGGTATCCATATTGCGGTTAATAGTCTCAGTCTCAGTGCTGACCGCTCTGCCCACTGCTTCAATCATAAAGGGCAGCCTTGTGAGACTGGTTTTCTGAGCCTTCTGTTTTTCCCCGATCTCCATGCTGAGGTGTCGAGATTGTGGGAAAAACAGTATTCATCCCGTATCTACAGGGGCGATGCCAATGGTGGAGCAGAAGCTTCCCCCATCCTCAGCATCGTCCTTGAAGGTCCCAAAGCTTCCCACCAGGCCTGTGAGGCTGACATCTAGTCTGGTTGGAAAATCTTACACGGCGGCAGGTCAGGCTGGCGCATGTTTGCACACCATGGCGGTGTTACAACCATACCAGGCTGACTTGCTCATGAAACTGGATGACAGGGGCTAGGAGGAAACTGTCAAGGACAGATTCTTCTTCCTAGACACCCCACTCTTGCTCTCTGGCATCTTCGGCGACGTAGTAAACACTGTCGTCGAGAGGTTTCAGGATGCGAGGAAGCAAGCAGCGGTGTCATTCCCAGGCCCACACCACCATTGTCAGGTCCCTGAGGACAGCTCCACCTGGGGAGGAAAGAATAACACCTCAGTATATGGTGCCCGATGCTCCTCAGTGCCCTCATGGAGATTTACTGATTCCCCTGCCACCCTCTGTGCTTCAGGGCTCAGTGAGCTCAAATGAACAAATTTACCTGCTGCCGCCTGGCAATGGTACGGCACGAGACAGCTTGTCCCCTTAAATGACCATGCAAGAGCTGTCAGGTCAGTTGTTCCCTGCTGGTCATCTGCTTCAGGGAACCGAACTGGCTCCTCTAATAACACCAGAAGCCAGCATCGAAAGGATGGTTCCCTTAACAGGTTTTCTGGCAGTATGGTATCTTCTGCCAAATGTCTTCAAATGGTTCCTGCAGATTGTAGAATGAGGATACAGAACCAAGTTTGGTTCTCGTCCGTCTCATTTCAACAGGGTCATTCCACATCAGTGGGCCCTGAGCAGGCTCTAGTAATCGAACAAGAAGTAGATACTCTCCTGAGGAAGGGGGCCATAGAACATATTTCTCCTTTCTCAATAGCGTCTGGGTTATACAGCTGTTACTTCATCATTCCGAAGAAGGATGGGGGGTTGCGTCCGATCCTAGATCTCCATCTTCTGAACCGTGCTATCAAACGGCTTAGTTCAAGATGCCTTACTATCAACCAGATAGTACGTCAAATCCAGTTTGAAGACTGGTTTGTTACCATAGATCTCAAAGCTTTGCTTCCGGGGCAAGGCATATCAATTTTTAGTTCTTCCCTTTGACCTTTCGACTTTCACGAATTGAGTGGATGCTGCTCTTGCTCCTCTGCGACTCCAGGGCGTCCACATACTCAATTACATTTATGATTGGTTGATACTAGATCAATCGGAGCAGATGGTGGCTCAACATTGAGATGTTGTCCTCGCCCATATGAGAGAGCTGGGGTTAAGACTAAACGGCAAGAAAAGTGTGATTTCTCCACTACAGAGAACCACTTATTTAGGCATGGTGTGGAATTCGACCATGATGCAGGCATGTTTGTCTCCTGCTCTTATCAAGCCAATCTTCATAGCAGTCAAGAGAGTAAGAGAAGGCCAATGACTCACTGTTAAACAGTTTCAAAGGTTGTTGGGTCTGATGACAGCAGCTTCCAACGTGATAACTTTGGCCTGCTGTACACAAGAACCTTGCAGTGGTGGCTCAGGACCATAGTACTTCAGGCATTCTGTCCTCCTCCGTTCCAGGATGCAGGCCAAGAAAGACTTAATCTGCTCTGTCCAGGTAGATCGCTTGGACGATTATGCACACAGAGCTGCCCCGTGGCATAAGGCAGATTAGCTGTTTGTTTGCTTTGGTCTGCCCAAGAAAGGATCTCCAGCGACCAAGCAGACTATGAGTAGGTGGGTGGTTTTGGCCATCTCATTAGCCTAAGAGTCCTCTGGCCTCCCGTCACCTATGGGGGTCAGGGCGCACTCGACCAGGAGTATGGCGGCCTCCAAGGCTTTCAACTTGGGTGTGGCCTTGCAGGAACATCCCCAGGTTATGTATGTAACCATGGTTCCCTGTGGGAATGAGATGCTGCATCTCCTTGCCATACTTCCTGCATCCCTGCAAGCGGTACTTCATTGAAGCTAACTTGCTGTGTGGAGGATTTGCTTTTATTCTTCATGGTTGCTCAGATCACCCCGCTCGTGATGTCTCGCTGCTCCATTGGACTGATTTTACATGTGCTTCAGAATGCAATCACACAGAGGCGTTCCCAATGCATTTCTCGATGCAGCGTTTTTTTTTTTTTAATGGAAAGTAATGCATTTTATTACTTTTGCATTACTTTTTGTCACCTTAGCTGTGCTTGCTTATTTATTCTTAATAATGAAAAACCCAAGTTATATTTTTGGCAGCTGTAAAGGCCCTTTAACACCAAAAAACGCTCAACACAGGGACAGAAGAGGTGTAGTGAATAAATGGGAAAACAAAGTAAAAGATATTTTCTGGTAAATTTGAAAGTAATATTTTACGCTACTAGGGACATGAAAAAAAGTCACTTGGTTATGTAATTTGTAATGCATAAACAAACTCACATATATGGCCATATAAATCCCCATACAGTAAATCATTATGTTATATATTGTGTTATATGTGAATTGAACAACAGTATTGTTTGTAAAATACAGCTTTTCCGCAGCTGCACCCCCCATCGCAGAGGCCCCCTTGTCTGTTCTGCCTCTTGAGAGCTTGGGATAGTGGACCTGCATTTGTTAGTCTGAGTTGAAGGATTGTTTCCCATAACAGTAAGTGTTGTGCACTGTGTTTTCGGCTGGTGTGATTGGACCCATGGCTTGATGGATGACGTCCTGAAAGCGCTCACCCTGCTGTGCGTTGGGGCCAGTTAGCTGCACAACTCTCACTCTCATGCACATGCATTCCCCTCCGCAGCTGGGCCTGCTTGTTGCGCTCACCAATAGCCATTATTCACAGAGTTACAGTAACGGCCTATGTCAGCACTGCCAGCCTGCTACCACATCACTATCCACAGGCTCAATTACAAACATTTGTATCCTACTAGCTACGCCAGCATTTCCACACACGCGCGTGTGTGTTTGCTGGGATAATGTTACATTGGACGGCGTGCCACATCACTTGACTTGTTGTCTGGACAAGCGCGATTTTAGAACAAGCAAATGGAAAGTAATCAATTATTGACACAAGGTGCAATTTGGCTGCTTCGGTTCACTGGTGACCACACTTTCTCAGTTCATGCCTCTGGTTAGTGTCGACGGAGAAAGCTGATGTTTTTTTGTTTTTGTTTTTGCTGGAAGATGTGAAAAACTTTTTCTTTTCCCTGTTTCACGCTTTCCCTCACTCTCTCACTTCGGTAAAGTCGAAGAAATGTGACTCCTGTGCTCCTTCCAGTGAAATTAGGTGTTGTTAGCATGCTGTTGCTAGGGAGCCAGCATTTGAGAGGGAATGTTTTGGAACTCAACCACAGGGTCTGGGAGGATTACCCTCACACTGTAAACTCTTCTTACAGGGTTAATCTTGTCTTTTATATATTTTCACACAGAGTGGACCTATAACGCCATCTGAGGAAGTTCTGAGATCTGAGAAGTTCAAAGCCACGCATAACACAGAGCATGCGGCTGGACTAAGCAACCACTGCGATTTGCCCCTGGGCTAGTAAGGCCCAGATGTGCCTGAATGACTGTGTAGTGGTGAAAGTACTACTACTAAATGTAGTGTGATAAAATGTCAGCTACAGTTCAATGTAATCTAAGTGTATATAAAAATAAACATCTTCAAATGTATAATACATTTATACTATAATATTTATAGTATAACTTCAAGGTTCCTTGCCAGAAAAAACAAACAAACAAACAAATATTAATTTTTCAATTTTTGTACTGTTAATAATAATAATAATAATAATAATAATTATTATTATTATTATTATTATTATTCTTTTAGAATAATTTTATTTCATATTTAATAATGATTGCATTTAATAATAATAAAATATAAATAAAATACTTAAATACCTTCTAATGTGTAGATAATGATAATGATAATAATAATAATAAATATTATTATTATTATTATTATTATTATTATTATTAATTTAAAATAATTATATTTTATATTTAATAATGATTACATTTAATAATAATAAGATATAAATAAAATACAGTTTTCCTCAGTTGTTTTGGTGCATTTCTTAAATCAGAAATGATATTCTCAAAACTACTTGTACAACCTTCATATCATCTAGTCACTTGTACACATCATAAAACCAGTTTCTCATTCTTTTGAACAAGTTGCGACTGCTTTTGAACATTCATGCAAGTTTTCTGTGCAACAGTCTCACCCCCCAAAACATCTAGGCATTAGTTCATCATATAAGTCATTAAATGCTAAATGGTTTATCTAGTTATATCAAGCACATTTTTTAAAAAACATTATGATTAGACTTTTTTGAGAATTTAACATGAACTGTGCAAGTGAATCTTGACTTGAAGGGAATGTATCAACCATTGATAAACCATTTCTCTGAAATAGCTCAAAGGTTCATCTCATTAATCGTCAGTTGGAAAGTATATACTGTATAGACAGAGGACAACACAAGAGTTGCAAATTCTAACAATGGACTTATTTTTTTTATTTTCATCTTTGTCCCCATATTTCTTTTTCCTTTTCTATATCACAATGACATTGTAAAGGTTTTATTATTATTTATTTATTTATTTATTTTTATTTTGTGGTCAGACCACAAGTAAAAGTGGGAATTCTTTCCAGTCTCTTTCAATCAATATCCCACATACAGTGATGTGTAAATTTGTACTTTTGAAATGGTTATATGGCATACATAAGCATATGGCATACTGTTCAATACAGTTACTGTCATCCAAAATTTTGCTATAGTTTACATCTGGTTATACTAACAAAGTGCACTGTTATATTGACAACATGACTAAGCATTTTGACTGTCTTGTTTGCAAACAATGACACAAGGACTTTTCAGTCTGATGGCACTGATATGTTCACTGACATAAATACTTGCTTTTGAGAGATGAACTAAAGATTTTTAAGTACGTACGGGCTTCTCCAGGTAATCCATTTGAGAAATGCAAATACTTCTTTGCAAATATTAAGGATTATTCGAGAAATGCACCAAAGCAACTGAGAAAAACTGTAAATAAATACCTTCTAATGTGTACATTTTTCTTCAAGGTCCATTGCCAATATATATTGGACATTCTTTTGATGTTCTGAAAATGATTTTTGAGTGTGGAGACTTTTTTAAAGCTCTTGGCCTAAAATTTGTTCCAGCTTTATGCTTTATGTTATGAACAAACAAACATCAGTCAGTCCCATGTCACATCATTGTTTGGAAAACAATATTTAAAATGAGACTGTCAAACTTCCAGAATGTTCTAGTCAAATCATGTTTTTATCATAAAGGCACTGAACATCATAACATTATATAGTGTTCATCTTAATCAAAACTGCTGTAACGATGATGAGCAACAAATGCTGTGGAAAGATCTGTAATCAAACACTTATGAGATCTAGAAAATGAAGAAAGTAATTAGGAAATGGGGTTGAAAAGGGGACAAAGGGAAAATTATATGGGTAAGAGCCAGAAAAGCTGAAAATATGTTGCTTGTTTCTTACTAACAAACCCAGTGGGCATTTGTGTATCTAGGTCTAAAGTGAACATCTATTTGATTCCAATGCCTAAAAACAGACATTAAATACAATATATATATATATATATATATATATATATATATATATATATATATATAAACGACAACAGATAAAAGCTTGCCTACAATCATGTAACATATTGTATTATATGGCATAAAGAAGAAAGAAGAGATGGTGGAGGAGGAGTTTGAAGAAGGGTGAATAAATCAGAGCGGGAGGAGGAAGTCGACAGACGAGTTAGTAGGAAGGATGATTCTCATTAAGCCGAGCTGAGAAGCATCATGAATGATGAATGGGCTGCTGAAAGGCTTCTTTTCATCAGGCCTGTCAGATGACTGCTGAGGCTCCTCAAAAGGTCACTGTGAAAGTCAGTATCAATCTAAAGAAATTCACTGCCTTTGAGCTCTCAAACCCATCCTGGATCTGCTGAAGGTCTCGGCTGATAAGCAAAGTCTTGTAGGTTCAAGCCTCATTAGGAATGACCTATGAATTATTACCATTGTGTGCTTCAGTAAAATGTGTACGGGTGTCGCTGTAATATCCGTTTTACAAGCTGCTTTAGATAAAAGTGTCACCTAAATAACAAATATATGATGACAACAAATAAAAAAAGAAGACACAGGAAATGAGGTCAGCAGCTCTACCCAGTGACCTCTGGGTAATGTGCTTTCTAATCTCCACTAAACTGAGGCAGTCTGGACAATCTCTGTTCTCCTGCAGTTCTCTCTCTCTCGGCACCAAAACATCCTGTCTACAGCCGCAGTGCCATTGCAAGACTAGTGCTGATATATGAGCTGCATGCATATAGATAGAGCTCAGTCCATATATGCCCTGAATGCTCTGCATACCTCAGCCATTCGGGATGAGTGCTGATTTGCTTATTAATTATATCATTATTAAAGATTTCATTGTCATTTAAGGTATTAAAATCTAGAATAACATGTTGGAGATATGTGTGTTGTCCAAATGATTCCATTGACAAAAGAATTCAATTTTCTGCAACCAGTTACAAAGGGGAGGGATTCAGGCTAGTGAATCAACAACTGATTTGCTTTGGTGTTTACACTGTATTTATTTATTTATTGTGTGTGTGTGTGTGTTTTGTATTTTTGCACTGCCTTATAGAGAATGCACAAAATTTAAAAACCTAAACTTTAATATAATCTAATTAGATATAATGACCCTTAATCAAATGGGCAATTCTGCTCTGTTTCTGTCAATTGAAATCACATCCTGTCATGGTTGTTTGGCATGATATGATCAATTTCATGTGCTACTGTTGCCAGATATCGATCACCTAAAATTAATGCAGTTGATGTCAACTCAACTCAGTGAAATTTACTAAAGGTAAACTGTAACTTGATATTATCAAGTCTTTTCTAGCAAAACATTAAGTGAAAAGCCTAAAAAAAATACACATTTTCAAGATACTCACATAAAGTGCACATATCTGGCAACATAGATTAAAAACTAACATATGAAGGAAAATCAGTAAATAAATTCCACCAAAATCTACAGACAGCAAAATGGTGATCTAACTTCCACATAAAATCGGTGATAAACAGAAATCTAAAAACCAAAACCAGCAATTTTTCAAAATGATCAATATCAAAAATAATTATTTACAGTCAAATGTGAATTTAAGCAGTAAATATTGCATGTGCACTGGGTATTTTTACTGTTATACATCACATCTCCCAAGCCTTTTTATTTATTTATTTTTTTCAACAAACTCTTATACATCTGACCATTTCGTCATGAGTCATTTTGTACCCACCACTTTTTTTTTTTTTTTTGAAAACCTCGAGTTCAATTTAGCCGTTCTGCTGCTGCACTGGCTACATGCTTTTCTGTTCATTAAAACTGCAACAACTGTAACATTATTTTCTCTATATGACTATCGCGCTTCTTTTTTTTAAAAAATGTTTTTCAAATGAGTTGACAGTTTGGAATGGACAGTGAATGAGCGGGAAAGAGGCTACCTAGTCTTTGCTGGGATTGGCCAGAATTTCTGGCGAATGTATCATAGACGAGCAAGTCATTTAGCCTTCATACAATATCACAAGGTTGCATCCTAGTGCCATGGACTATAACATATCAAAGTGATAACCTGTAGAACAAATGGATGTTGTTGTACACACAGCATGGGTCTGCAGACCATTGACACAAAGGTAAGACGCGATAACTTATGTTTATTAAGATTTGCTGGTATTATGGCTAGGTCTTGTGCATTTGCACACAAGGGATCGGCTGTTTTAATTCTTCTCTTGCAATTAATGTTACGTTAGACTTCCTTAGCCACCAACTTAATTAGCTAGTTACGGTTTGCGCTCATACAGCAAGTATTGGGGGAGATGATTGTTGAGTAGTCAGTATCTTGTTTAATTATTGCTTGAATCTATTGCTGAATTCTGGAATAGTTGTGATGATGATGATGATGATGATGATGAGGAATGGATCAAGTTTTAGTCAAAATGCCTGATGTAGATTGGATGGATGCATGTTGTTGTGAATTGAGAGCAGTCAGATCATGGTGTGATAGTCAATAGTGTTCATCTGTGCTACACGTATTTTTGCTTTTTCAATCTTGATAAAATTTGTAGTGCTTGAGTTGTGTTGTGTGTAGATATGGTAAATTGTACTGGGAATTAAATCAAATTATTACATGGCTTGGTTGAATTCCACTGTAGAATGAAGTCTGTTATTTCTTGATAATAACACCGTTGCCATGAAAAACAGAGCGTTGCTATGGACGCGGCAGGATTCTAATCGTAGAGACGGAACTATTTTCTTTAGCGGAAGCAATACAATCGTGTTTAAATCAATAAACTCTTTTTTAAATCAATATTTTGTGTCAAATTATTGATTTATTTGGTGGGTAGCCATGTAATAAGCGGGATAATGTAGAGCGAGGCCCGATTTTGGGTTAGATTTTTTCCCCGTTTTCAGTGGTTATAACAAAGCAAATGAAAGAGAAATTTGGTAATCATTGTTTAGGTACATTAAACCACGTCATGGCCATGTCATATTGTCAACATGGTACTTATATGATGATATGAAGCAGATTAGTGGGTCATATATCATATGTCTAATGCTTTGTACGGCTTTCTTCTTCATAAAACGAGTCGGACATCATCACATTTTTGTATCCTTTTTTATTTATTTACATTAATAAGATACAGGACGTCTTTCAAAACATGACCTGCGCGAAAGAGAAAAAAAAAAATGCATCATTGTACCCAGCACTTCTGAAAATGCACTTCTGAATGCGTCTCTGTCCCCACCACATTTCAAACCAAACTGACGCCCATGCATCTGACTAATACAAATACTGAATAAAGTTTAACTAAATTTGCCCATTGTTTAAAAAGAAACACTGTTTATTCTAAACCACAGATATGAATTTACAATAACTTACATTAACAATAACAAACATTCAATTATGTAAAGCTTAACAGTTCATTAGATCACTATAGTTGCATTGTGTTTATACACTGTGTCTGTGTTTGTTTGCACAAGTGTCTATACTGTCAATGCTCTGCAACCTGAGCCTCATCATAAGCGTTTCATTGTGCCGTGAACACTGTGTAAGCGTGCAATTGACAAATAAACAAACAAGAGTTGACTGGACTTGACTTGAATATGCCGTCCTGCCTTCTCAAACTCACACGTGTTTCATTTCATTTGACTTTATGTCCTGTTAAGCACTCTGGGTATGTGAGAGAACCTGACACTGTGCGTGATGACATGGGCTCTGAAGCACAGTTGGCCAGGCAGCGACCCAGAGTCCCTCCACCCCTGAGCTGGCACTGGCAGCACTCGTTAGCAGACAGATACTCAAACTCACAGGCTATATGCAGACTTGTGCTGGTATTTGCACACATGGCATTCAAGCACAGCCACAGATCTCCTCACATTAGATTTAATCAAGACCTAAAAGCATACTAAAGTAAAGAAGGAAATCTGTGATAGCATTATTATATTAAATTGCACCTGGAGTACACGTGCGACATTCGGAATTGAACTGAAAATGCTTAGCTAAATTACATCATTCAAAATGTTTTAGCAACAGAATGCAGAATTGTACTTTGAATTGAAAGAAGTACAAATAAAATGGAATGAAATTCATTTACATTCAAAATAATTTGTTGTAGACCATTTTCAAATTTCAAATTTGTTGTAGACAAGTAATGCACTGAATTAAACATAAAACATACAATTTTAGAAAGTAGTAATAATTCAATAGTATTTTCTTGTAAAACATATCCCCAAAATATGTGTTTTATTTGTTATTGTATAATAATAATTTATTTGTCATTACTCACATTTATCATAATTGCCTTTTTATTTACATATTATTTAACATATATACATATATACATATATAACATATATAACATATATATATATATACATACAAAATTATTTAAACAGATTTATGGATTATTTCCCAAAATGTTAGATTATAAAACAAAAATCTGGAAAAGCCAATAAAATTATATTAGGCCTAATTGTTGTAAAATATAAACAATAGATAAACATTTTGATTTAGATATTTATTTTAATAAAGTTATCTGATATAACAACAACAACAAAAAAAAGTCAAAAAATTAGTTTGACTATAACATTTTACCTTGAAAAATATATAAACAACTGAGGAGAATATATATATATATATATATATATATATATATATATATATATATATATATATATATATATATATACTGTATATAAAATAGCAAATGAAATTATTTACCAACAATAATAATAATAATAAACAGTGCATGACTGTTGTATTTCTTTGATTTATTTGAATTTCTCTTTTTATTCCAATTCATCGTCTGGAGCATATGGACTGAACGTTAGTGAATTCTTAAATTCTATATTTTTCTCAGCTCTCATGGATCACCTTGATTAATTGTGTATTGTACTGTAAAGCTTTCAACATTTGCTTCCAAGACAAGAATGTATGAGAGAAAACAGATGGTAATGTTAGGATAGTGAGATTTTAATGGGTAAAGTTTAGCTGCAGTGCTCCAGAAGCTCAAGTGGAATACGGGAGACTCAGCCAAACCAGCGTGGATTGATTTATAGCTCTGAAGTGAGCAGCCTAGCCAGCAGTACAGAAACAGCAATCTGCAACAAGCCTGCATAAATCACACCCCAAACAGGGAGCAGCTGTCCTCAAATGCGGCCCACACCCCACTGCACAGCCCGGGGTCACTGACCCACTGCACACCCTTCCAAAAGCAACCATTTCAGCCCTCACGCAAACACTTATTGACAGGAAGAAAATTTCACAACATATTACAATATAATTTGATAATAATGCATGACCCCCTTATGTCTCCTCTTGGCAATGAAGAAAGATTACTTACAAATTGTTGTCCGACCGTTACTGATTACATGACAAAAATTACAGTTAGAGCTCATTCACAGACAGAGCTGGACACAGATAGCCACGTTTAAAAGCTTCTGAAGAAAACCGAGAATGTTTCTGGATCAAATATCTGTTTAAAAAATGACAGAGGGAAGATCAGGAACTGCAGAGATGATGATTTAATAAGTTGTAATGTTGTCTCTCTTGGACACAGTGGGACGTCTTGTATTTTACAAGCCCTGCTTAGTTCAAATGCAAAAATTTAACAGGCCTAGTGGTACTGGGTCAAAATAAAGACCAGGAGTGACAGTATTCCTTCGCTTTCTCTCATATAAAACATGATTTATGTGAGCTGAGATTCTTAGTGAAGTCTTTATTCTGTGATATTTTGAAAAATATGTTAAAATTACAATAATTTCAATAATTTAATCTTACAATAATTAATTCCAGTCATTTTCCAGTCTTTTTTTTCTTGCCTCATCAGAATTAAAAAAATAAATAAATAAAAGAATAATAATAAAAATAATAATAATTTTTACTTTTGGCACTTGCTATGTGAACACACACACAAACACATTTTTCATACACAATTAGAAAATAGTATTTTTGTGCATTTTTCATAAAAATAAACATAAATTCTATAGCTTTGTAAATTTCACTTTTTTAATCTGCCAAGTGGCTTCTTTGAAAAGAGACCAACGCATTTAAAATTCACCACAAGATTTATGGTTAACAGGTAATAGATGTATTATAACATTTAAATAGCACTATTAAACTGTCCATTTCTAATTATTGGAAGGGATTTGTCCCCTTCACTGTCTATGGTGGTTATGGCCTTGAATAATAACGACGCTTGCCTTTGCAACACTTTAAATGAATAGTCTGACTGGCAACCACAACCAAACAGACTCATTAGTCTTCACACAGAGTGGGAGATGTGATATGGCATGCTGAAGTGGGGTGAAAGTTTGCATTGGTAAGATTTTTGAAAGCATACGGATTCCATCAACTGTATAATGGACCCTACCCACATCTCTCAGCAGATTTTAGAGACAATCCAGCCACAGGTCAGTCAGTTCATGCCCCTGTCCAGCCGCACACAACTGGATTGCAGGTTCCAGTCCATTGGCAGAGCAGACTTCCTTCCTCCAGGCCTTATAGTTACGTGAGCTGTATCGTGACAGATGGACTAAGCAATACACAGTTAATTGGCACACAGGAAAAAGCCCACACTACTGCTCGTGAGAATATAAACCAGAACTACCACCTACCTTTTTTTTTCAGGATACAAATGCGTGAGCTGTTTGCCATATATTACCAGTGTTGGGAAGGTTACTTTGGAAATGTAATAGGTTACAGATTACAAGTTACCCTGTTTAAAATGTAATAGTAGTGTAACTTTTTCAATTACTTTATTAAAGTAATGTAACTAATTACTTTTGAGTACTTTTTGATTACTTTTCTAAATTTGTGAAAATTAAAGAATAATAAATAAAAGCATATACATCAACTTAAATACAGTTATCTAATAAGCATGTGACGTATTCTGTGTAATAAACTCCTGAAACATTGGTGTTTTTTTAAACTGCTGTCTCTGTATATGATGATAGTTTTCTCAAAATAAGTAAAATGCACATGAAGTGACACAGAGCAGTTCTAGAAATTATGTTTATGTGCTCGTGTACTCCTATATTGAGGCAGCAGAGGTTGAAAACACTGCGAGCTTCAGTAGGCCTATGTGTAGAAAATTAAACCATGTCTTTGCCATTCATTTACAGGAGGGGCGGACTGGGAAAAAAATTCAGACTGGAAAATTCTAACTCATACAAACAAATTCATGGACAAAACTATTTTTTTGTATGTACCTGACATAAAAAAGGTTTAAATCTTTAATTTGGGGACATGCAAAATAATTAAAAGTTCTCTTCTGAACTGCACCTTCACTTCCACAGTCTCTTTATTTTGCCCTGTTATCCATCTCTCTCGTGACTTTAATACTCAAGATTGAACAAAACTATACTTTACAATACAATACTCTATGCAAATGGATTTGTATTTATTTTTAAATAAATACATTTGTAAAATAATTTTACATTTTTGGTTACCACAGTTAAACAATAGTAACCATTTTCTCTGGATTTATAGTTAAATATTAAAATGTTAATTTTCGTAAGGGTTGTGTTGTTGTCTGTCCGTAGCTCCCCCTAAACCTATAAAAAAAATCTGATTGTTTTTCAGCTAAATTACTACTGTAACATTACTACAGATAATAATGATGTCCTTTATATAGTAGCCTATTTTGAGTGATGACTGATGAGCAACGTGCTGCTGCTTGATTAAAAAATAAAAAAACAAAGACAAAAAAGCATCTTTACAGATGAAACTGACCTGAAACCCTGAACAGTGTAGTTCTGCTTCTCTGCTCCAGCTGTGCGCTTCCACAGTCCACTTTATTCGCTCTCTCTCTCTCTCTCGCATTGACTCTGATCCAAACCGTTTGGAGGAGGCGCGGAGAGCGCGCGAGTCATGACTAACACTTCATGACTTATTAGAGATTTAATTATCAAATGGCGGATTCGCAAATGATCGCTTTAGTAGTACATTCGGCAGGCAATTATACAATAATGATATTAAATAGTGGGGCAAAATCGGCTGCCAGGCCACCGGGAATTGTCCCGGTGTCCAGTCCAAGCCTGATTTCCACAGACAGGCAGAATGTGCAAGTCATATATTGCATTTTTGGGGCTTAATATTCACAGACACTAGTCGATGTCATGTTTTGATTCAAGTGTAGGCTACTGACCTACTTTTGATTTAGTCATCCAAAATGTGGCATATTCTGTCCGCGTTAGGCATTCCGTTTTTATGAATGACTGTATTTCCGCATCCCGGAAATTATTAGGGCGGTATGTCTCAGAATAGTCAGTGCAATTTGGGAAAGAAATCAGTTAAATCTGTATGTGGATGTGTGTAAATATTCAAATGTAATCCCCTTTGTAATCGTTAAAAATTTCATAAGTAACTGTAATTTAATTACTCATTTTTTCGTAGTAACTGTAACTAATTACAGTTACAATAATTTTGTAATTAAATTACGTAACGCCGTTACATGTAACTAGTTACTCCCCAACACTGTATATTACAATGGATAGGACATATAGGACAATTATGCAAGTCATAAATAGCGACAGACTGTTAATGGATGCCTTAAGTGGTAATGTGACTGCTATAATTCAACTGTTTAGAATAAATTATTCAGCTTGTACAAAGGTTACCAAATTTACCAAACTGTAAAAAACTAAATTTTCAGGTTCTGGCACTAAAACACTGTTGTGTCAACTTCTATATGCCATAGATTAGATTTCTTGTTTATAAAAACAGATAAAAATATGTAATTCTTGATTTGTAATTTTATTATATTTAGCGTTGTCCATTAATTAAGAAATATTGAATTAATCTCATTTTTCGATATTGATTTTATGATTAATCACAATAAATCCCACATAATGTTTTTTATATATATATACTTTTATATTGCAATATTTCACATGAAATCTTGAAATTAATGTAGAAACAACATAAAGAGAGTATATTTTTAAATATATGTTAAGTTGCATGACTGCAGGCGAGTGTCACTGTATTCTATAAAATAATTTCCCCCCTTAATATTTAAGAATTGACTAGCCATTCAACATTACAGCATAATTGAGAGCTATCAATTTTAACATTTATTTGACTTTAGAAAATAACAGCTTCTAGAGTTGGAGGGAAGGAGAGGGCTAATGGAGCCAGAGAGATGGAGGGATCAGGCGCAGCCAAAGGAATGGAGTCCCGAGGCGGCGGATGGTCGACGACTGACCAAGGCGGAGCCAGAAGTTACAAGGAAGCCCAGCAAAGCTGTTGGACTGACAGGAGCCATGGTGGAGCCGCTGGGTCAACGGCCCAGATGGAGTCTAGGTTTCGGAGGTTGGAACCAGAGACCTGGGATCCTCCGACCTCAATGATCAGGAGACTGACAGGCCCGCTGCAACTCCAGTCCACAGAGGAAAGGCTGAGAATGAGCTGAGGGGCTGGCAGGATGCAGCAATAGCGGGATAGAGGGTGATGAGAGGGAGGCTGGGTGGAAGTTCATAACAGTCAAAGGTTTCAGAGATGGTGTATGCTGCCCACACGCACCAAATGGCAACACCCATGACAAGGGAGTGCCACAGACAGGGGAAAGACCTCCATGGTCATGACAGGAAAGACAGAAAATAATTCAAGGCAGACAGACAGGTCATAACGACCTCCATGATCATGACGGGACACACAGACAGTTGCAAGCAGACAAACAGTTCAAAACAGACCTCCATGATTATTTCAGGACTGACAGGGAGTTCAGATGATGACAGAAGAAGTACCTCAGATAGTCTATAAAATCTCCTGAGTCCTGCCTCAGCTCACCCTCAGCGATGGTACGGTGCGTGGGGCTTTCCACCATCGCATGCATTGTAGCGAGCTTTCACACCTGGTCAAACGACCGATGAGGCTCTGGCTCCAGGGCGATCATCAGCTCTGTCGCTCCTCTTGCTGTTGATTTATCGATCAAGGCGAGCGCTGGCCCTCCTTCTGCGGCAGGCTCAGGTTGATGCTCCATGCGGCGGGGTGATGCAATTTCCCCATTTTTTGTAGTGGTATTCTGGTATTCTGTCACGCTTTAGTGTGTCAAAGATAAATGCACAAAGATGAAGAAGTTTAACAGTCTTTAATAAATCCGCACAACGATAAATCCAACATAGAGGAAGTTTTGTGACATAGACGCAAACATTCACATTAACAATACCTGACAAAAACTGAACAGACTGGAACTTTAATACACAGACCAAATGAAGATAACAAAAAATAATTATATTATATTATATTATATTATATTATATTATATTATATTATATTATATTATATTATATTATATTATATTATATTATATTATATTATATTATATTATATTATATTATATTATATTGATCAGAACGACTTGCATAAACCTTTTTGGAAAAATTTTGGGCTGCAAACAGATTGTTCCCTTTATAAGGAACTTTATAGTAGTGCTTAAAAACAAAAAGCATTTTTGAAGAACATCGAGGTCTCATGATGGAGCATCAGTGTCTGGTCTTCCTCACATTTGTAAGAGTCATTAAGTTATCTGGCTCTCAGCCCTTTTGACAGATGAGAGATATTATCACACACACCTGGGGCAGGACATTGGTCTCACAGGGCTTTTGCTCCTCAAGGCCTTCCATAGTTCAGGGCTCTGTTCACTGTAAGGGTAAACAGCACTGACGTCCCATCAGTTTTTGTTCTGGTTACAAAGGGAGTAGAGGGGGCAAAGAGTTTTTTTTTTAGCACTCGGGGTCTGTGCAGCGTCCGGTCAGACTGAGAGAGCCAACACACCTGCAGGACTGGGGAGTTCAAACTGGAGCTTCACAAACCAATAAAATCATGAGTTCAAGTAGATAACAGTCAAGCAAATATATATATATACATATAAGCAGCTACACTACAAGCTAATTAGCTGCAATTATATTAAAGATCTTTATAGGTTGTTATAAAAATATATACATTTATTTAATTTTTGCAGTCACATTAGCATTTGATTAAAAATCAACAATGATCTCTTATTGTGACACATTTAAACTTTAAAAGATATACTAAACGGAAAACCTGAAGACTGACAAAACAGCAGCATTTAATACACATTTCAATACAAAAAAGCGAAAAGCAGTTTTGCAATGCAATTCTTTGAACAGCTTTATGCAAACAGATTTTCCAGCAATACATACCATAGAGAAAACATTTTAAAATAAATAAGTATAAATTGAAGGTGTGTGCATATTAACTAAAAACAGTTATGTAACCTTTTTTATTTTTTATTTTTAAACTACACTTTGGTAAAAGTACTACTGTAACAGCTACATCAGAGCTACTTTCACAAATCAGTTATGAAACTTAGCATTAATACTTTTATTAATTAAAACCTAAAAGTCATGTCAGAACGATCATATTTACAAGATAATCGCCACTTTAATATCACCACAATTGTATTAATACTTATCACGCCCGGTTACCTGCACCACTGTGAGGCACTAGAGGGCTTTCCTGTGTTGTCTTCTCAAACTGCCTGTGGTTCTGGTTATTGACTCCATTTACCATCTTGCTGTGTTTTGTATTAGTGTCTACCTGGTTCAGCTGTGTTCCATTTCCTGTTTGTTCCTATGTTTGAGTTTATTAAGCCCTGGTCTGCCATTGTCTGTTGTGAGTTGTTGATAAGTGTTACCTCCTGTGTTTCTTGTGACCCTTTCTTGGTTCCGTCATGTATTTTTGGATGTATACCTCTGTGGATTATTATTAATGGATCTTAAACTGCATTTGGACCTACTGCCTGTTGCCTACTTGTGCTCAACCATAACAGAACAACTCACCACAACAAGGGATCCAGTAGTTTTCATCAAGCACCCAGGTCAATGTACTTGTTGTGACCCTTAAAAAGACACTTTGTTCCATTTGTCAAAGTGTACATAATATTGAGGCTTATGTGGAGGAGTTTCTTTCCTATTGCTATCTTGTACATAGCGACGATGCATTGCTGAGGGACTATTTTTGGAGTGGGCTCGACCTGGATATTGGCCTTAACTTGTCAGGTTAGACCCTGGGGTGCAGTAGTATGTTGTCGCCAGTGGCCACAAAGTCCGGCCGACCAGGATTGCCAGCATGCCACACACTGATGATTGCTGGTCTAGTGTTCATCACCACTCCCATGCCACAGCCAGAGCCAATTCCCAAGATGGCTGCATGGCTCCAGCCAGAGCCAGTTCCCAAGATGGCTGCAAGGCTCCATGCCAGAGCTGCTTCTTCACCTGCCACCTCATTGGCCAGAGTTGCTGCTTCACCTGTCTAGTTTGCCACATCAGAGCCTCCAGCCATAATGAAACCCACGCCAAGGTCTTCAGCCACCATGGACAACACTCCAGAGTTTACGGTCGTCATGGACACCAAACCAAAGTTCCCTGTCCTCAGGAGTGTTGTATTTGGAGACAATAAGGCTTTATCTGCATGTTTGAAGCTGGCTTCTAGTTTGGCATATCCACCACTGAGGTCAGTGAGAGCATTTGGCATCCCAAGGCCTTCAGAAGTGGAGGTTATAGAGGTGGTTCCTCTGTCCGCAGTGCTTCCATTTCATGGCAGTGGCTATGTTGTGTGACCTGGCAGTGCACTGTACTCTCACTCCAGAGGCAAGTCCAGTTCAAGTTTCTATTCCTGAGCCAAGTCCAGTTTAAGAATCCATTCCGGAGCCGAGCCCATTTCAAATCTCTTGTCCTTAGCCAAATCCAGTCTGAGAATCCATTCTGGAACCAAATTCCAGTCCAAGAATCCATTCCTGAACCAATTCCAGTTCAAGTCTCTGGTCCTGACCCAAGTCCAGTTCAAGAATCCATTCCAGAACCAAGTACAGTTCAAGTATCTGTTCCTGAGCCAAGTCTAGTTCAAGAATCTGTTCCGGCACCAAGCCCGGTTCAAGTCTCTAGTCCTAAACCAAGTCCAGTCCAATAATCCAATCCGGAACTAAATCCAATCCAAATTTCTGGTCCTAAGCCAAGTTCAGTCCAAGACTCCATTTGCTGAACCCAATGCAGACCCAGTTGCCTTCTGGCCACTGATCCATCCAGATCCACCTAACCCACCATGTGCTCCACCAGCTACACCAAGACCGCCATCTGTCTTAACTGTGCCACCTTATGGTCAAGCAGCTCAATCAGCTCAAGCCTTCGCCTCAATTTGGTCTGTGCCCTTTGCTTCGCTGATTCCACTGTGGCCACCGCCTTCAGTTCAATCAGCTCTACCTCTGAATTTACTCTAGTCCCTCCACTCTGATCCGCTGATTCCTCAGTGGCCGCTGTACTAAGTTCTGTCAGCTTCATCTTTGGTACTGATCTGATCTCGACCCCGTGGTTTGCGGACTTATCCATGGCCCTCATCCTCTGTTCCGCCTCTTCTGCCCGTGCCTCTCCATGGTCCTGGCTATCCTTCTCTCGCCTGTGTCTGCCTCTGTACCACCGCCCTCCTGGACTTTGATAGTGTAGGGCATCTGGAATCAGCCCTATGGCTGATATGTGGATTATCATTAAAGGATCTTAAACTACATTTCGACCCACTGCCTGTTGCTCAATTGTGCTCAACTGTTACAATACAAATGGGAAACTTCCAAGATGGATAAGTGGAAACATATTGTTGTGAAAGTTGATGGTACGGTTTAATTTGAAAGCATTTGGATTCATCTTATTGGTTTGTGAGGTGGTCAGTCTTTGTGGTAAAACTGCATTTATACATCTACACCATACAAACGATGGTTTGGAATGGTTTTCCCCAACAGATGTTGGGTAAGTTGTGGCCTAGTGGATAGACAGTATGACTCCTAACCCTAAGGTTGTGGGTTTGAGTCTCAGGCTGGCAATACCACGACTTAGGTGCCATTGTGCAAGGTACCGAACCCCCAACTGCTCCCTGGGCGCCGCATCATAAATGGCGGCCCACTGCTCCGTGTGTGTGCACTTTGGATGGGTTAAATGCAGACCATGAATTCTGAGTATGGGTCACCATACTTGGCTGTATGTCACATCACTTTTACTTTTTTTCACTTTCAACTACAACTACAAACACCTACTGTGCATCATTTGCTCTTTATTTTGGAACTTCCTTTGTATTTTTTGTAAGGAAAAAGAAACATCAAAATTTTATTCTATCCGGAAAAAAAAATAATTTACGCTTGTGAGAAGTAGACTTTAGAGTGTGTAGAATCTTGCATTAAAATCTTTGCATACTGAATGTAATGTTTTCAAACACCTAATTTCATGCTATCTGCAATTAAATTAAAATGTATTATAGTTTTATATATATATATATATATATATATATATATATATATATTTGACGATTTCGTGCGTGAAGTGCTTCGAGGCGAGCTTATCCGTGACCTCTCTGTTATCCCTCCTTCCTCGAAATGTAAAACTTCGAGCCATCTGGACCGTAACGAGGGAATTTTAGGGAATGGGAAAAGTGTTTTGTGAGTGCCACAAACAAAAATGCACCTCCTCGCCATCTCTCCTTTCACGCGCTGTCAATGCCCGCAAACACAAAGGCAGCCTGTCTACTGTCAGTTGGAGGGGCGTGGTTACGGATGCTAAGCAGACACCCAAACCGTCAAACCTACGTCATCAGGGAAGGTCCTCCAAATCAGAGGGGAGGGACATTTTCAGATTTTGATTAAAGATTACGAAGCCCAATTTTTTTTTTTTTTGGTGTGGATTGACTTGCATGGATGAATTGTTCACCACAAAACGATCAATTTAGGCAAGCAAAGTAAATATGGTAAATTTTGATTTCAGTTGGACTTTAAGAGATGAAGTTCACTACAAGTGTACATTCAATACAATTAAGCTTATTTTATTTACACTTGCCAGGTGGACTTGGCACACCTGACTGTGCCCTTCTCTCCAGATCCCATATAAATCATGCATACTAAACTAACTGACAATTTATGTATGATGAAACATTAGAACTATGGTACTGAATGTGTAATTAATGAGTTATTTGTACTTGGCTTTCAATAACGGGAAGGGAATTAACAAGCTCACCCGTGTGCTTGTGACGCGATGTGCAGACTGCAGTACATTGAATAGGGTACATTTCCATGCTCTCACACTCCTTCATCAGTTTGTTTATTTGCACCGAGCCCCAGGACAGTCCAGCACTGTTGCCCCTCTGACAGCTGGAGGAAGAACAGACATGAGCCGTGGCCCACTGCCCTGCCCAACTCAAAACAGAAACAATTTGACCTGAGGCAGAGAACCACACCGCTGAAAGAGTGAGGAATTATGGGTGTTTCTTTAAATACGGGCACTTGTGGACTTTTAGAAAATAAACGAAATCTTAAAATGAACTTTTCATAATCATTATTTAATGATGTCATTTCATTTGTACAAATAGTTTATACATGAATCAAAGAAGAATTCTGTCATTTTCTATAAACTTTCATGAACTATTAATTTTGGGTGGAAATAACGATGGCGACATTACATATTAAACATTTCAGAAATAAACTTGTTCATTTTTATTATATGATAAGGGATGTTTGCCTTGGTTGAAAAGAGAATATGGAAAGAGGTGTTCAAGAGAGAAGATGAACGAGAGCTAACCGACATGAGTGAGGCAGCGTTAATGAAAGCTTGGTGAAAAAAGTGATAGAAATGTGTGTGTGTATTTGGGCTTACATCATACATTAGATATCTTTAGATCTTTAAGATCTTAGTTGTTTTTCATTTTATGAAATATATGAAATATGTCACATATTGACACTTGGTCAGGACCCTTTGACATCACTTTTTGACACACAGGGTACACCTTTAGTGTCATTTTTCGACGTGCAGGAGCTTTAAATTAGAAACCCTTGATGTCAGTATGCTGACACGAAAGGCACTGGGAATTTTATCGTCATGATTAAATTATATATTGGTTAAAAATATTGGCATTATTGCATATATCTTGGGGTGTGATTTTTCAGTGTAAACAGTCACAAAAGTTTTATTTATTACACTATTTACACATTTATGAGCAGGTAACCCAACCCCTGCTCCTAAACCTACAATTTGTCAATAAAACACAAGATATAAGAGGCAGATACAGCTACAGTCATAATTTATTAAAAATATTAATATTCCAGGTATTTCGAGGCAAAACAACAAAGCAGGATCGTTTTCAGCGATTTAAACCTTGGGCTCTATCATACTCAGGCGCAAAGCGGTGCCAGGCATGATACAAGTGTATTTTTCTATTTTCAGCCTGAAGCAGTTATCCTTTTCAGGTCCTGCGCCATGTTGTTTAAATAGCAAATGCATTTGCACGCCCATGGGCATGCTGGTCTGAAAATGAGGTGTGTTCTGGTGCATTGTTGGCACGTTGCCATTTTTAGGCAATTGAAATAGACTGCACTATGAAGTGTTGCAGTTATATCATTGGGTAAGTGGGTAATGTTTTAATTTGACGGCATCAGACAGGGAGCTGCTATTATGCCTGGCACTGAAAATCCTTTTTAATGCATGATTTTATTTTAAATTTCGAGATCCGCAATCGCACGTGCTTTGTTTTTACTATGGAGAGGCAGTACTTACCACACATTTTACAAGATTAGATGTTTGTCAGTGGTGCTCAAGATCTCCAATTCACCCACTGCCTCAGTTATCTCTCCTAACTCTGTTTATGTGATAAGTGAAATTTTATGTACTGTAATGTAACAGACATTATGTAATGTCCGCAATGTAAGTAAACATCTCACACATTTTATGTTACGTTATGGAGTCAGCATAATCTGAATTTATAGTTTCTAAATGGTTATGCAGCGCTAACGTGATGCTAACGTGTTGCTAACTTGATGCTGACATGTTGTATCAGTAGGAAAAAATAAAAATAATAATAATAATAACCAAAATCAATTACTCAATAAGGCCGGAATATTCCCTCAGCAGTGGCCATCATTACAGGTGTTTCTGTTTAAAAGTGTTTCTATTTTTATATTTGCCATAGAAGGCTACAGCATACATGACCTCTTGTTGTCCTGTTGCTGTTTCCCTGGGTGTCCACTAGTGGTCTCACTTCCCCATAGTCACCCCACTGCAGGCACTACATTTCCCACAAGCCTTTGTCCCATTCGTCACTGTTAATTGCACACCTGTTAATTGCACTCAGCTGTCTCCACATTCATCGCTTGCACCTGCATATAAAACAGTCTGTCTCTATCTGTTTCATGGAGTCCTTGTTTTCCGTCACCGGGCTTTTTCGTGTTCTGTTGTGTTTTTTCATGTTTCTTGTTTTTGTACTGCTTTCCTTGTTATTGACCTCTTGCCTGTTTTTGGATTTTGATTTTGGATTACCCCATTAAACACTGCAATTGGATCTCTCGTTTCCTGTGTGCATTCATTACATAGTGATTGCTGAGGAGATAAAGTAAGAATTAAATTGTTCAGGACAAAAACCAAACGAAGTATAAGACGAATATTGAGTGAGAGAGAAAAGAAAGAAAACACAACAGGACCCTATAACTGACTGGGAGGTGAAGCAGGTCTGCTGGACCAGACTAGGGCAGACACTAGGATGTGGTTGCTACGGCAACTGCCGAACACTTCAAAGAACAAGACAACTTGAGATGGTGAAGATGTTCCTCTCAGCTACTGCATGCACATCATCCAACACTCACTGTGGCTGGTTGAAACTCGCAGCTCTGCTTTGAAACCAGCCTTCAAAGATCAGAAGACCTGAAAGGCCACATGCAACCATGGAAACAGAGTGTGTGCTCAGAATAAGGAACCTGATATTTACAGTGCATGACACACGTTCAGTGAGCAGACATGAGACAGCTGGATATAAACCAAAAATCGAAAACAAAAATATTTATTCTTGTAGACTGATATTTATAGTAGGCTGGAATTGAATGGTACATGTGCATGCCCCAGCATAAGCAGTACTGTAATCAAAGGTAGTGTCTCTTTGCACATTCTTCCCAGTGGAACAAGCCCATAATTCTGCTGAATGTCTGAGAATGAAGAGTTATGCCATGTTTGGTTTCCAGCAGGTCTAATCTTTGACATCTCATGAAAACCTCCTTATTGCATTAACGCCTATCAGCTTTCCAGAAAGCTCCTCTGCATTAAAGGAATACCTTTGTAAGAAAAAAAAAAGTATTGAATGCACTCGCAGTGTACTTCAAATCTTAAAAGTATATATATTTTTTTAAAATGTACTTACAGATAATATATTTCATGAACTTCATGTTATTATCACCCTTAAAGGGATACATTTACATTTTGTATGATCACTTATATATATTCATCTATTAGTTAATCTATATTTAATCTAGTTTCTTTTTTTATTTCATATATGTATTTTATGTAGGAAGTTTTATCATATTTGACAGCACATTATTAAATAAATTAATCCAACCAAAATGAGTTCATCCATCAGATATCTTAAACAGTTTAGCTTTAAATGTTTTGTAATCGAGTGTAAAGACTATGTTTGAGCCACACGCCTTGCAGCTCACACCCATGACATGTTTTTGTCATGTGACCTACTTGGGTCACTTACCTGTCATTCATGAATCCTCTCCTATGGCCTCATGGGATACTTAAGTGCCCATCAAATGTGCAAACAAGAATCTCAGCAGAAGCTGTAAGTCACTTTTGCGTGCTAATTAGCAGTGGTGTATAAAGTACCTGAAAGTCATCCTCAAGTAAAAGTACAGATATCTTAAATGACTTTGGTAGATGTTAAAGTCACCGTTTAGAATATTACTTGAGTAAAAGTCTTAAAGTATTTGATGTTTATTGTACTTAAGTACGAAAAGTATTTTCAAATCTTAAACGTACTTAAGTATTGAAAGTAAAAGTACAAGTAAATGCAAAATGGAAAAGAAGCAATATATATATATATATATATATATATATATATATATATATATATAAATGTTCATACACAGCTTGAGTAGCAAGATTGTGTTCAGTTCTAACTATTTCTTCCATTTTGTATTTTTGGGTAAGAATAAGAAGCACTTTATCTGGTACTTAGTGTCTTTCAGTCCAACATTCAGTCCAATCTTCTTTTCACCCCAAATTAAACATTATATTAATGCAATTTATATACATACATACATATATGTATATATATATATATATATATGTACTGTATATGTTTTTCTTCCTGTAATTTGAAAGTCATTGAAAAATTCCTGAAACGTTTAAAACGTCCTGAAACAATTTATTTCCACTCAAAACATTGTTAATTAAAAGTTTATTTTTAATATTGTAAAAACCTTTTCTCAGCTTTGTTTTTCCACCACTGGTTATATAGGGGTTAAATAAATACAAACTGTTCGCACATCATAAAGTACAAAAACTGTTTGTAAAGGTAATTCATATGAATCAAGCAGTTTAATCCAAGTTTTAAGAAGAGACATGGTCACTTTACGTGATGAGCTCCCCATTGGTTATACAGAGGTTAAATACATTGCGATACATCAAACAATTTGACCACTGCACACACAACAAAGAGCCTATAAAGCTTTTGCATAGGAGGGCACTCTAAAATCCTGTCCTAATAATGAATTCTGAGCTGGGCTCTTTCCAATAAAAAGTCTTCCAGATTCACTGTAGGAGCACCGATCTTCATTACTGGAATTCAAACAAAAACTGTCATGGAGAAGTAGAGAAAGCGAGAGAGACAGAGGTAGGCAGATGTAGCCGCAAAGCTTGTTTTTATGGAGAAGGTGGGGAACAGCATTGTTGCGCATCGCCTCTGCCATGCTCGAACACAGAACATCTGTCAGAAATATTCCTGTGCAATGTGGCGTGAAAGAGCGTAAAGGAGGGCAATGAATGAGGAGGGTTAGCACAATCATGTCAAATGCTGTAAAATACAGTAATCAAGTAAATGTGTGCTAAAATTAAATGAGAACCTTGGTGAAGAAAATTACATATTGTTTAAGGACACTGTGGCGATTGGGGCGGGGCCGAGGGAACACGAGTGAGGCCGGCAGTGATTGGGCAAATCAGTGGCACCTGCGGCCCACCGCCGGTCTCGAGTCCCACGTAGGAGATGGAAGGATATAAAACTGGAGCGACGACAGTGAAGGACGAGAGAGGACCAGGCCTGGGCTTTTAGTTGTGTTTTGGTTTCATTTTGTGCGCATCAGTCGTCCGTGAGGGGCTGGTGCGCTGTTTTGTTTTTATTTGGAATTATTAAAGTTTCAGTTGATTGTCCGCCGGTTCCCGCCTCCTTCTTCCCGATGATTATGGAGTCTTTATCATTACAGACACAATCAAAAATCCATCTGATTTAATTAATTTCCACCATAATTGGGCTTATGTAAAATAAATTGTGTGTCACACTGATAGAGCAGACAGCTTCTGATGCTGCCAATGCCAGAGTAGATAAAATTATCCCATAGTCCTTAGCAAACATAGGCCTCAGTATCCACGTTTTTCTCGTGATGTCTGTCAAGGTACCAAAAGGGTTTTTCAGAACGATGCCAGATTAGCAGAACCAGATTTGGCTCTCCAAAAACACTTTGAATCTGAAGAAGCTATAAAGAATATGGAATGGAAAGGATCTATACATGTTAAATATTCTTTACGGAACCATACAGTAGTTGCCATTAAAGAACCTTTATTTATTTTTTTTAGCAGTGAATGGTTAATAGGTTGTGTTTGTTCCTCAGAAAAGAAGAGATGAAAAGCACAGTGAATATGTTGCATTGCACTGCATTTCTCTTAGGAGAATTTATATGATTTGAGACATCATTCTGAAACTAAAATGAACCTAAACATAAATAAACAACAGATGGTCATAGAGGAGCGCTACACCTAAGTTAGTCTGACAGTAAAAGAAATTTTGTGTTCTCTGTGAAATGAGGTCATAATCTAATGCTTTAATCTCCTCAATCTGCTACAAACCTGCATGTGGAGCTTCATAGACCATAAACTCACTGTGAGTATAATATACATTGCAGTAAAAGGACAGAATAAAGCTAAGTGATAATATAGGCCTACTACTGGAAAATGAAACAGTTTAACCTAGATTAGGTAATATCGTAATTTATCAAGCTATTTATATTTTCTGAAGTAAAATTAAATGATTATGTGGGTGGTTTGTTAGGTTTTCTGACATGTTGCTATGTGGTTGCTTTTTGCTAGGCCTACAGGATATGTCTATTAACTCTGAAAACATGTGCTGTATACTACTTATAAATGTTGACAGTAATCTTCTGCAGATGAACACATTTAAATGTTACACTCAAAAATAGTAATGAATCATGTTGCACTACACAGAATTTTGTTCAGTCAAATAAGAATAGCCAGTATGATTGATGGCTGTGAGACAAGAAAACTACATTTAAAAGTAAGGATCGATTGATATGTCCCACCCAAACTACCAGTTTCAAAAGGAAATACATCAACACAGAAAATAAAATCTCACTTGCCACTTCAATTTAAATTTTTTGTCACACTTTATTTTAAAGTCCAGTTCTCCATATAAACAACTATGAATTTTGCCTCAATAAACTCCTAATTTGCTGCTTATAGTTAGTATGGTTAATTTAGCTATTGGGTAGAATTAGGGATGTAGAATATGGTCATGCAGAATATGTGTTTATAAATTGTAATAAACAGCTAATATGTTAACAATAGACATGCTAATAAGCAACTTGTTAATAGTGAGGACTAGTCCTAGCTGTTACCACATTTTGAAGTGTTATTTTTTATTATTAAACGGGTTGTTCAACCCAAAAATGAAAATTATTTAATCAATTACTTACCGTCATGACGTTTGTTCATCTTACGAACATAAATGATATTTGCTTATAATTTTTGTCCATCCAACCATAGAAAGTCCATGCACACAGCCAAACTGTTCGCACATCATAAAGTACAAAAACAATTTGTAAAAGTAATTCATATGAATCAAGCAGTTTAATCCAAATCTTCAGAAGAGACATGGTTCACTTAACATGATGAGCAGATTTGATTTGATCTTTTTTCCCACATATAAACGCCGATCAACACATATAAATAGAGCACATCAACTATGGTAAACACTGTGTCACGTTTCTGAACTTTGTTTCCTTATTTGGTCACCTTCCTTTTCTTGTTTTAGTTAAGTGATTGATCCCCACCTGTTTCCAGTTCCCTCATTACCTTCTGTGTGTATAATTACCCGTTCTGTTCAGTTCCTCCTGGTCCGTGATTGTCGATGTTTAGCATTATTGGTGATTGTTTATCGTTGTTGATATCGTTGTTGATGTGTTTGTTGTATGCTAAATGTAATATTGTTAATATAGTCTGTACCTCCTTCGTTTTCATCAGTAAACTCCTTATTTGTTCCAAATCCTCTTCTCTCCCTTTGTTTTACGTTTAGCTCTACCTCATCTGTAACAGAATCACGGACCTAAACAGTATAGTTTATTTTTAGCGGCGTTTTTTCTTTCATTTATTTTTTGCTTTTTTTCCCTCCTCTCCCGGAATGGCCATCCCAGCAGTCCGTCTCCTATGCCTGGAGCAACTGGACCGTTCGCTGGAGGACCACACCAGGGACTTTCTAGATCTGGCGTGCCTTACTCACTTCCCCGACCGCTCGCTCTCTAACTTTTTCTACACCGGCCTGAGCGAGCGGAGTAAGGCACGCCTACCAGCGAACGGTCCCCGAGAGGATTTCGCCGCTTTTGTGGAGTGGGTGCTGGAGAAGAATGGATCTTCGTGGACCATCAGCACCGCCGAAGAGGATATCTCCAGCCCCACTCCCGACCCAGAGACCAGCCAGCCACCATCAAGCCACACAGAGCCAGAGCCCACCGCAGCCGCAGAGCCCGAGCCGATTCAGGACATCGAGAGCGCAACTGACCAGGTGTGTGAGCCGGCAACACCGTGCATCATGGGAGTCCTCGTGGAGATCGAGGGCGTGGAGGAAAGCCCTGCCCACACTCCTGCGACTTAGGGTGAGCTGTATTCGGTCTCGGGAAATATGGAGCAACATATGGATCTAATGGACTGGTCTATGGAGGTAATTCCTGTATCCCCTGTTTTTCCGCTGGTTCCATCCAGCCCTGATCCCCTTGTATACCCTCTCAGTCTCTCACTCCTACCTCCTCCAGTCAGCTCCTCTGCTCTATTTCCGCTGGTTCCGTCCAGCCCTGAATTTTCTGTTTCTCCGCTGGTTCCGCCCAGCTATGAATTTCCTATGTCTCCGCTGGCTCCGCCCAGCTCTGAATTTTCTATGTCTCCGCTGGTTCCGCCCAGCTCTGAATTTCCTATGTCTCCGCTGGTTCCGCCCAGCTCTGAATTTCCTATGTCTCCGCTGGTTCCGCCCAGCTCTGAATTTTCTGTGTCTCCTGTACTCCCTCCCAGCCTCCCTCTCCCACCTCCTCCTAAACCTGCCAGTCCCTCTGCTCCACTACCGCTGGTTCCGTCCAGCCCTGATCCTCCTGTGTTTCCTCCCATCCTTCCTCTCTCTCCTCCTCCTAGACCAGCCAGTTCCTCGTCATCCCTGCTGGTGCCAGTCAGTCCCGCAGCTCACCCTCAGTCCGCGCCATCTGGGCGCGATGGTTCGCCGCTGGACCGCCAGTCTCCAGCTCCGCCTTGGCATGTTAAGTCCCTGTCTCCGCCTCCAGCCTCCGAGCCCTGGACTCCTCCTCAGTCCTTCGACCCAGCGGCTCCGCCTTGGCTCTTAGCTCCCTCGTCTCCACCATGGCCTGTCATCCCACCTGCTCCACCGGGCTCCCTCGTCCCTCCGGCTCCACCTTGGTCAGTCGTCGACCATCCGCCACCACGGGACTCCACTCTTCTGGTTCCACCTCGTTACTCCATCCCTCCGGCTCTGTCAGGCTCCTCCTTCCCTCTGGTTCCACCGTCATCCTCCGTCACTCCGGCTCCACAGCGGTCTTCCAGGACCCCGCCTCCGCCTTGGTCGCCAGAGCCTTCTGCTCCACCTAGGCCCTCCGGATCCTCGACGTCACCCTGGCTCTGCGGCTGTGCTGCTCCATCTTGGGATCCTCACCCACCGGTGCAGTCTCCTCCTGTCGGCCCCCTGGTGTCGTCGGCCGCTTTTCCACCGTGGCTCCTCCCGCCGTCGACTCCACCGTGGATCTCCGCCTGGCTGGTCTCTGGTGGACCATCTGGCTCCTCCTGCTCCGGGCTCCTCCCTCCATCCACTCCGCCCTGGTCCCTACCTCCATGCTCCCTCGTCACCTGCTCCTGGCCTACTCCTCGCCCGCCTCCAGAACCCCCACCCTCCCTCCGCTGGTATTCCTCTTGCGGTGCGATGACGCACCGTTCCGGGAGGGAGCGAACTGTCACGTTTCTGAACTTTGTTTCCTTATTTGGTCACCTTCCTTTTCTTGTTTTAGTTAAGTGATTGATCCCCACCTGTTTCCAGTTCCCTCATTACCTTCTGTGTGTATAATTACCCGTTCTGTTCAGTTCCTCCTGGTCCGTGATTGTCGATGTTTAGCGTTATTGGTGATTGTTTATCGTTGTTGATATCGTTGTTGATGTGTTTGTTGTATGCTAAATGTAATATTGTTAATATAGTCTGTACCTCCTTCGTTTTCATCAGTAAACTCCTTATTTGTTCCAAATCCTCTTCTCTCCCTTTGTTTTACGTTTAGCACTACCTCATCTGTAACACACTGAACCTCAGCTGTATTTTACTGACACACACACACACACACAAAAGTTTGTTTTTGTGAAAAGTGGGTTCATCCCATAGGCGTAATGGTTTTTATACTGTACAAACTGTATATTCTATATCCCTACACCCATCCTACACCTAACCCTCACAGGAAACTGTGCATTTTTACTTTCTCAAAAAAACAATTTCTTTATGATTTATGAGTAATACATGTAATACATGTAATACATGTGTCATACCCATGTCATTATACAGAGTTGTGTCCTGATATGTCACAAAAACAAGAGTACACACACACACACAACACACAATGCTAAAATACTTGCAGCCTGTTTTAAAACTAGACTTATCAAATAAGAATTTACAGTCAGAAGTATCCATTTTTAAAGAGAATCATGTGGTCTGAGTCAGACACACATGGGCTGCCAGTGCTGGTTATCTCATTATACGCTGAAGAGAGGACATGCATTGGTTCATGGGTTCATGCCCATATGTTTGGTCCATTTGGAGCAGAAGAGAGATGGTACGGATCCTAACTTTGATCCTAACTCAACCCATCTGCTGGACAGGAATTTATCTAACCCTGCTTATGATGCTGCTAAAAGGCAAAGTATGGAATAACAATAATCACTGCATGCTCGAACAATAACAGGCATGTCGAGATGTTTGCATTCATACATACTGTACACTGTAGATGAGTCTGTGAGGTCAAGTTCCCTTCACCAAAATGTTACGTCTCTGTATGATGCCTGATAGTCCTGAACTCTGTGCTAAGGGACACAGTGAAGTGGATAGAATTGAAATGTTTGGTTTTGTTTACAATAATTTTTATTACTGGCCTCAGGGAACGAGTTATTAAGAACTATTCCGTAATTCAATATTCTGTGGTTCAGTATCATTAAATTCTCTTTTTTGTCTCATTTTGATTTGAAACAGATTTGTTGCACGTTGGCCCGCCCAAGGCAACTAGCGTATAATGCAGTGTGTACGCTTTGACAGTGATGTATGAGTCTCCGGTGTTTAAGGCATATGTTCGTACACACTGCTGCATGTGTGAGTCTGGTATACAAAACACACTCTCACATTCGCCCCATGGAATTCAACACATTGCTGCTGAGGTGTCGTTGATAGCAGATTTTCACGTTTTCATAGTATATACATAATGACTCAATGGATAGGTTTCAAAACCTAGTGAACTGCCTATACAGACAGTATTTTAAAGGGACACTCCAGCCAAAAATGAAAATTCTCTCATCATTTAGAACAATAATTCATAATAATCAATCTCTGTGAGTCCGCATAATGCAGCTTAATAGGTTTTAAAATGTTAATGCTTTAAAAAGCACGTACAGTCATCCAGACAGTAATTCATTTGACCCCTAAAGATGAATAAATGTGAGACGATAAGTGTGTGTAAGAAACATACTAAAATGTTAAACGTTTTAACTATAAACGATCATTTACAGCCAGGATTTACACATTTACACACAACAAAACTAAGCGCTTGGTGAAGCTCAGCATAAACCGTTGTGAATATTTGTGAATATTTTACACTATTATTTTATGTTGAATATTTTTTTTTGTTGAATTACTTATCGGTCTCGGGTCCCACGGAGGAGCTCCGGAAGGATACAGAAGAGGAGTTACAACAGTGAAGGACTCGAAACCGGTGAGTGGCGCAGGTGTCGCTTATTTCAAATCACTCCACCGGCCTCGCTCTGTTCCCATGGCTCTCGGCCCCGCCCCACTCGTCACACAGGTGATCTGACCAATCATAACACAGAATCTGCCATTTTTGTCCAACAAACAAACCAGACAGGAGAATAGATTAGCTACACTCTACTTAAACTTGAAAAATGGTGACACCTTCTGCTGTTCATTCATGTTTATTTCATGCTATTGAGGGACTACTAATGAGGAAGAGATGATCAGTTCATGTGCCACAAAGAGCAACAAAATGGTATGTATTTTTTGAATTTATTTAAAAGTGACAGAATTGTCAGTGCGTTGTCAGTTTCTTCTTTGCTC
Organism: Carassius carassius; assembly: GCF_963082965.1. Lineage (NCBI taxonomy): Eukaryota > Metazoa > Chordata > Actinopteri > Cypriniformes > Cyprinidae > Carassius > Carassius carassius. The sequence goes on along the minus strand of NC_081768.1, from coordinate 23,923,981 downwards.
CGCAATGTATTTTTAACTGTGTGAGAACATGACGTATGGCGTCAGAGCGCCATGGCTTGTCGGACGTAGCAACTAAGGGGGGGGGGGGGGGGGGGTTGTGAAGAGTCAATTGTGAGTCAAGCCATGCATACATATGGCATGATAAGTGCTAAATGTGTGACACAGATTTTTTTGCCTGCGTAGACTTTCCCAACTGAGTGACATACGAGGCACTGTTTCAGTTAGTATGCTGCCTTGAAAAGTAGTAAGTAGGCAGTAGACAGTAAGGCAGATCAAAGTTTTTGATATGAAGCCAATTTGAGCAGATGTTGAGACCAACCCTATGAAAAAAAAGAGTATATGTGGACACTAAAGCTTCTACATACTCTCTAGTGGTTGCAGAGATTGGAGAGGCCACATGAAAGATGCAAGAGCAGTTTAAACCAAAGTGTTTGGCAGCAAAATGTCATCTCTGCACTATCCCACCAGTATTTTTACTAATTACAACCACATTGTGTTTGAAGACACACACAAACTTCTCTTCACTGTGTGTCACTATACCAGATGAGACCAACACACACAAAAACTCATATATGCATTGAAGCCAGCTGAAATAATACAGCCAGTAATGACCCTACACAAAAGCCTGAGGGAGGGCCAGTTTTCAGAGTTCATAGGAAAGATGAAGCTATTTTTCATTTGATGCTAGATGGTGCATGTTGCTTAATGTTCCATATGTTCTATGCTGATCCATCGATTTTCTAGTTTTAAATGTCTTGTCGTTTTGTGCGAGCCATCAGGGTAGCCACAGAGAAAAGCATAAAGCCACATGACTTGATGTTACCAAATGCAACCCTCATAAAACCAACAGTACATTATTCCAGAAGGACAGGCCTAATTACTTGAATCTGCCACTGAATTATGTTTACAGGCCTTTCTGGTCAGTTCTGACCCTAAAAATATCAGTGCTGAGTTTTGAAAAAAATACGTAGATCCCAAACACTGTGTATGATTGATTTTACCAAGCTGAGAATCACAATGAAGATTATTCAGACTTCCTAAGAATAGCCTAGAAGGCCGATGGTTTGGATGGCAGACTGGCATAGCTATATCATTCACCAGGAAAAAAAAGAAAAAAAAAAGGAACCAATGAAGATGATGTGAAGCCGGTTAAGACATGAACATCTCGTGTTAGCATCCAAAACAGAACATGTGCTATATTTCATTCAGCTTTTTTGTGTTATAAATATAAGTATAATACAGAAAGTGTTAAAAGCTCGCATTTGCATGAGGGACAGAAGAAAAAAACATCTTTGAGGAAAGAAATGAAGCTCAGTGAAAATAAATCCTCAGTTTACAGGGTTTGTTTACATCCTATTTCTATTTCTGTTCCATTCTTAAATGACAGACTTCAACTTGCCTGGACCGCAAGCAGGAAATGCATTTGTGTCCAAAAAATGCACAGCAATAACAGTCGTGATGCATTGTGGGATGTTACATAAAACTTTTAATGACTCCTATAGAGCAGGCGCCGCCCGCTGTACAGAAGGAGGAACAGAGAGATGAGGTAAGGACAGGAGACGTGTTTAAGATCCTCAGAGTGTAAACCTGTCAGACTTTGTGCTTCCTGCTAATAAATTATGTGGTCTGTGGCGTTAATGTTTAAAAGCAGGTATTTAAAATGTCACGTTTTGAAATCTGTGTTCTCCCTCATATTTTTAACTGTCAAACACTGAACCCAAGGTGCCCAGCTTTGAGAAGTAGCCTACTTTTTATTTTCTACAGTGAAATTTGATATTGCAAGTATACGTTATGTGTTTTATATTCCTTGCTGGTTACACTGGCAGGACCTCAGATGTGAAGAGAGCAGCTGGGAAGAGACTTGGCTTGAAGAGAAGTCGCCGTCCTTTCTCAACCACACCTAGGACAATCTTAAATATCCAGAACATTCCCAGACATATTTAGTTGATGAATATTACAGTGGCTTGTGGTCAGACGTTTCAAAGGCTTCAGAGAAGGGATGACAACAGTCTGGACTGCAAAAATACTGAAGATTCAAAAGTTATAAATCAATTTCATCCATTCAATAAAAAATAATTAGTAAAAAAAAAAAAAAATACATTAAAAAAATTGGAAATATGCACTTCAGGTTTAAAATTACATTAAAACCTGTTAACCTGCACCAGAACGCCCTCGTCCTCAAAGCCTCCCCACACGCACATGCAAGTGATTATGAATAGATTAAATGAAACAGGACAAATTCAATCTTGACAATCTATGTATCATTATAAAGATCTAAGCCTCAAAGCATCGACGACAGATCGCTGTTTTTCAATGGAAAGCTTATAAAGACTGTATTTGCTACATTTGTGCAAGCGGTACACATAAAAAAAATAAGCAATGAAATCGCTGTACATACCAGATACGTCGTAATAACGAGTCATAAACACATCCACAGCTGTAAATCCCGGTTTAGTTAGAAAGATAAGGGTCCACTGAACGACATCTCATGAAGCACGTTTAGTCCAACGAAGCAATAACGTTGTAATATGGATCATAATTCCTTTGTTTACGTTTCATTTCTTCAGCGACAGAATTGTTTGCGTCCGTTATGGAATAACTCACGGTAGGAAACTGCGTCTTGGTAGTAAAAACACGGCATGGTTTTGCAGCGTACAGTGTCACAAACAGAATGAGGAGATCCACCGGAAAAAAGAATGAATGAAAAATAGGCGGAAAATAGTTTATTTGAATTTGGCGCTCTCTCCTGAGAGCTGGTGACGCGCTCTGACGCACCTGTCAGCTGATGGAGGCGGAACTTACAGCGATCGCAAATTCCTGTCTTTCTTTTTATTTTAGAGAGTTTTTATATATGTGAGAGTGTGTTTTATGTTGAATGTGAATGTATCTGCATGATTACCATCTGTCTGAGTGCTAATCAGCTCGCTATTACTGAATGGTCACGGCTATCAAAGTGAACGCGTCTATATGAATAGAGAGAGTGGATTATTTACTTCGGCACATTTGTGTTATTACCATCTGTATAAGTGGCCATCAGCACATCAGCACTTATTTGCATCGTAATTCATTGTAAAATATGCATCTCTAGCAATCTCAGGATGTTCTATATTGGCAAACAAAGTTAAATCTTTTTTTTATTTTTCTTATTATTCTTATTTTTCTTACTCAAATTATTCTTATTGTATTTTTCTACTGCTCAAATAAATAATTTATATGATGTCTAAGTTTATGTCTAGTGTTTTATAATTGAAAAAAACTATGCAGTGGTATGTTTACTGACTAAATAGTTTGTAGAAGTCTTCAATACTATTGGGAAATATATTTTCTTATATTTGGGGGGTGGGGGGTGTGGAAAAGTAACTGATGAGAAACTCATGAGACATGTGGCTTTCAACCCATTACTTTTCTAGATTGCTCCAGGACTCATTTCATGTATTTTTATATCAAATAAAAAAATATTTAAGAGTGGTAAAAAAAATTCAAGGCACTTCACCGTCTATAACTTTTAATATTTTTGAGCATTATCAAATCTGGTTGATAAAAAGTGAAGCCCAAAGGGTCTTCTTTCTAAAGACACCACAATTATGTTTGTACACTGAAGAAGGAAACTATTACAATTATAAGTTAGTTAGAGCACTTTCAGCTGTGAGTCCCATAATGGGGGTTCAGGTTAACAGGTTACAAAAAGACATAAAAATATTTAAAGTAGACAAATGCATGCACCACCCCATCATATATTTTATACACACTGCCCAGAGTAGGATCCCATATTCCTTGACCAAAGCAGATGGGAAGACACTGCAGGGATTTGCTACAATTTTCCATGGTATAGTGAGTCATCTCCAGATCTGCCCAGCTGTCTGTCTTCATTCAGAAATTAATACTGGCCACGCATATTTGACTGTGAAAGGTCTAAATGTTCTCAGGCAGAGAGAAACAAGAAGCCTAAGAAATAATATTGTATCTGGTAACGTGAGACAAAAATATTTTTAATAAGAGACTTTTAAATAGAGACATGTGCCGGAGCACCAGCAAAGATTCAATTTAGCAGCAGTGAAGAATAAGATTAATTTTATGATTCAAATCTTTTGAGCCGGTTCCCAAACAAATATTTGTTCATTGATTCATTCTGTTAGTGGCTGCTAGTGAAAGGCTATTTGAATATGCTACATCATTGAGTATTAGATCGTGGGTTAGGAGAATAAGTTGACATGTACAGTACTTTCAAAGTTGCTCATGCAATTTGACACGAACTGTGTCCATAGTGTCATTGTGTCGCCTGCCAATGACGTCATACACCCTTGATTTGATGGAAACACTAAAGAAGTTTTAATATTTTATGCATATTATTGGACAGGTGATGACCACACAGAGTAGCATTATAACAGAACTTTCAAACTTATCTAGTATGATAAAACAGCACTGCTTTACCCCACATAAGCACGACTCAAAAGAGCAGAAGCGGTTGACTATGGCATAATAGAAGCTCTGCTGCTTTCAAGCCGTGTGTCACGCTCGTCTCTCATTAACAATTACTTCAGCGACCGTGTTTCACTTCAACGGCTTTCAGCCTCACCCTGCTTCATACAACGACGTTAATAAATCTTTCATACTTTAGCTCATCCATCAACATGATTTCTGCCTGAGTCCCGTCGGATTGCATCGGCTGTGGGGATGAAGATGACAACTCCCATGATTCCACACTCAGTCACGACATCATCAAACTACAAACTACAAACATTGTTTCCTTGTCTGTTTTGAATATGCGCCCTCTAGTGACGAAAACTTGTCATATTGTGCCTTTAATGAAAATTTTGAAGGATAAAACGGATAAAGTTTCCTGTGTGTTGAAGGAGGAGATGAGGATGGGATGGTGGAGGGTAATTAACTATTAAAGCTGCTGAATAATAATGAATAGACCATAAAGGTATGCCATGATAGGTGTCATATTCCTATAGGTAGATGTGGATCAACAGAGAGTAATTGACAGTAATAACGTTATGACTGATTTCACATCCAGGCTTAATAATTAAAAGTAAACAAACTTGGCTTGATGTCCTCGATGTAGACTCGAACCAGGAACTCCTCCCAAACCTACCCGTTTGGAACGTCATTAGAATGTCTATTGGGGGAAATCAAAATGAATTGTTAGCAGATATTAAGCAGATAGTCTTCTGATACTCTAATTACTGCTAGTTGACAAGTAGTCTGCAGAAAGTGGACTATCGAAGTAGAGTGTTATCAGTTTTTGCGAAGTGCACATTTTACCAGTATATATATATATATATATATATATATATATATATATATATATATATATATATATATATATATATATATTCTTTTTTTTTTTTTATGTATTTATTTTATTTTTTTTATTTTTTTTGAGGCTCTTAAATTTTTACTACATATATATATATATAGTAAAAATTTAAGAGCCTAAAAAAAAAAATATATATATATATATATATATATATATATATATATATATATATACACACACACACACATTGTTTTTTTGCCGCCATCTGCTGACATTCACATCAGGTTAGTCACTAGAGAAGGATTTGAAAAATAGAAAGTAAAAAAAAAGACCAATGTCCGTTCTTAATATAGACCAAAAGTCACAATTAATGAAATTCAAGATGCAAAACCAATGGAAAGGTATAAAGCGTATTCAAAGAAACCAAAATGCAATTTCATGTGGCGTCTGAACCCGTCACAGATCAGAACTCTTTTAGACTGTTATGAAAGCCGCCAGTGACCGCATGATATATCAACATCTGTTCAATCTCTACATGGATGTCTGCATTGCAATTTTTGCAAATGATTATGTGGATTATTTTATTTCTTTTTTGTTACTGTGTATGCAAGATCGCTCCAGAAATGTTCAGCCAAGAGCAATCACAGACAGTTATATTCGAACACACTGCAGACACAAAGAGTCGCAGCCAGACGCTGTCACACTGGCGTGAAGCACATGTCCGGGTTTGTTCCGCTAAGGTCGGTTGCTCAGATTACCGTAGCAAATGCGATCAACATCTTTGATATGATGCTATATGCTTGTGTTTTACCCACAATTGGGTTTGACTTTAAGTTGACTGTTTATGGTAAGGCAGCCAAATCATTTGCGGATTTGGGCCGATCTCTTTCCACTCCTCCTGCTTTTGGTGGTCTGTGTTATGATGAAGAAATTAAACGGTAGTTCTGGTCCTATTACTGGAAACCTGATCAACAGCAGATGCCAAAGTCACGTTTCTACTCTTCTGACTCTCCCGTTCTCGCTCTATTTGGGATGTCGTCGGCGCTAACTCACGGCCTGTGAGGAGGAATGTAAACATGCATACGTCTCAAGACTTTCTGTTAAAACTGCAATCTTGAACTGTTCTTTTAAATAAAGCAATCAAGAGGCACTATCAGCATCTTAGTGTTACAATATCAACCCACCGTTGAGGTGATATTGTTATTACCTCAGACCAAACGTGAAGTTGACCTGCTAAAGTTTGGGTATTGTCCTCCAACAAGACCCTACATGAGTGTTTATAATAGAACGGCCATCCTTCAGTGAGAAAAATGGAAAATGATGCAGTGTTTTCATATTAGCCGGCTTTCCTGTTTATGTTGGGGCACTCTGTGACGGTGAGCAGGGTAAGGCAAGGCTTTGATCAGGGCTTTCGCAGGGATTGGGGTGATACAAGGGGGCATTGAAGGGGCTCTGGCCCCTGAGGGCCCCACAGTGCAGCTCGAAAGCCCTCAGAATTTGGGTCATGTCTTGGCCCACATCCTACTGTGGCTCATTTCCTGCAGTTTGATCATGACGAGAGAGCAGGTCTCGTGTTGAGCAACTATGCCTTACATCTGGACTATCAAAGCAGCATTTGGTACACAATATACTCAACCTACATCAATGCCATCTTTATCCAAGTGGATTTATTTAGATTTATTTCAAGACACTGAAATTTTACTCTTTAAAGGAAGAGTTCACCCAAAAATTCACTGACTGAATGAGTAAATGATGGCAGAAAGATGAATTTCTTTTTTGGATAAACTGCTTCTTTTTTCAGTCGCATTTTATTTCCAAACAATGAACAGAAGTATAAATTTGTTCTGCCATTAATTCACACACACACACACACACACACACACACACACACACACACTGAATTTGAATTGAATGTCAGGTGCAAAATAGGATGTTTAATTGCAATTAAATTTTGAACTTTTAAGGAAGTAGAATTAAAATAGAATTTTTTATAATATATATTCTGTTTGATGTTTTGTCAACAATTGTCTTAAATGATATTTCACTATTGTGTGACATAAAATGTTTATAGTAATATTATTGTGAGTGATGTATTGACTTGTATAAACTTGAATTTCTCAGTGCTAATTTTGCTTTAGGTTTGAAAAAGGTAGACTAAATAAAAATTATTATGAGTAGTAGTAGTATAAAAATAACTGAATAGTCATTCAGTTTATCATCTATTACAAAGTTTGCAACATTTTGAAAAATAAAAATGAAAATAATAATAATTCAAATTCAACCAACCAGTCAACCAATAAAACATATAAAACAGCATTTTTTATTGATTTATAATAATAATAATAATAATAATTAGTATTATTATCATCATCATCATCATCAACCAATAGTGTTATTTAGAGAAAGGGCTAAAGAAATATATATTTTTTTAATCTCCCAACACAATGGCATCACACTATATTGAAAGATAAAATGATCCAGTGTTAAAGAAGCAATCATTTCACACCTGCAGAATGAGCGGCAATCACACTGTGTTCACACTCTTCTAAATATAAACTTTTCCACATCTTCTGCGGGCAATTTTTGCCATGAGCCCAGTCTTCAAATTTAGCTCCAATGAGAAAATGTGCCTGCCATAAATATTCCTATTGGCTTATAAATATTTATTATTTCTGCCATGAAACTGTATTTATTGGAATATATTTTATTTGTATGACCATTGAATTATTTATTTTCCCTTGCACAATTTTTTCTTTCAAATCTGCATAAATCTGAGTCATGCCTGAAGTCTCTTAGGCACAAGAATGAAGTATTTTAAAATTCTATCTAAAAACTATTTTTAAAATGTATCATACAGCCCAAACTGTAAGAAGTATTAAAGACCAACAGCAAAGAAATATACGTGAAATGCATAATCTGAGGAGGTTCATTTGTATAAAGTTCAAACTTGAAAATAAAAACTAAAATATATGATTAGCCAGTTGCAGGAATAGCATTACACGTGGCTTATTGTGTGGAATATTCATTCAGTTGGCATATGGGTGAAAGCCAAAATTAAGGCATCCTAGATAAAATTATGATGGCAATCTTTCCACTGAGGTAAAAGTTATATGAGGCGACAGATGTTTTCTTCAGTAGATGTTAGTATGTCTTTGATTTGAATCTCACACATCGCTTATTACATCAGCGACGTCAGGCTATCATTCTTTCAGCATTGCTACAAAATAATGTTTATTCAACGTAAACATTATGTTGCAGTTCCCAATAAAGTTGCCGGCCAAATTGGCACATGTTAATTCTGAACCCTGTACGCACTTTACTGTGATTCCTGGCAGGTCTCTTCTTTTAAGGGTCACATCTTTAATGTATAAACAGGCATGCCAGCTTATTTTCTTCCATTCACCCACTTGTCAAAACTAAAGCCTTGCTGGATAGTGCAATGTGCAAACCAGCTGGGAACGGTTAAATCTAGGCATGTTTGTGGTGAAAACGTACACTTTTAAGTTTAAGTTCGAGTTGGCACTGATAATTGAATTGCCTGGCAGGAGTATGATTGGTTTTTTGGATGGTTTGTGTGTAAATGTGTGCATTTTTGAGATAGAAAGTAAAGGCAGAATAGTATCTGAGGGTTAATGAATGAGAGTAGCAGTGTGCGAAGAAATCTTTTTTTAAAAAGCAGCAGCTGATATTACTATTTCCAAAAACATGATTATTTTGTCCAGATAGCAAGCTAATAGTGACCTGAAGAGGTTCAGTAACAGAAAACAGACACCTCTCGCCCCCTAGTGACAGCATCCAGCAAAACACGCTCTCTGTTTTCTCTCTTAACTAGGTCTGGTTTATTTCATTTAAAGGGAGGTTGAAGTTGGAGCAAGGCATCCACTTTGGTATGTTCCATTACATATGTCCAATAAATATTTATATGAATAACATATATGTCAGAGTCAAGGAAGCACCAGAGTTCCCTGCGCGCCTCTTGCTTCTGGTTTTCTGGATGATGAAGATTATCTGGTGCTTCCATTGTTCTAAAGTATGTTTTTTGTTAAGATCTTTTTAATCCCTGCTCTTCAGTTTTTATACCACTGAGCTCCCAGGACAATTTTCTTTGCCAACCCAGGAGCGAAAAAAGCATTTTTCTCAACTCTCAAGTTAGCAAACATGTCTCTTTTTAAAGATAGGTAAACGAGGTCTCAACAATAGGAAAGGCTAATGGCCTGAGAGCAGTGTGAGAGAGATTCAGGCCAGTTTTTAGACATTTCACTTACGCTGTAAGACTATTAATTACAGTATGTTCTTTTGCTCCTGTGATCTTACATCCACAGATCCTGTAAATGTGTTTTTATGCCATGTGTTACATTAGAGTTGCCAATTATTATTGCAAATGTTAAACATTATTAAAAATGAAAAAAGTATGCATACTTAAGTAGAATTATTATGTAAATAATATGTAAATAATAATCTTCTACATTTGTACAAACTAAATGTAATTATTCAGACGCTGCATGTTAATTGCAATTAAATGAAAATGTATTATTGTTTACATTAAATGCAATTAGTTGAATTAAGAAGTGCTTTTTGGTCCATTTAAGTAGGACTTAAGTGTATTTTTATGTGTAATATGCTGTCACTGCTAAACAGTGTTGGGTAAGTTACTTAAAAAAAAAAGTAATCCACTACAAATTACTAATTACTTCTTTAAAATTGTAATTTGATTACATTACTGATTACTGCATTTAAAAAGTAATCAGATTACTAATTACTTTTCTTTCAAGTTACTTTAGATTTTAGATTTAGACGTTTTTGTTCAAGTAAAATATATTTGAATATTATTTCTATTGAAACTTGTATTTGATGTTTTTAAATATATTCGTAAATTTGCATTTGCAATTATGAAGGACATTTAAAATATCTCAACTTTAAATGTAATATTTAACACTTAAAAAAATTGAATCAAATACTTTACATGTGCTGAAAAATTAGTGTATTCCTTAAAGAATGACAAAAGATGTTGTTTTTTTTAGGTAAAACTTTCAATTTGATATTATTAAAAAAGCTGTTTTTAAAAGTGCACTTAAGTGTGAATAGAAAAATACAGGTAGTGTAACAATTTTTTTTTTTACAGTGACATTGTTACACACTACATGTATTTAATATAGTAATAACAGTGAATTTGCATAAGCAACTAAATCTAAACCAATACTTAATTGTATACAACATATAGTCATGAAAGTGTACTGTACATTAATGATATTAATGCCATATTATTTGCAAGTACAGATATTTTAATATATACTTTTTAGATATGAAACACACAAGTGCACATTCAATTCAAGGGTGACTATGGACAAAAATTCTATTTTTTTTTTTTTTGCATGCAATGCAAGTTTTTCAAAAACTCTGTACTGGCACTAACAGAACTTTTCCTCAATCATAAAAGTAACACCCACTCACATTATTGATATAACTCCTTGAGAGAAAAACCGCAGGCCTTGACGTCCCATTCCGCCTGTGCTGTGTGCGGAAGCCATTTGAAGCAGCTTTCTCTCCCCTTTGTGGCTTTGAGACCTGAGCTAATAGAAGGTTTCAGCACTGGTGGTGTTTGATGAAAGCGAACGTGAGCAGACAGGGAGCGGATTGTTCATTCATATGAGGAGCAGTTGTGTTAAAAGCGTAGGCGCCTTGTGATGGGCACACATAAACAGAATGGACTGAAGTGTAAAGAGCTCTAAAGGAGGGTCCCCAGTCAGGCGTCTCATTTCTGTTCCCTCTACATTCTCCATAATTCAGAATCCCTCCATCAACACGTCCTTAATGACTCCACTCGGCCTCGTACTCGTTTATCTGCCCTCCATCTTTGCGCCAGCTTATATGGCTCTGGGTGTGAGCATTTAAGAGGAATTACTCGGAAAAGTGAGAGAGATGTGCCATAGGTCACGCAAATATTATATATATTTATTTTATATATATTTTTTCAGAATTCCCTGCATGTCAGCTGATTAAAAATAATAATAATTGAAATTACTGTTTAAAATAAATGTTTTTTGTGAATACAATATATGTGTGTGTAGTGTGTATATTATATAAATATATATATATATATATATATATATATATATATATACACAAACATGCATGTGTATATTTAAGAAAAATATGTTATATATATATATATATATATATATATATATATATATATATATATATATATATATATATATATATATATATATATATATATATATATATATAATGATGACGTAAACAAATCATTAAATCATAATTATGTATCGATTCATGGGAATCTGCATACTAGAATCTTATATACAAACCAAAGTGCTTAATGAAAAAAAAAGGTTAAGAAATAAGAATTTCAAACAAAACTCTTGATGTTTGCTTGAAAACCTTTTATCAAAATCCAATGTATATTCGTGCACAATCAGAATGTCTGGATTGAGAACATCTACTGTTTGTCAGTAAGGGTGAATGAACATGTGCTGGGGCTCTATACAGTAAGGCCTCACATCTACAGAGTTCCCATACAGGAGGTAATGATAGCATGTAAAATGATTTTACCCCTCACCACAAATGTACACCAATTAGTGTAAAACACAGCGAAGAATTGCGTTTTAATGGGGTTATGAAAACATGGCTAATGAGCCCACCATCATACACATTCGTCTCTCAGCACCAGCACACAGATGGCTTCCAGCTCCCCAGTGATCCTCTCACCATCACCATACAGACCTCACCATGACGGAGAGCGCCATCAATCAGCTGTCCACATCATTAAAACACTAACCCAGACTTGATATAACAGTTTAAGGGAAGGGCAACACCGCTCAGGATTCCTTGAACGTGTTCTGTGCAAACATCAGCTGCAGACATGGAGCGTATTTTGTGGAAAGTTGAGCACAGGTCTCATTGTAATGTAATGTCTCACTGCAGCCACTAGAGGGAGCGATTGCACAGTTACAAATGCTGGCTGGAGGAAATACTTTATGGAATGGCCTTTCATGAGGTTTTAAAAGTACGTTTATTTATATTAAAAAAAAATTTAATTATTATTATTATTTGTAACATATGGTTATATAAAGAACATTTAACATCTATGGAATTTTCCCATTGTACAAAAAGCTCTTTATAGTGGAAAAATATTTATACTATGCTCTAAATGTTGTTCACGATAAGAAAAAAAATAAAATAAATTATAAAATAATAAAATTATTATAAAATAATTATAAAACAATTTTTTTTCTTTCTTTTTTTTTTTTTTTTTTTTGGCACGCCAAGATGGTTCTTCTATGGCATCACTTCAAAAATCCCTGTCTGGAACCTTTATTTTCTTAAACTGTAAATTTTTTTAACTTTTTTTTTATATTTCTACCAAGAAAGGCCATTGTGTTCATTAAATATTTGCTTGGTTATGTTCTATACATGATGTTATTGTCTTGTTTCAAAGCATTTTTGTTATTATTATTATAAACCATCTGTAGCCCATCTATATTAGTGTTTTTGAACTTTAAATTGTGTTATAATAATGAAAAGAACTCTCTGTTGAAGATAAAGGCAATAATCTTTTTTAAATGCAAGATTATATAGATTAAACAGCCATAAAGCCACTATTGTTTTTATAGAAAATTCAAAATAGTTTTCCAGTTTATTCCCGTGAGGCTGTTTTGAAACTATATCTGTTGTATAAAACACTGAATAAATAAATGTGACATGACATTTTATTAATATTAAGAAATATTTAGTAACAGTGCCCACTGTTGTCGGTTGATAGTTCACAACTCACCAACCAATTAAAGTTAAATTGTTTAATAATTGCTGTTATATTATATTAATATTAGTATTTCTACAAGAACACTCTTGAATATCAATGGAAAATGCTTCTTGCAGGATGAGTGTGTATTTCCAGCATCCACCAGCAGGGCCAGGGCAGATGGAGTCGTGCTTATCAGTCTATCACTGAAACCTTCGTCTTGCTCACTCACCTCTTACCTTTGGATTACAGATATAGCCTATATATACACAGAACATTGTTTATGTTATGTTATTATTGATTATAATGTTTAGTTTTTTTATTATATATGATCAGGGTTCTGAGGGTTGCTAAAAATGATTAAAAACCATGCCGTGTATTGTAAATAACAATGTTTTATACTTTGTAAGTAGTAAAACAACACAAACGAGTCAAAAATGGGATTTAAATTGAGAAACATTTTGAGTCTCCCCCTCCCTTGCCTCACAATGCTTTGGTCCAAATGCCTGCTTTCCTCTTTTATGTCACCGCGGTTTTCCCGCGGAATTGGGCTACTTTCACACTGGTGCTGAGGTTTGTTTTTCATGTTAACGGGTTGAATCGACCCCAATAACGTGATATTTAGCAACGTCCAATGCAAATTTTTACTAGAGGAACCCCGCCTAAAAACATGAATTTAATCCCCCAGAATGCCATTTTCACCAGGGAGGTTTTTTTTCTTCTTCTTTTTTTGCAAAAACCTGGCAACCCTGTGCTTTGTTCATTATTACTAATTATTATTATTATTATTATTATTATCATCATCATTATTATGCTGCAACTCTTAATTATTCATAAGCTGAACAAAAAAATTATAATCTCTGTCATTACTGTTATAGTTCCTTACAGCTATTTTCATAAAACTATTACTAACAACTTATTAAAACTGTATAGTTATAGTTAGCCTATTGTCCTTGGTTTGAACTTTTAGGCTGTGCTTACAGTTTCAATTAGGTAATGTATTTGTATATTCTTATACCTGGTGACTTTTTTAAGGTACATTATTTAATTTAAAAGTATCGCACAAATATCCATTCAGTGTCATACATTTCAGTCTAACATGTATTTGGTGAATGGATCATGAACTTAAGCTTCTATATTCCAGTTGTATATAGTTAAAATATGCATTCTATATCATCTCTGACAGAGAAAGCCTAGTGAATTTTACTTGGATTCAGCAAAAGTTTAAGGTGATATTTAAACTGGCTTAGGCTGGCCAAACAACGCATTGTTCACATCTGGTTCAGGCCATTTGAAAACTCTGTAATTTGCCAAAAAGAGACTTGGAAGGAAAACAATGTCAGGCGGCATCACTTAGCCGTAATGTATGGGATGAGTCACTGCGAATGTTTAACACTCAACGTATTCTTAAACTCCCATAGTCATCTGATGAATTATTAATGTCCAGCATATTGGCTGGAGTTTGGGTGATTCATCATCTTCAAAGAGGGAGAAAAATAGCTACTGCACAGTAGAGACCACAGCTTTGGTCTATGTGTCATTCTCTTTACTGGCCCAGAAAGAGAGAAAAAAACAAAGAAAAGGATTTCTCCAGTCCGTATTTGATTCCCTGGACGAGGACGTCCTTCAGCAGTGAAAAATAAAGAGAGCTTTGTCTGATCTTCTCTTTTTCTGGCTGGCGCGAGAGGTCAGACCCTGCCAGGAAGTCATCAGGAGAAGGGGGCATGCAGTGTGAAGCTACAATGCTGACATTACAGCTCAGCCTGAGAAGAACGCGTCTCTTTCCCATACACACAATGACAATCTCTCAGAGAAGATCCCAGCATGCTGATTCAAGGGTCATTCTGGAGGACAATCTTGTCTCTGTCCTGATCCAGTGCAAACGACAATGAGTCCTGGTATTAACAAAGACTCAGCAGCTGGGTCTAAGAGCAACCGTGAGCAGAAGCAGCAGTCACACACAGAGATCGTCTGTTTGCTCAACACAGTAGCCTGAACCTTTGGTATTTCACTGCTTCACCAAAACACTATTCTGTTTTCTTCTAATTGGTCCAGGGCTGAGTGGCCAGACTGTGCATTGTTAGTGGCGCCTTCTATATTCGCTTAATCAAATGATTTGAATCTCCAATGTGGAAAAACCCACATTCCACTTTAGAAGCACTAATAGCTCATAGAACCCGTTAAATCATTGGAATTCTCCATGTGAAATATTTCATGGCATGCAGAATTTGCAGTCACACTGCAGTAGTTTAACAGTTCATGGGTGTGCATATTCCTTGCTTACTACCTTAATGGTCCAGTGTGCAGTGAACCCCAACACAATGTGCTAAAAACTAACAGTGGGCATCTGTTGGGCAGATGTCATTCAACCACATTTTAACCCTTGCTTTCTGTCTTTTTAGACAGAAAAGATAGATAGATTTATCTATTTATCAATATACATCATGTAATGTTAGGACACCCTATTGAATTCCATGTTTTTTTTTTTATCAAAATTTTTTTCCAGGTCTTATAATTCGGGAAATAAAACCTCAGATGAACAACAAAACATGACCTAGTGCACCGTGTTATTATTTATTTGACAAAAAATGGAAAAGCCATGGGTGACAACATTAGGACATCCTTACTGTTAACATGAGAATTAAGAAGCGGTCAGGAACTGCTAAACAAATGCCTTTGATTAACTGATCATCAGCAAGTGTGAGCACCTCTATAAAAGCAGATGTTTTGGCAGTTTGCTGTTCTGGAGCCTTCAGGTGTGTGTTAACACAATGCCAAGGAGGTAAGGCATCAGCAATGATCTTAGAGAAGCAATTGTTGCTTCCATCAATCTTGGAAGAATAATAAGGCTATTTCTAAACAATCTGAAATACATCATTCTACAGTGAGGACGATTATTCACAAGTGGAAGACATTCAAAACAGACACCAAACTTCCCAGGAGCAAAATCACCCCAAGATTAGACTGTGTAATGCTTAGAGAACTGGCAGACAACCCAATAACTTCACTGCAGTCTCCACACGCCTCAGTTAAGATGTTAAATGATAAAATAAATGACAGTACAGTTAGCAAAATAGGGGACAAGTATGGCATGTTTGGAAGGCTTGCCAGAAGAAAGCTGCTTCTATCTAAAAAAAGCATAGTTTAGGTTTGCAAAGTTGCATCTCAACAAAACATAAGACTTCTAGGACAATGACCAAATGATGAGACCAAAGTGGAGATGTTAGGCCGTAATGCACAGCACCACATTTGATGAAAACCTAAAGAGCATATCAGCACAAACACCTGATACAGAATTCCACCTCACACATGCTGGTGGAGGACTGATGATTTTGGGCTTGTCTTGTAGCCACATGACCTGGGCACCTCACATTCATTGAGTCTAATAGTATTGTAGAGTCCAATGTGAAGACATCCATCCAACAGCTAAAGATTGGCCAAGATTGGGTGATGCAACAGGACAATGATCCCAAGCACAACAGCAAATCTAAAACAGAATGGCTGAAAAGAATCAAGGTTCTACAATAGCCCAGTCATAGTCCAGACCTCATCCTGACTGAAATCATGTGGTGAGAGCTGTGTATAAACAAATGCCCAAAAACCTCAATAAACTGGAGCAACTCCGTAAAGAAGAGTGGGACAAAATTCTTCCAGAACGATGTGAGAGACTGATAAAGTCGTACAGAAAATGATTACATCAACTAATTGCTGCTAAAAGTGGATCTACAGGCTCCTGAATCACAGGGTGTCAACTTTGTCACACATGGCTTTTCCATCTTGCCTATATATATATTTGTCAGTTTCAGTATGTGTTGTACACAATGAAACTCAATTAAATATATTTTTAAGTGTTTACTCTCATCATTCATATACCATAACATATTTCAGGGGCAAGAAATTTCCAGTCTTACAGTAGCCTACATGTGGCCTACATTTGTTCTAGAGATCAAAGGTAATTTTATAATTGTTTAATAATGTTTCATATTTTTATATATTGCAATATTGCATTCTTTTAATCTATCTATCTATCTATCTATCTATCTATCTATCTATCTATCTATCTATCTATCTATATTAAATGAAATGAATTTAGACGCTTTTATCCAAAGCGACTTACAGTGCATTCAGGCTATCAATTTTTACCTATCATGTGTTCCCGGGGAATCGAACCCCCAACATTGTGCTTGACAACGCAATGCTCTACCAATTGAGACACACACACACACACACACACACACACACACACACACACACACACACACACACACACACACACACACACACACACACACACACACACACACACACACACACACACACACACACACACACACACACACACACACACACACACACACACACACACACACACACATATTTTTGGTCATTTTTGTATATTTGGGAATATATATTTTTGCTGTATGGGAAAGGTTTTACCCATTTATTCTGCAATTTTTGGAAATTTCCACTTAGTATAAACTTTTTGTGTAAGTGTACTTCACTTCATTTTAAAGACAAAACTGATATTTTGATGTTTACTCGGTTACATCATGTGTCCAAGTCAGTTTCAATGAAGCTATCTTTACTAAGTATGACGATTGGATTATGCCACACTTCTACAGAGACAGACTCTAGAGTCTAGACTAATCAAAATGTACTTTTAGTATCAGGTTGTAATCAGGTACTTCAGACGTATACAATGATATTGACAAGATGTCAAGATGGTACCATATCTAAAACATATAGTTGGAATTTTTTTTTTTTTTAGATTTATAAAAGGATATACAAGGAGCAGTATGTCAATTATTAGAGGTACAAGCAATGATAAATAGACAACTGTATAAACAAACAAACAAACAAACGCAGCTCTACGAAGACAGCGGTCCTCTCATAAGGACAGCAGTGCGCACGAGAGTACAGAGAGCTGTCGTACTGAGATGCTGCGTAATGTCGGAGGCAGAGCGCGGCGCACTGCGCAGTCGGGTTTGAGCAGCAATGAGCGATACTCTGCGTCTGAAGGGAAGCTCGCCGTGCCAAAGCAGGCGGAGTCGGAAACGCGAAAGCCCAGCGCTCCTTCTACTCCCTCCCCCGGCGGAGGTGTAAACGATCGTGGTGGAGCAGCTCAGCTCAGGGAGCCGCCGTGAACAACTGCCCCAGAAAAGCGCTGCGTTATTCGGACGGAGATCCAGCCGCCAGTCGCTCGTCCCGTTGTTCTTGCATTTAAGCGCTTTCAGAGGAGCCGGTGTGACATTACACGAGCTATTCCCTTTCTTCTCAAATAGAGGACGAATTCCCCCAGTCGCCCCAGGAATATCTCCCTGGATATCTACCCCAGAAATGGACGGTTTCGCCGGTAGTTTAGGTGAGTGCGTCTGTCTGTCTGTGCGCTGAAATGTTGACTATTAATAGATGCGTCTTCTGCAGACATGGCGAATATAGACGCATGTATGGAATGTGTGTGTGTGTGTGTGTGTGTGTGTGTGTGTCAGCTGTATAGCCACGCTCCTCTGACACTGCATTCACGGTGGAGACTCACGGTGGCCGTATATCTTTACCCTGCTGTTTATTTCCGTTGTTAAACCCTGCAGTGACATGGCACTGGAAAATGCTCTGAACACAACACACTGCAGCTCACGCTTTAGACAGGATTTGCATTTCCTGAAGGAAGTGCCGGTGTTTACTTGTAATGCAACAAAAGGACAGTGTTAAACTTACAGGTAGCTTATTCTTAAAGGTTCTGTGTCGGTGTAAATGAAATCCCTCCGCTGTCACGACACCAGCTCGCGTCTGATTTTCTTTTGTCAGTGCACTTGAATCACATAGGTTAATTGGTTTGCAATGTAACGCGCCAAAGATGTTACCGTACCTGACCCTGGAACACAAAACCAGTCATAAGTCGCTGTGGTATATTTGTAGAAATAGCCAACAATACATCGTATGGGTCAAAATTAGTTTTTTAATTCCTAAAATCATTAGGATATGAAGTAAATATCTTGTTCCATGAAGATATTTTGATAATTTCCTACTGTAAGGCCTATATCAAAACTTAATTTTTGTTTAGTAATATGCATTTCTAAGAACTTCATCTGGACAACTTTAAAGGCGATTTTCTCAGTATTTTGATCATTTTGCACACTCAGATCCTAGATTTTCAAATAGTTGTATCTCAGGCAAATTTTGTCATATCATGTCATGCATCAATGGAAAGCTTATTTATTCAGCTTTATACATTGATATATTCACCCTTATGACTGGTTTTGTGGTCCAGGGTCACACATATTTATGTAAATCGTAACTGGAAGTCACAATAAAAATGCAAATAAATTCAAGAATGGAGACCAATCGCAAGCCAGTATGCAAATTCTTATACGAAATTGACTTGGTTAGATTTTTAATAGCGAACATTCTAGTCACAAATTCAAATTTCACTCTTAAATAATTACAAATATATGGTTTATAAAACAAAAACAGCACCCTATGGCTTAAACTATCCATGTTGCTGAATGAGGACTACAACCACAAGAATGTGAGTTTATGCTTGACAAAGCAGACATCTGTTGCAGCAACTTATTTTTTATCTATTATTATTATTTTTTTTTTTTTACAAAAAACAGCAAATTCAAATTACTGTGGGTAATTTATATTTTTGAACAAAACATAAAATGAATATTAACCTAATGAATCCAAAGAAACAATTCTTCAGGAAACCAGTGGCAGATTAGATTGCTCTGTTAGGTAATGCCACAATTCAGCGAATAGGATAGAATAGCATTAATGGAGCAGCAGTGCAGGCTGTGTGATCATGATGTTGGTGGTTTTAGAGCTCTGTCAGTGCAAATTATTTGGTCAGATAACAGTCCATGCCAGAGGCACAGGAGGCCGCAGGAATGTATTTATTGTTTATGAAGGGTCCACTTGAGGTTTGTGAATGTGCAGAATGCAGATGTGTTGATGTACTGTGTGTGTGTGTGTCTGTCAGACGTGTCAGATGGGTTGGTGGAGGTTAAGGGGTTTTTCCGATAGGAAAGTCTGATAGGTCTACAAGTAACTAATATTACAAGGCCTTTTTTGTTGCATAATTTTCATTATAGTATGGACTCTTTTTCACATTTATGGGTTTCTCTCAAGCGGAAGTAGTCAAACACTGCTAAACTTATATACGTAGCAGTGAATGGTAGACTACATCGAATATATGTTTCCATTCCCATTTGATCAAATGGCAAAAAAAAAAAAAAACCACCCTCCACAATAGTGTTTTCACGACTCTCAAAATTGTTTGATAATGGCAGTCAGATGAATTAAATTTACTGTTTCTCCCACTGTATAAGAAACCCCCTCACAGCAGAGTAACTTTTTTTAATTTGATGCAAAGTTAATATAATGCAAACTAGTATAGTGTTAAAAATGCCCGTACAAAAAAAAAAAAAAAAAAAAGTCTGTAGAAAGGGGCCATTTACTAATTACATTTTTTAATTACTCAGAAGTGCAGAAAAAATATTTCTATTTCAAATTTATTGTTTTCTAATGTTGAAGTTGCACAATTAATCAAAATAAAATCCCAAAGGCAATAAATCTGGATTTAGCAGAAGCTGTATGGCGTTATTTCCCTGTCAAATGTCGAGAGCGCATAATTGTTGCGCGAAAGTATATTAATGCAATGCGTGAGCATGAATCTCTCTGCTCGCGCGTGGAATATAATGTGCGCGAGCGCGAATCTCTGCTCGCCCGCGGGAACTGGGCGCGCGCTCTCAGATACACGTTGCTCTTGTAAGAATGTTCTCTGGGCTCGCTCAGAGAGTATGCCTGCACTTAGAACGTGTTCAGTGCAATCGCGAATCTCTCCACTTCACTTAAAGTAAGTGTGTACATGCTTAGACTGCGTCCCGTGTGTTCGCACATGGCCAAGTACTCTTCTCTTCGATTTCTTTCTCTTTGGTCTTGGCATAAATGCTGTCAAAACGGCAACAACCAATCAGAAATAGGCTTCAACGACTGACCAATGAAAACGCGACATTGTACATGGAATCTTATTGGTTGATATTGAACCGCACATGGAACACATGGAATAAGTTCACTGAAGTTCAATCAAGACGATACATTTGACATATTTAACATCAAAACAAATAAAACTGGTTACCTGAGATCGTCGATTCGGCGGATCCATCTTGGCTCGTCTTGATTGAACGTCAGTGAATTTATGCCATGTTATGATTGATGATCAGCTGACTTTCTCAGACCACATTGCTAAAACTGTCCGATCCTGCAGATTTTCTTTATTCAACATCAAGAAGATCAAGCCCTTTCTTTCAGAACATGCTGGACAACTCCTTGTTCAAGCTCTTGTTCTGTCCAGGCTGGACTATTGCAATGCCCTCTTGGCAGGTCTTCCAAACAGTTCTATAAAACCTTTATAATTAATCCAGAACGCAGCAGCAAGATTAATTTTTAATGAGCCAAAAAGAATACACGTAACACCTCTGTTTATCAATTTGCACTGGCTTCCAGTAGCTGCTCGTATAAAATTCAAGGCATTGATGTTTGCCTACAAAACTACCACTGGCTCTGCACCCATTTACCTAAATTTGCTACTTCAGACTTATGTGCCCTCTAGAAGCTTGCGTTCTGGAAGTGAACGTCGCTTGATTGTGCCATCCCAAAGAAGCACAGTCACTTTTACAGACTTTTGAATTAAATGTTCCCTCCTGGTGGAATGACCTCCCCAACTCAATCCGAGCAGCTGAGTCCTTAGCCATCTTCAAGAATCGGCTTAAAACTCATCTCTTCTATCTTTATTTGACCCTCTAACTTTAACACTCACTATTCTAATTCTATTCTTAAAAAAATCGAACTACTTTTCTAATATTTTTGTATTCTATTTTCTTTTCATTTATTATGCAATTGTGTGTGTATGTATGTATGTGTATGTATATGTGTATGTATGTGTATATATATATATATATATATATATATATATATATATATATATATATATATATGTATATGTATATATATATATATATATATATATATAGTATATATATATATATATATGTATGTATGTGTGTGTGTGTGTGTGTGTGTATATATGTGTGTAGAGCTGAAACAACGAATCGATTTAATCGATTAAAATCGATTATTAAAATAGTTGTCAACTAATTTAGTCATCGATTCGTTGCTAAATAACTTTTATTTGCCGTAAGCGGCTCATTTCGTGCATATTTCAAATCTGCGGTGACCAAAGTGTGGCAGTAATGAGCCACCGGAGGTTTTACTCAGCCAGTACAACAGGAGAAGTAGCGAATAGCCAATAGCTGGCCTTGTTTTATGTCACGTGCTTCCCGAACAGCGTCTCTGCAGCCATAGACATCATATGATGTCTATGTCTGCAGCATTCAGCGTGATGTGGGAGTACTTTACATTGAGCCTTTAAAAAAGAAGAGTAACCTGTAAACTCTGCACTACTGCACTGTTTAAGGGGAGGTTCACATATCGCGTCTTTTGCGCGCTCAAGTTCGTTATTTCCAACACCGCACCGCATCGAGTTAAAAACATTTCAACTTTTCAGAATGCAGCAACCGCACCGCGGGTCATGTGACAAGAACTAACCAATCAGCTTCATCCTTTCCCGTAACAACGTTAAAAGCTCAGTCAAGATGAAAGGAACAGCTGATCATAGTTGTATATGTATATGTATTTATTTCCATTTTGAAATAAATTTAGTAGCAGAGCTACTGCAAGCGATTTTTTGAGCTGCAAATCCATTTATACTTTGCTGAAATTTCCGCGTCTTCAAGGAGAGAGCACGTCATGGTTGCTTAGCAAAGGCAGACGCCTCGGGGGCGCTTCTGCGCGAGCGCTTTGGAAAGAAGGAGAAAGCGGCGCGCCTAGCGTTTTCCACGCGTTTTTAGGCGCGATTTGTGAACGGCCCCTAAGACTTTCATTTGTGCAGATTCTCCAGTACAATGTTGTTTGCAAATGTTTAGTCGTAAAAGCATGTTCTGTGATCAGTTTGTCGTTTACCAGTTCAAAATTCAGTCGTGCAGCCTAATTATGACTGAATGAGAGAGGTAAATGTAGATATTTGAAATGCACTTTTTTTTCCTAAGTATTATTCACTGCTCTTTTTCACACAGCAGGTTTTTTGTGTGTGTCCTATTTTTTTTTCTGGACAACCTTCTGATGGATTTTACTTTAAATTGTGAGTTCCATTCAGGTTTCATGCCATTGGCACTTTTTTTGAAGGATTGTTTACAATTTCACAGCAAAAGCTATATAGCTTTTTCCCAGTATATAATAAAATACAATGCACTGCAATTTTATTCTGTTTTATCCTTATTCTTCGTGAAAATATGTTCTGAAAGATTCCTTAAGCTTTGTTCGGGATGTTAAACTACTTTAGGAGCTCTAAGGACTGCCATGGTGAAAACATTATTTGAAATCTCCTTGTGAAATTTGCTAGAGTATGGGTCAGTGTTCTGATTGCAGAAGAGTTCGACAAAGGATTACTAACACAATAAAACAACTCCAGGTATATTTTTGATGAGGATATGACAGTGCAAAATGGTTAAAATCTCTTAAATCTATGCTGAATGATAAAGACCATTTATTAATAATTTACTTGGGGAAAAAATGGAAAAAACTAAAATATAAGTACATAAACCGATTAATCGATTAATCGTAAAAATAATCGACAGATTAATCGATTATCAAAATAATCGTTAGTTGCAGCCCTATATGTGTGTGTGTATATGTTTGTATATATATATATGTGTGTATGTGTGTGTGTATATATATATATATATATGTATGTATATATATATATATGTATATATATATATATATGTATGTATATATATATATATATATGTATATATATATATATATATATGTATGTATATATGTATATATGTATATATATGTATATATGTATATATATATATATATATATATGTATATATGTATATATATATGTATATATATATATATGTATATATATATGTATATATATATATGTATATATGTGTGTATATATATGTATATATATGTGTGTGTGTGTGTGTGTGTGTGTGTGTGTGTAAAGACCTCTAACACAGCTTGCTCTATTCTTTTTTTTTTCATTCTATCTGTTTTCTTTTTATTTATTATATTATTTAAAAGCCCATGCTTCGTGTACTGTTAACCTAACTGAGACTTGTTATAGCACTTATATTTCATTGCTCTTTTTCTTGTTTTTGATTGCTTCCACTGTCCTCATTTGTAAGTCGCTTTGGATAAAAACGTCTGCTAAATGAATAAATGTAAATGTAATGTTCCATGTGCTGTTCAATATCAACCAATAAGATTCCATGTACGATGTCGCGTTTTCATTGGTCAGTCATTGAAGCCTATTTCTGATTGGTTGTTGCCGTTTTGACAGTGTTTATGCCAAGAGCAAAGAGAAAGAAATCGAAGAGAAGAGTAATTGCTAATTGGCCATGCGCGAACGCACAGGACGCAGTCTAAGCACGTACACGCTTACTTTAAGTGAAGAGGAGAGATTCGCGATTGCACTGAACACGTTTTAAGTGCAGGCATACTCTCTGAGTGAGCCCAGAGAACATTCTTACAAGAGCAACGTGTATCTGCGAGTGCGCAGAGAGAGATTCGCGCTCGCGCAGACGCGCACATTATATTCCGCGCACGAGCAGAGAGATTCACGCTCGCGCATTATATTAATGTACTTTCGCGCTACAATTATTCACTCTCGACATTTGACAGGGAAATAACGCCATAAAGCTGTGATTGTCATGCCTATCTTGCAGTGAAGCACAGTTCTAGGATCAGCAGTAAATATCCATTCAAAGGCCAGAGGGCGCTAGCTTGCTGAAAATCTAAATATGCCTAGAAGAAGAAATCCAGGAAATGCTGGATAGATCACTACAGCTAAATAAACAGAAGATTTAACTGCTTTCATTGATTGAACGTGACTAATAAACACATGACTACAGCAATATATGCCTTATCTGAGTTCTTCTTATTATAATTTTCATCATAATAAAGTACATCTATAATGAAATGCTAATCAACATAGCCATTATCACTGCTTAGAATACAATGAAATATTGTGTGCCTTAATTATTCTGTTTAAGAAGCCACATAATCGCACAGAAGGATTATTTTAAACGCTCGACTTATGTTGTGAATTGAATTTGCAGTTAAAACGTTATTAATTTTCATGTGCTCTCAGATGGAGCAGCATTTACTACACAGAGCTATAGTTCACTGAAAAGATATGCAAACAGCTGTCATTATCGTGAACGATTTTGTCAAATTTCATAATCATACAATTATATCGTCTGCGATTAAGAACGCGATTTTGCATAGCTTGTCAGAGAACTATGGCTCTGTATAGTAAATGCTGCTCCACCTGAAAGCAGTTGACTGATATTTACTGCTAATCACAGAACCGGTGTTGTACCCAATTTTGACCCCCTGCCAAATTATTACCCCCCTAGTATTGGTAGGTTTAGGAGTAGGTTTGGGGGAGGGTTAGGATTAGGGGTGGGGTTAGGATTAGGCAATCGGGTAGCGATTTGAACGAGGGGGGTAATAATTTGGCAGGGTGTCAAAATTGGGAACTACACCGGCTTTACTGACATGTTCTATTAATCATGCTGCCTTAGTTGAAGTGCTTCATTTTAATGCAACAGTGTGAAGCTGTGTGGGACTTTGCCCTGTAATTGTTGACTTGAGAGTGGCTGCTTGAACATCCTGTCATATTACGGCTGATCAATGAAATTCTGTGCTGATTATATAGCTTGATTCTGTTGCTTGGTTACACTCGGATGAGGATTGAGCGCTCAGATTGTCCTGCTCTGCATTACCTTGGTGATGTTGCAGTGTCTGGCAGGGTTGCAGGGATGCGATATAAAGTAAAGGACCAGTTAACTAAATAGAGAAAACTGTCAGACTTTTCTGCAGGTGCATGTGATAGAAAACTTCATTTTGGGCCTGTTTTGAAATGGCAGTGCATTTTTGTGTATATTGCCATTCTGTGCGGTCAGAATTATTGGATATGACTGCTGCTGAACTGCTGTGTGTTGTAGTCTCTGTCCTGCAATGTCCCTATCATTCCTTACTAATGTCTTCTACTTTCTTTAAAGCTTTTTATTATTATTATTTTTATTTTATTTTATCTATAAAGAAGCACATTTGTATCAAATCACATTATCTAAATTTAATTTACCAGTCAAATTAAATCTAGTTTTGGCTTCCTTTATTTTGTACTGGCTTTGATTTCTCTGAAACTGCTTTTCTAATGACAAAGGTTAAGGTTTCAAACTCAAAAGTGCACTAAGCGTGTATAAAACCAGACCTAGTATCAGTTTTGCACCGCAGGTACATCCGTCAGAGACAGACCGCACTATCAGCCACATGCAACCTTGTCACCTCCGTCTCTGCGTCACACAAGGCAGCGACAGAGATTAAACTCAAAGTTTTCGGTATGACGTGCTGGCCCGTTTGACTCACTTTGGTTCTTGGAAGATCTAAATGTGGTTTTTGACAATGTCAAATGTGGTTTTGGTCATGACGACAGTGAAGCAAAACTTGCACAGCTAAGCTTCAAAAATGTGCGCATGTAATAGAAAGCAGACTGATTTCTTTTCATGACACCTGTGATAAGGGTGTGATAAAAGTCTTAAAAATACCACCTCAGTGCTAATGTAGTACTTTGTATTAATGCTCCTTTTGGAAAACTTGAAATCCATTTTCAAGAAAAGCTTAATTTTGATGACTCATGAATAAAAATGTTGTGTCATGTCATGTGGTTTTTACTTAATAGTGTAACCATTAAGTAAAATGGTGTAATACCTTGAATACATGTGAGTAAACCTTGTTAAAAAATAAATAAATAAATATAAATTTAAATTTTTTAATTATAAAAAAAAAAAATTATATATATATATATATATATATATATATATATATATATATATATATATATATATATATATATAAATTATTTGTAAAATTAATAAATAAATATAATTGCAAGTGACTTTTTAAATTGTTATTAACAGTGAAGCTGATTAAAAAAAAAAAAAAATTGATGCCAAAGAATTTTCAATAATTTTTTATTTATTTATTATATTTTAATGCAATTTTCCTTGTATTCAGATCTACCCAATCAAAACAGACTCAAATTTAAATTTTGGGTTGCGACCCATCAGCTAAGATCTAGTGTTGTTAGATCTCTGAGTAATGTGTTCTTACGAGTGTAGGTCAGTAGGTTGGCCTGTGAGCGGTGTGCTGCCTTTTAAGGCATGTGCATGTGTTATGTTGATGTGTAAAAGACACTGAAGCAGGGAGCCTGATGGAGGTGTAGGGTCTTGCTCATGGCTCCAGTATACTTAAAGGTCTCCATGTAGGCCTCAAGTGTAAACTGTGCCGAGATGGCACCAGTTTTCGCTCTGCACCCAATCAGTTGCCCAACTGTCAAGCTTAACATAAAAATAGCAGCCGGCCCCGTTCCTCCCGTCGCCAGGTGCATTCCCCACCTCTATTGCTCAATCCCAGGCCTCTGTGGGGCCGTGTGTGGGTTATTCAGCTGTAGTGCAGGGACTGAAAGCTCAGGGTGGATAACCATATAGCTGCTGGTTTAAGCCCTGTATGGAGCGAGCTTTTCCACAGGGGCGGTGAACTTCACACTTATATCAATTCATAGTGAAAACAGAACCAGAAGCTGATTGATTTGGTTATAGTTGCTGATTTCCTGTGAAGCAGTGTAGGTTTATCCATTGATGCAACAAAGTTTTTATGCAAATGAAAAGCAACAAAATGTGACAACTAACGAGAATGGGTGAATATATCGGTATGGAAGCTTATTTCTGCAATGGAATAAAAAAAGTAATTGCGAATAATTACGATCACGATTCTGACTTTTCTTCCCCTCACAAATCTGAGTTTATATCTTAATATAAACTTAAGATATCTATCTGTATCCGTACACACACATACACCTGTATACACCTGTACACCTGTGTATGTATGTGTGTGTGTGTGTGTGTATATATATATATATATATATATATATATATATATATATATATATATATATATATATATATATATATATATATATATATATACAGTACAGACCAAAAGTTTGGACACACCTTCTCATTCAAAGAGTTTTCTTTATTTTCATGACTATGAAAATTGTAGAGTCACACTGAAGGCATCAAGGGCTATTTGACCAAGAAGGAGAGTGATGGGGTGGTGCGCCAGATGACCTGGCCTCCACAGTCACCGGACCTGAACCCAATCGAGATGGTTTAGGGGTGAGCTGGACCGCAGACTGAAGGCAAAAGGGCCAACAAGTGCTAAGCATCTCTGGGAACTCCTTCAAGACTGTTGGAAGACCATTTCAGGTGACTACCTCTTGAAGCTCATCAAGAGAATGCCAAGAGTGTGCAAAGCAGTAATCAAAGCAAAAGGTGACTACTTTGAAGAACCTACAATATGACATATTTTCAGTTGTTTCACACTTTTTTGTCAAGTCAAGTCAAGTCACCTTTATTTATATAGAGCTTTAAACAAAATACATTGTGTCAAAGCAACTGAACAACATTCATTAGGAAAACAGTGTGTCAATAATGCAAAATGACAGTTAAAGGCAGTTCATCATTGAATTCAGTGATTTCATCTCTGTTCAGTTAAATAGTGTCTGTGCATTTATTTGCAATCAAGTCAACGATATCGCTGTAGATGAAGTGACCCCAACTAAGCAAGCCAGAGGCGACAGCGGCAAGGAACCGGAACGCCATCGGTGACAGAATGGAGAAAAAAACCTTGGGAGAAACCAGGCTCAGTTGGGGGGCCAGTTCTCCTCTGACCAGACGAAACCAGTAGTTCAATTCCAGGCTGCAGCAAAGTCAGATTTTGTTATGTATATAATTCCATGTATAATTCCACATGTCCAGCCCTCATATATATATATATATGAGGGCTGTCAGTCAATTACATTTTTTTATTAATCATAATAATTCATACTTCTTCAATTAATCTGATTTATCTGATTAATCACAAAATTAATTTGACTGTGAAAATAACCACAAAAGATAATTTAAAGCTATTTTCATGTTAAATGAGAAAGTATCAACTAGACAGTGGTGTATAAAGTACCTGTAAGTCATACTTAAGTAAAAGTACAGATATCTCACTAGAAAGTTACTTTGGTAGAAGTTGAACTACCAAAAGTCCAGTGTTTTGTGACCTTAGGGAGCATGAGGGATTGTAGCGTGGTATAGGGCCAGTTAGGTACGCAGGAGCTAAACCATTTAGGGCCTTATAGGTAAGTAATAATATTATATATGTTCAGAAAAAGCTTGAGTAGCAAGATTGTGTTCAGTTTTAACTATTTCTACCATTTTGTTTTTTTGGGTAAGAATAAGCAGCATTTCATCCGGTCAAAATGTTAAATTAAAACCACCAGTAGGTGACAGCAAGTGAATGATTCAACCGATTCATGCAAATGGCTGATTCATTTAGAAAACAAAGCATTTGACTGTTAATGAGTGAAACAATGAATCATTTATTCAACCGAATTGTTCAAAAATCAGATTCATTCAATATGTAAACACAGATCCATCACTCAGAGACATAAAACAGTGCTGTTATTTTTGTTTGAAACTATCGTTGGCAAAATGTATTTCGATACAAAAATGTAAAAATGTATTTCGTTACATTACACCACTGCAAGTAGAAATTATAAATTGTAGCTTTAGAAATATTATTAAATAATAAATATATATTTGTTGTTGATGCTTTAAAATTAATGTGTTTTTTACCCTTTTGGCCTTCCATAGGAAAACGGTACTGTGCTCGTAGCGCGTGCTCTTCAATTGCATGCACAAAGGTGCCAGCGTGCACTGTAGCCTGTATAATTTCATATCAAATATAAAAGAAATAAACTATGTGCATGCAATGTCATGGTAAGTTAAGTCATGAAGTTGCCAAAAAGAAAAATTAAAGCTTAAAGAATGTCTGTGAAATGGTTTTCAAAATTGTCCTGGAGCAGCCCAGCACTGTCTCCTTCATCTAACACACCCCACTCAACTCGTCAGCTCATTAGTAGAGACTTTAAGACCTGAAGTGGTTCATAAAAGATATAGAGATTTGAGGGAAAATACAATGCGTGTCAGATCCGCGTCATGTTCAGCAGCGGACTCTTAAAGAAATAGCAGCCAAAACAATCTAATAACTAGCTGCTGTGATGTCTGTTAATCAAAAAAAAAAAAAAAAAAAGAAATCAATAACTTTTATAAATTTAAATAGCAGGTCCATATGGGTTTTTGAAAAATGACTCTTTTGAAGTTTGTAAAAGTACTTATCCTTAAATGTAAACTGTCTGCAAAGTTGTTAATTAAAAATGTGCATGATAAATAAATGTCTCTCAAAAGAGAGTCAATTCTGAATTGCCTTAACGAGTTGTCATATTTTCAAATCTTTTGCCTGTTACCCCTTGAAATACAAACACTCTGACCTGCCAACAAACACTTCCGCCAGTTAGTGTGTTTACATCATGCTGAGAAGACACTGTGTTCGTTTTGTTTTAATTGCCGAAAGATGATGATGTGAAGAATCAGTAGTTCAAATTTATATTTTCCAAAGTAATACAATTCCATCCATTTGTTGTGTGCTCATCATTTTACTGAGTACTGCTTCTCTAATCTTGCCTTTTATCTTCATCGGTTTATAATCTTTATTTGGACCTGTAAGTACGAATGATACGTTATGTGTACGTTTTCAACTGAGTGCTCAAAATTGCTAGTTCTTTAGTGCTAATATGTGATGTAAGCCCATACCTAGAGCAGCTTTAGTCTTACTGAAATAGTTCTGATAATTTTCTGTGAACCCACTATTTCCTAAGAATGGGTTAATTAAAAGTGGGGTATGTAATTTTTTTCAAAAACGCAGAGTACCAAAAACAAACTTGTAGCCAATCAGCAGTAGGGGCGTGTCTACTTATGATGTGGAGGAGAGAGAGCACTCCGTGTACATGATGGACATTAGCAGAGCCGAGTGACGACAGAAAGATAAAGATGGCGAAAAAAAAAAAGAGAAAAACATCTGCGGAACAAAAGAAGGCTTACGATATGGCAAGAAGTAGGACCTGTGTAAAATTTCCAGCGCTGGAGAGAACTCACAAAGCCGAAGTTTACTGACAAGCTACACAATATCACGTTCAAAATCTCAGGTGAATCGTCTGCAATTATGAACGTCATATTGCGTATCTATTCAGTGAAATTCGGCTCTGTGTGGGAAATGCTGCTCCATCTGAAAGCATGTGATTGAGATCAACTACTAATCACAGAACCGGCTTTACTGACGAGATGCACATGACAATGGCATGTGATTAATTGCACAGCCCTACTGTTGACTTCTTTATTGAAGCTACAGTACATGCACCAGTGTGCTGGCTTAGGTTTCTGATTCAAGGAAACGTTACAGCGTGTCTTTTGTGTGCTCAGTTTTCCTCCGTGTTTGTGAAAACCCCAAAAAGGTCAGATGCAAATACATTTTAATATCGGTAGATAAACACAATGTAACCTCTGTGAAAGCTGTAGTGGGATGTGAAAACCGTATCATTGTTGAAAACCCTGACTTATGTTGGTTTAGGATGAATGGGTCTCCAGCATCGCTCATGGTTCATTTGCAGTGTGCCGAACTGGGTTTTATGCGCGAGTTTGTTTTGGAAGTATCTGATTGTTTTGACTCTAAATGACCTGTGATGTGGTTTTCATGTGGTTGTGATTGCATATGGCAGTTGTTAATGTTAAAATGTGTGTGTGTGTATTTGTATGCTGAGTTGCACTTGGAAAGACAAGCTGAGGATCAGATTTCAAAATTCCTTCTTTGAAAGAAATAAGATGGAGGGAAGCAGGAGACAGACGGACACAGAGAGAGAGAGAGCAAAGGGAGGGAGAGATCCGGAAAGGGACACACGTGTACCCGAACGCTTCCAGATGCTGGAATGTTGCCTCCCAGCTTTTCACATTCCTCATTCCCTTCTTCCCTCAAAACAATGGATGAGATTACAGCTGGAGTGAGAAGAGAAATGTGTGTGTGTGAGGACAGACAGATGAAGTCTGATGAATTGCAGAGCTGCTGATGCTGATGTCCACAGATTCCAGAATATATGCACGTCCTTATTTTGTGCTGCACACTAGATCCAAAACACTCACACTCACACATAATGCAACTTACAGTTTGGCCGGATCAATTTTAGTGTGTGAATTTGTCTGGAAGGGAAGATCTTGGGCCACTGGCTGCTGTATGTAAACATCACTACAGTGTCACCGCCTTTACTTTGAGTGGTTTCTCAGAACGGGACACTTGTATGGACAGTGAAAGAGTGTCTGTAACTTTTCCCCATAAGCCCACTTTGTCTGTCATCCATGTTTGTTTCATTTCTGTTAATTGCCTGTAAACTCCACTGAATTTCCTCTAGGGTTCTCTCGGGAAAACAGGAAGTAGTATGATTAGTCAACAACAACCTCTTTCCTCGTTTTTGATCAGGAAAAACACATGCAGACAAGTGAGTTGAATGATGTGCAGTATTTTAATGTTGCCATTAGGGCTGGGCAGTATAGCTTAAAATATAATATCATGATTAAATATTAAATATTGAAAACCTTACTATTTTGATGTTCATGTGTTTGTTTGATACTTTTTTTCAATCATAGAAGCCATCATTTCAATCATACTTACATTTTTAGATAGTAACTTAACAAAGTTTAATGTCCTGAACTAAATATAGCAAATATTGAATTAAAAAAAAAAAACAATCACTATTTAACACCTTTTCACAAAATTTTCAATCAGACAGGGTTGATATTATTAATAAATAATATTATTTATTAAAACATTAATGCTTTAAAAATGCAAATATGAAACTTATGAATCATTTAAAATTGTTTCTGAAAAGAGTTTGAACTGATTCACAGAAATCCATCAAATTTAACCTTCTGCAGATTTTAATGATAACAGCAAAAATAACTTAAAATGCTCCATCATATTTGATTGTACATATAAGAGATATACAGCATTTAAACCTGTAAAGGGTCTACTTTTATTTGTGTACACTCACAATATCAACAAAACATTGTGCTTTTGTAAAATAAAGAAAATATACAGGGTGCGCTTTCAGACGTCTCATTCTCGGCGCATATCTGTTTGTAACGCGTCACTAAAATGAACTGAAACTCAGCGAATACTCGATACACAGACATGAGAGACAGATCGATAGAAAGCATAAGACTGATTTTGATACTGACACATTTTCTTGTCACGTTTATCTTAGCGCTTATCTAAGATATCTCTTAAAATCATGACAATATTTATTTTATTGTTTAATTCTGTGATCAGCATCATTGTAAATAAGTTGTGAGCATTTTAAATGTCATGCCCTAGCTGTCATGTTTATTCTGGAAGCTCATGCACAGAAAGTCTATTGAACACACGAGGCTTGCTTGACTGATTTATTAATGCAGGCCCTGGAGCCAGCAGCCATGAAATTGAGAACTGAATCAAGTGGAATCAACAAATTTGAGACCTGTTTTTGCACTGATTCCCCCGAGTGGGAAAAAGAGCAAGAGAATAGGCCACCGGAGGACAGTGCTTGTGGACATAAGGGACCAGATTTTGTGTTGGCTGTACTCTAAACTTAATCAGGATTAATCAGGATGTTCTGCCGTCCCCCGCGAGTGTATGTGTGTGTGTGTGTGTGAGAAAGCGAGAAAGGGTTTTTATCTGAGGCTGGACATAAATCCATATGCACGGTAGAACAGCATGTAGTCTGAAGTGGTTCAGGATGGATTAAGTTAATGACTGGCTTGAACACAGATCTTGGATGAGGTTTCAAGCACCCTTTCTCCACTCATGAAACCCAGTCAGAGTTTTTAGACACATGTATTGAGTTCAAGATGCACATGGTTATGAAAAATACCATCTGGGTCATGTGTGATGTGGTTATGACTCTATAAATGGTCCATAAACCATGAGGCACACTAAATCATTTGTGTTAGGATAAACAGCACGTTTGGCAAGTTGTGGATTCAAAGTTGTAGTTGTGTACAGTGTTGGTTGTCTTTACAAACCCATCATGTGCACACACACAAACACAAGACAGGTGTGAGCTCAGCGGGAGTTGGAACAGTATCAAATGTACTGCTATAGATGTGCTAGATTATCTGCTCATAGGCTATTTTCAATTAGCTTGCCTTCTTAAGAAGACTGTAATATTAGTTTAACATGATGAAATATGGCAAAATAATTTTTGAAACTCTGCATACATTCATTACATACCTGAAATTTGTATTTAATTCTTATTTTGTGTCTATCAAAGGCAACAGTGTTTGGCCAGTATGTTGTTTTATAAATTATATAAACATAATATATACAATTTAAATATATGCACATTATCAGTCAAACATTTGATGTTGGATCTTTTTTATTTATATTTTAAAATAAGTCTCTTATGCTCGACAAGGCTGCATTTATTTGAAAAAATAAAAAATAAAATACAGTAAATTGTTGTTATTATTATTATTATTTAGAATAACTATTTTCTTTTTATTATATATTAAAATTTAATTTATTCCTCTGATGCAAAGCTGAATTTTCAGCATCATTACTCCAGTCTTTACTGTCACATGATCAATTAAAAAATCGATCTAAAATGCTGATTTACTGCTCAAGAAAAACTTCTTGTTATTCTCAATGTTGAAAAGTTGTGCTGCTTAATAGAGCTGAAACAACGAATCGATTTAATCGATTAAAATCGATTATTAAAATAGTTGTCAACTAATTTAGTCATCGATTCGTTGCTAAATAACTTTTATTTGCCGTAAGCGGCTCATTTCGTGCATATTTCAAATCTGCGGTGACCAAAGTGTGGCAGTAATGAGCCACCGGAGGTTTTACTCAGCCAGTACAGCAGGAGAAGTAGCGAATAGCCAATAGCTGGCCTTGTTTTATGTCACGTGCTTCCCGTACAGCGTCTCTGCAGCATTCAGCGTGATGTGGGAGTACTTTACTTTGAGCCTTCAAAAAAGAAGAGTAACCTGTAAACTCTGCACTACTGAACTGTTTAAGGGGACGTTCACATATCGCGTCTTTTGCGCGCTCAAGTTCGCTATTTCCAACACCGCACCGCATCGAGTTAAAAACATTTCAACTTTTCAGAATGCAGCAAGCGCACCGCGGGTCATGTGACAAGAACTAACCAATCAGCTTCATCCTTTCCCTTAACGTTAAAAGCTCAGTCAAGATGAAAGGAACAGCTGATCGTAGTTGTATATGGATTTCCATTTTGAAATAAATTTAGTAGCAGAGCTACTGCAAGCGGTTTTTTGAGCTGCAAATCCATTTATCCTTTGCTGAAATTTCCGCGTCTTCAAGGAGAGAGCACGTCATGGTTGTTTAGCAAAGGAAGACGCCTCAGGGGCGCTTCTGCCCGAGCGCTTTGGAAAGAAGGAGAAAGCTGTGCGCCTAGCGTTTTCCACGCGTTTTTAGGCGCGATTTGTGAACGGCCCCTAAGACTTTCCTTTGTGCAGATTCTCCAGTACAATGTTGTTTGCAAATGTTTAGTCGTAAAAGCTGATAACATTGCTTTTTAACAGTTAACATTTAAAGCTTTACAAACATGTTCTGTGATCAGTTTGTCGTTTACCAGTTCAAAATTCAGTCGTGCAGCCTAATTATGACTGAATGAGAGAGGTAAATGTTTAAAGATATTTGAAATGCACTTTTTTTTCTAAGTATTCACTGCTCTTTTTCACACAGCAGGTTTTTTTGTGTGTGTCCAATTTTTTTTTCTGGACAACCTTCTGATGGATTTTACTTTCAATTGTGAGTTCCATTCAGGTTTCATGCCATTGGCACTTTTTTCGAAGGATTGTTTACAATTTCACAGCAAAAGCTATAAAGCTGTTTCCCAGTAAATAAAAAATACAATGCACTGCAATTTTATTCTGTTTTATCCTTATTCTTCGTGAAAATATGTTCTGAAAGATTCCTTAATAAGCTTTGTTCGGGATGTTAAACTACTTTAGGAGCTCTAAGGTCTGCCATGGTGAAAACATTATTTGAAATCTCCTTGTGAAATTTGCTAGAGTATGGGTCAGTGTTTTGATTCCAGAAGAGTTCGACAAAGGATTACTAACACAATAAAACAACTCCAGGTATATTTTTGATGAGGATATGACAAAATGGTTAAAATCTCTTAAAAATCTATGCTGAAGGATAAAGACCATTTATTAATAATTTACTTGGGGAAAAATGGAAAAAACTAAAATATAAGTACATGAACCGATTAATCGATTAATCGTAAAAATAATCGACAGATTAATCGATTATCAAAATAATCGTTAGTTGCAGCCCTACTGCTTAATATTTCTTTAGAAACCTGATTTTCCAGGATTCTTTGAACAGAAAAGAACAGCATTTATCTGACAGAAATATTTGTAACATTTTAAATGTCTTCACTGTCACTGTTTTGGTTAATTTAATGTGAATTTGCAGAATTAAAATATAAATTTCTTTACAAAATTGGTATTATACATTTACAGTATAATATGGTATATCATGGAATTTGGCAAATTTTGGATGATTGAATTTAAATCCAAGCTGTCAGTACATCTACAAATATTACAAATAACAATATAGTTTAGTAGCTCACTGTGCTGCTGTGGGTTTTTATTTTTAGCAGTTTTGTCACCTGTAAATCACAAATGTGCAGCGTCTGTCATTTTCTGCCATCATACGCCTCCACGTTATTCTCCTGAAATGCTAACCTTACCACACGCCGGCCGCAGTCACCTACCTACGCACACAAGTGGATACACAAAACACTGAGTTCAGCTGCCTTGTAAACACACAAGGCTGGACTCTACAATTAAGCTAAACAAAATCAGCTATTGTGATTAAACCACAGAAACTGTGATTTAATTAAATAAACTAAGTCTGCTGTCTACATACTCGGATCATGTGTGGCGCTTATGGTGTTTCCGGAAATGTCCATAATTCACAGTTCAAATCACAATATTTGGCCAAATTGCACAGTAAACTCTTCCTCAGAAAAAAAAAAAAAGTTGTATTTCTTTCTCTTATTGGTTTACATGGTTGTTTTACTGGAAAACAGTCACGTTCATGTGGGTTTTGAGGGAGGACATTTGCGCACTCTGAGGTCAGCCAGCGCAGTGACACTGCAGATTTTACGCTCTGTATACACATGTGTCTGTCTGACGGCCTCATTCCGTCTCCACAGTGCAGCAGAACCCAGTGATGACTCTGCATTTTCACTCAGGAGAGCTGGGTATTTAAAGGCAGGCCACTGAGGTCCTTCCAACTTTCTCTGGTAGTTTTCCACAGCATCCAGCTCAAACAGGGCTGGTAAAAGGATTTCCATGCTGACCAGGTGCACAGCAGCACTAGGTGCTCACAATTTGTTCCATCAGAAGCTTTGCAGAGTTTGTGTGAGGAGCAGACAGGGGGCGCTGTAGACATTTAGACAACCAGATTTGAGGCTGATGACGGAATTGTAGTGTGTTTTAAAGTTTTTTTCTTTGTGTTTATTAAACATAAATCTTCGGAATATGAACTTTAAATAATGACAAATAAAAGGTGCAATAAATAATACATTTACACCTACTGAATAATGCATATAGTCATATCAGTGGCATAGAAAAGGTTGTTGTTGTTTTTTAAATAAGTGTGTGTGCGTGTGTGTGTGTGTGTGTGTGTGTGTGTGTGTGTGTGTGTGTGTGTGTGTATATACATTTATTTTTTTTGGGCCATAACATTATGCAATAATTTTACTGACTTTTCTGCTAACACTAAAACACAACACAATGCAGTGCAAAAATTCTAAATACAGGTAAAACACATTAAAAAAAATAAAAATACAGAAAATTATTTTAATACAATACACTGTGTCCTATTTTGTTTTTAAATTAATACTTTTATTCATCAAGTATGCAATGTATTTTTAAAACGTCACAGTAAAGTCTTGAAAATCCCGAAGCAATGCATTCATTGATAATAATAATAAAGGTTTCTTGGGCAGCAAATCTGCATATTCAAATGATTTCTGAAGGATTATGTGACACTGAAGACTGGAGTAATGAAATTCAGCTTAAAATCACAGGAATAAATTACATTTTAAAGTACATTCAATTGGAAAACAGTTATTTTAAATTGTAATAATATTTCACTGTATTTTTGATCAAATAAATGTAGCTGAAGGATTATGTGACACTGAAGACTGGAGTAATGAAACTGAAAATTCAGCTTAAAATCACAGGAATAAATTACATTTTAAAGTATATTCAATTGGAAAACAGTTACTTTTAAATTGTAATAATATTTCACTGTATTTTTGATCAAATAAATGTAGTCTTAATGGGCATAAGAGACTTATTTCTCAAAAATCTTGCTAGTCGTGTGGATACCTACTGTTGACAAAGTCATGTGGAAGTTAAGTTATCACAATATAAACATTTAATGTTGAATGTATCGTACAATATTCAACAATGATTCAGTATCATATTGTGATTTTATAATGAGACCTAGATCAGTTTCTAAGCCCATTTACAAAGTGAATACAATCAGAGCTGGGCTCATTTCTTCTGCACTTGACTTTTGGGTCATCGGAAAGAGGTTTGAGTTTTTTTAAAGTAGAATAAGTGACTTAAACAGCATTTTTTTCTAATGGCAGAACTTTTTTTTTTTTTTTAAGCCCCATGCTCATGATAGGTGACATTATAACATCCAGATGCACAAACAAAACATGTTTAGTGCACCTGGAATCTAGTAAACACTATGAGTGTTCAGCATCACACAGAGAGGCATTCAAAATTCTGCTCTAGAGAGAAGTCATTAGGACCTAAATTACCCTCTTAGGGGCTTTTAAGTAATGCAGATCATTTGTAATGAAGCATTTGGAGGAAGACGTCTCAGTGCTGTTTTTGCAGGATAAACAGTTATTTCTGTGGTAATGGTACATCTCCAGTTAGCTGCTACAGACTGAGCATTGTAAGCCTGTGCATGGACTGTTTGGAACACTGTGGTTGGGGTTTGCTGTTGGAAGCGTTATACTCCTATAGTGCCCATTAATTCCTGTAAGTACCACACTGGGGTTTGAGTGAATGTACTTCCCCTACCATTTCATTTTGATCTTGCTTGAATAAATTTGAAAGCTTGCGTAAGCACTTGAAGCTAAATGGCAACAGAGTTAAAGTGAGTTAAAGAGGAGAAGCAGATGTA
Organism: Carassius carassius; assembly: GCF_963082965.1. Lineage (NCBI taxonomy): Eukaryota > Metazoa > Chordata > Actinopteri > Cypriniformes > Cyprinidae > Carassius > Carassius carassius. Next base: position 23,884,649 of record NC_081768.1, on the reverse strand, counting down.
AAAAGAAAGCGTAAATAAGAGAAATATGTGAAGACATATGGAAACATAGAAAAAGAAAGTCAGAAACAAGATGAAAAGCAATATAAGCGATTGTTAAGATTTTTTTTTTATCTGTATCTAAATTGCTCTCTTCTGCCAAACAGTGCTTTGCGATTAAGATAGATTTAATAAATTAGGACAGTTTTTTGTTGTTGTTTATTTGTTTTTGGGTGAACTGTCCATGTAAAGCGATAGTTCACCCCAAAATGAAAATTCTGTCATTAATTACTCATCCTCATGTCTTTTCAAACCCGTAAGACCTTCGTTCATCTAAGGAAAACAAATGAAGATATTTTTGTTGAAATCCAAGAGCTTTCTGACCCTCCATAGACAGCAACACAACTGACACGTTTAAGATCCAGAAAGGTAGTAAGGACATCGTTAAGACAGTCCATGTTACATTAGTGTTTCAACCAAATTTTTTTTAAACTTTGAGAACTTTTTGCGTGCAAAGACAACATCAATAATGACTTTAGTCAGGGTCAGAAAGCTCTCGGATTTCAGCAAAAATATCGTAATTTGTGATCCGAAGATGAATGAAGGTCTTATAGGTTTGGAACGACGTGAGGGTGAGAAAATAATGACACGATTTTTGGGTGAACCACTCCTTTAAGAATAAAGTCAGTATGTTTGTCATCTCTAGCCTACTTTTGTACTTTTTAGTACGCAAAAAAAATTGCATTTCACAGGTGACTTAAGCCTGGAACACCAAGCCGACGCCGACGAACTAGCGCTGATGAAAGCCAACTTTGTTGTCGCCTCGCGTCGGGGTAAAAAGCTGCACTTGAACACACGAGAGAACTACTGCCGATTGTTAGGTAGAATGAGCGTTCTGCGCCTGCGTGTAAATGAGACAACTGTCTATTTCTGCAGATATATTCGTCTATATTCTTCATTCAAAAAGGGAAACTGACGCTGCCGGCTGAAGTTATACACACCGTAAACAAAGTAGCGCGTGCTTACTGTTTTGAATATTAATCCTGCTAAACACTTTCTTTATTCCACTCCTCTCGTGTTAATATTGAAATATTCCCCAAGGAACAATCAGGTAAGATGACATCATTAGAACAGCCTCTATCTGTACCGTTTTGACTTTGCTCGCTGTTTTGCTATTATTCTCGTCCACTGACTCGTTCACTAAGCTGAACAGCCAATCAGAGTTCCCTCTTTCACCGACGGCCCGACGCCGATTCAACATGTCGAATCGGCAGAAGAAAAGCCGACGAGGACCAATTTCAGCCGACGGTGCGGAACACACTGAGGAAACTTAGTCGGCCGACGCACAAAAACTGCCCGACGGCCGACCGTCGGCTTGGTGTGTTCCAGGCTTTACAGCTTCTGCTGAGATTCTTGTTTGCACATTTGATGGGCACTTTAGTATCCCATGAGGCCATAGGAGAGGATTCATGAATGACAGGTAAGCATCCCAAGTAGGTCACATGACAAAAACATGTCTTGGGTGTGTGTGGCTCAAACATACTCTTTGCACTCGATTACAAAACATTTAAAGCTAAGCTGTTTAAGATATCTGATGGATGAACTCATTTTGGTTGGATTAATTTATTTAATAATGTGCTGTCAAATATGATAAAACTTCCTGGTGATGCCTTTAAATATGTATATGAAAAAAATTGACCTGTACTTATTACATTTTTTATTTATTTTTTATTATGTTTTTAATGATAAAAAACTTTTTGCTGACTAGGTAAAACCTAATGGTAAAACCTAATTATAAAAACCTATTTATTTTTGGGGGGCTGAACTGATCCTTCTTTATTCTTTATGGTTCTTTATCAAATGTAGTACCTACTCGGACAGCATGTGATTTTGTATGCAGTGTGTGATTTAAACTTCAGTAGCAGAAACAGAATATGATGGAAAGACAAGCAAAGTTCTTGAAGCTAGTTTGTCCGATCTGTCACTTGTGCTTTATAGGAAACTTAATGGGCATTATAAAGAGTGGATTAAAATGATCACAATATTCAAGAGTAATCCTAAAGTGCCTCTAAAACCATTTTGATATTGTGAGCTCTTGTTACATGAGGACATTCTTCTCACGGATAGTGAAATGAAATCCGATTAAATATGAGATACCATTTGGAGAGAGAGAGAGAGGAGGAATTGGCAGAGACAGAGTGAGAAGTTACTGACAGCAGTTCTCCAGTCAGACGAGTGTCAGCTTGTCAGTAAGTGTCAGGTTTGCAGTTTAAAATTTCCAGCAGCCCTGCAGTGCTCTGGCTATGTGATTCCTTTGATTTCACTCCTCAATTTGGTTTTAATGCCAAAACTTGACATGCACAGATTGACACAATTGTGTCCGAACACAATTTTTTCATGCAAGTCTGAATGGCCATGAGCAAAGATGCTAATTATACTGTATGTCTTAAGGTGCAGGTGTTTTTGTGACCTTTCAGGGGTTGTTGGTGTTTTGGAGTGATTGTTAATGATTAGTATTGTCTTATCAACCAGTTGCTAACCGGTCCAGCGTGAAACTTTGCCCGGATCAATGTACAGCCCTCTAGTGTCATTCAATTACTGCACACCCGATCCATCTGCTATTATTTAACTGATAATGTGGCTTTCATTAGTGCAGGATATATGAACTCTATCCTGTCGTCTGTATGCTCTGCTCGGGCACGAGTGCTGTGCATTTCCTTCATTTAATTTGTGTTGAAGCATTTACGCAGTCACAGAAACGAAACTGAGCTCTATGTTTGTGTGTATGTGAGCAAAAGATGGTAAAAGCTGTTCATCAATATTGGTTGTACAAAAGAAGGTTTTTCTTTTTTACCCTAAGTTGTAGTAGATGATTAACTCTCTCATGTACTAGAAAGAGGGTTTATTCATCACATAACATACTTCCATGTTGCTTTCGCTTCATGCTGTTGAATCTCGGTTGTATGGTTGTATTAATTTTAACATTCATCCAGTTTTTGGCTTCAAACTGGTGGGGAGAAACCTTCATAGACAGACAGATGCTGTCAGTATTTTCTTAGCTACTACAGACATATTTTTTGGACTTTAAAACACTCTTTTCTTTTCTTAGCTGCCCCAGACCAGAGCGCTCTCTCCATCCCAATTCAGGAATACAACGATTCACTCATATTAGGATGCAATACGATGCATGATACTGATTTCACAATACAATGCTCTCACAATTTTTTTAAACAAAATAAGAACAACAAATTATGTAACAAATTATTGCAATCTGTAAATTAAGGTGTGTTTTTGTTATTTCTAAAACAAAATGCTGCACATGTCTCTGTTCAATTTAAATACCGGTATGGCTAAAAATGAAAGTAGATTACAATTTTAAATCACAAATCATATAAATAATACAAATACAACAAGTCTCTTCATATAAACAGATTAAGGCTTTGGATGTGCTTTTTCCATTTAAATTTGAGGCAACCAATGCATTTTATTCATGATGCACACATGCGACATGAGCAGTTTCTGATTTAAATTAGACTGCAGAATTTCTAAATTTGAGGGCAAAAACAGAATGCTTTGACTTGCATATCTGAACAAAACAAAAACAGCAGACGGGCTGAATGAGACACAGATTCACCCTCTGTCAGTAGGTGGCGCTTATGTATGTATGTGTTGATTGAGTAATTGATTATTTAAAAACACATAAACAAGATATATTTATTTATACACAGCACTGTGCAAAGGTCTCAGGCTACTAGTTTTTTCACCAACAAAACAATGTTTTTTAGTCAGTTATTTCTATCCTTTGCTATAGTGTGTCAGTAGTAAATATTACATTTCCAAACATTATTTTTGCCATTAAATGTAATAATCCAGTGAGATTTTTGTTTGCGCAAGGAGTCTGACAGCAGCCAGTGCTCCACACAGAGATCTGATCTCCCCATCATCCAGTCTAGCTGGAATAACATGAAGAAACAGAACAAAGTGAGACAGACTCAATCCAGAAGAACTGTGACAATGTCTCCAAAACACTTCAAGAAACCTACCTGCAAAGCTACCTGAAAAACAATGCGCACAAGTGCACCTAGGACAATATATATATCTTTTTAATGCATAGTGTGGTCACACCAAATGTTGATTTAATTTAGTCAAGTTAAAAGAAGTTAATTAATAAAATCTATTTATGGCATTATTTTTGATGGCATCCTCACTTTAGAGCATTTTTATACGGGTGCCGAAAACTTTGCACAGTACTGTAACTTTGTAGGTTTCCTAAATCGATGAATAATTAAGTGAAATTTCATTCATTCATTCATTCATTCATTCGGGAATCATTAAGTTAAATTGGACCCAGAATCATTAATTTTCTTATTGTATCCTTGCTTGTAAACATTAACACACATTAGCTAACTAAACAGGGACATCTCATAGTTTTTTACTCTTTTAATATAGATTTAATTATAAATACTATATCTGACCGTAACTAACATTAAAACTTTTGAATATGTAATAAAACACAACAACAGCAACCCTTTATTTAATTTATATATATATTTTTTTTATACAAATGAGAACGCCCTCACACACACTGATATTATCAACATCTCTAGTGAGCTTTAATGAATATATACTAGTACTCATTCATGTGAAAAAGACTCTATCCATTCAGATTATCCAAGTTGTCAATGGCTCGTTCTTCTCTGTTGTATCGATGTCCTAACACAACCTTCCTCTAACAATCTGCGGTTGAAATGAGCTGAAGTTGGAAAGCAATAAAAGGGTTCTGTGGCCAAATTAAGCAACAAAATAGCTTCAGACTGCATAGCTGTATTGTACAATGCCATTTATGATGGCACCATGTTGCTGGATGTTTATGTAATGCTCTTGTTAGCGTCTCAATCTCAGCCTAAGACAGCCCTCGCATGGACCATATGAAGCATATTACACAGAAGAATGAAAAAAAAAACATGCTTTATTCTCATTGGCTTGCTTTGTGTAATTTCTGGGAGACATAATGCAGCTCTTTGTAAGTTTGCAATATTAGATTTAGATAATTACAGTTACGGTGTCACAACAAGATTAATTGCCAATAAACATGGTCATGGTTGGGCACTTTACATTTAAAAAAAAAAAGGTATGTGGACCAGACTTCTTGCCAATACTCAAAAGTCTGACAGTGTGACTAGTTAATGTGGTAGGCATTTCCCTAAACGCTAGTTTGCGTGTGACTGCTGTATGTCGAACATGTCTTGTTTTGTCAGGCTCACCCCATTGTGGTTTCTCTCTGTCTGTATAAATCTCTTTTTCTGTCATCCCTCGCTTTGTCTCTGTGTGTGTGTTAGTCCTATAACTCATGGCAGCCATTCTCTCTGTAGTCCGTTTGACCTCAAATGGCCTTATGACTCCGTAGGGGCCATCTGTGCATATGCATGCATGTGCATTGGTGTATTTCGGGCCCTCTGTCTTTGTTCTAATTTAGCGAGGCTAAACAAACCACGTTCATCATGGGGAGGAGCGTTTGTGCTCTGCATGCTGTAAACGATATTACAGAGCCTCTGAAGCTGAAGTATGTCTCTTTTTTAAGTTAAAGTACATTACATTACCCTAGAAAAATATTAAAGAACTACAATTACTGAGCCAGGGTGAACTAGTGCTTTCAAAACATTGCTCTGTTTGAGAATCTGACCAGCCCAGCACAGCAACAATGATTCTGCCAATGTGAGATTGGGGGCGGGGCCATTTGTTTATTAGACCAATTGTGGACAAGGAGAGTGTTCAGAAAACTTTATTTTGGAAATTTACATGTACACAATTGCTCTTATCCAAAGTAGACATTTTCTTCAGGTTTGCTTTCTCTGGAAATCGAACCCATGTCCTTGTAATTAGTGCAACATTCTACTGTTTGAGCTTTAGAAAGAATGCAATTATTGTTTTTGCAATCTGCTTACAAATGAAATGCATCATAGCAGCTAGTGATGTGCAAAACGACATTTTCTACACCAGTATATAATAGTCTTTTTTCCTTTACATTCTTGTGATCTGACATGTTTTTAGGGGACATTGAGATAGAGGATGTGTTCTTATGTTCAAAACCTGACGGATCTCAATTTAATGTAAAGAAATACAGGGGTCTTGATTTATTTGTTTGGACTGTTTTCATGTCTTAACATGAAGCACATTGCGCAAGATGCTAAACAAAACATTCGCAAAACGTGGCCAAATATGTCTGTGGCTGGTTTTAGGAGGACAAGTTTAAAGATGCAATTTTCTGAGAGCGTTTCACCGTGCAAACTGTTCGACAGCTAAAGCAAAACATGAGGTCACCGGTCATGGTGATTAAAGCACCAATCGAAATATCAGAACTAAAAATAAGAAAAAATCTAAAACTAATCAAGCTCACTAATCAGACTTTAAGTCATGGCTTTCCTAGTCTCACAGAACTGGACTTTTAACTATTTGTAAACCATCTAGTCCAGTTATGTGTATGCTGGCTAAGAATTGCCCACTTAGGATCTCTTAACATGACATTTAAGGGTGTTTAGGATCCTCTGATTCGGCCACTCAAACTCTAGTGTGCTCTAGTCTCTGATGTTAACACCTCTCTCTTTCAGCAAGGAGCCAAACTGATCATACAGGTATCAGGGTGCATTACTCTTAAATATTGTGTAAGCCCTAACGGCACCGTTCAGACATGCCCAAATGTGTCATGTCAAAAATCATTACCCTTTTTATGATTTATGCAGGGCAGAGATGGAGAAATTAAAAATAAGAATGGAGAAGAGGAATAATATTGCAGTAAATCAGATTAGAAATCTTCAGCTTTAGACGCTGCAGAATGGAAATGCATGTCTTTACCAATTCAAGTGCAAGCTTGCATGATCTGTCCCTTCCCACTTTATCACCACTGTTAAAATTAAAAACCTTTGGAAACGTGCCCTTGAAAATGTTTTTCTTTTGTCTGGCCTCAGTGGGTGTCATGAGTCACCAGTAAAGAGTTATGTTTGAAGCACTGAGAATTTCAAAGCTTTCACAACACATTTTTCATTTACATTTAGTGCAGAGTTTATTCACTTAAATGCTGTGTCATCACATTTATAGATTACTGATATTAGTCTCAAATGGCTAAACTATCAACACACAATAAGGTCTCCTTTCCAGCTTATTCTGGTTAAGAACTGCCTATTTAGGAAAGTCTTAGTCTTTTTTTTTCTAATAAAAGTCATTTTATAAATTCATTTATTTATTATAAACTAGCAGACTGCTAGTTATGTAAAGCCAAATCAGATTGGAACTGCTGATTTGTTGTAAGTTCTTCAGAGTTTTATGTGTGTTGCATGACTTGGTGTTGCATGTGAGGCTGAAAGTGATTCTTTCTTGTCTCCACAGAGTGACGTGGTTTATTGGTTAAAGATTTGGGTTGGTACTAACCAGAAAGTTGTAGGTTCAGACCCCCAAGCTTTTTGTACATGACTCTTAACCCTCTTTTGTTCAAAGCAGACTGTCCCTGTAATAAGTAGAGTAATAAATTATTTTTGGATAAAAGTGTCAGCCAAATGACTGCTTACTTACTCTCATAAACTGCTGGGGTGTTTGATATTGCTGCACGAGTGTGTGTTAGTGGTGACACTGTTTCTGGTAAGGCGTTGGGGTGTTCGTGCAGATGCTCTACTGAAAGTATGCACAGCCCTTCTGCTTTCACCCTTTGCACACTCTCTCTTTCCTGTGTGCCACCGACTGCCTTCCTTTCTTCTCTATTTTAGTGTTATGTTTGTGGGACTCTGACAAGTCTCTGTTTCCTTTCTCGAGATGACAGTGTCCATCGTCAGGCCACACGACAGCGGGTCCCACTCTTCAGACATGCTGGGACATGGGGAGTGGCACATGCCTTGGGTCTGCAGTAGAGTTATTTTGCAGGTCTTGCTCTGGGATTTGTGCATTCTGCTAACATGTTTGTGTCTATCGTTCAGGCATCTCAGTTGTGTCTAAGTTTGATTATTGTCAAGAATTGAGCACTTGGGTACATTTATAGACCCAAAAGGTTGGAATTTGCATGCAGATCTGTTAAAATGAAATATTGCACTTTTTCCCTGTTTAACACTAGGTATACACCTCAGCACTTATGTTACGTGTCAGCATTTTGAATTAGTGCATCTGCGCACCTGTGCATGATAGTTTCAGCTGTGTTAAATTTGCCTTAGGGTCTTACACGCCAACACGCCCAGTTTGACCTGACTCACAAAACGAGTCAATCTGCTCTTCAAAAGTAATTAATAGACCAAAAGTCTAATTTCTCTCAAATTTCCTGTTGTGCAAGTGCGACCTTTAACTTCTAAAATGATATGAATAGCTTGAAAACTTCTGGCAAGAATCTACATGTAAATGTATGTAAGCTCAATAAGGAAATGCTTTGAAATTAATGACTAGGACCAGGCGATATGGAGCAAAAAATATATCTCGATATATTTTGCTATCTCTCAATATACTATCCCTTTATATATATATATATATATATATAATTCTTTTTATTATTATTATATCGGCTTTATATTGGCTATGAGTTGGCACTGTCTCATTGCTTGAAGATTCTCTTACTGAAGTTCAACTGGTCCAAGGAAAAAAATAAAAATAATTAAATAAACAGCACTCAAATTTTTAGCTTAGCTTTTTTTATGCATGGATTGTGTTGAAATGAGAAATGTTTATTATAAATATTCTAATTAATTTAATAATGAAAATAGAATAACACCCAAATTTTACATTTATAATGTAAATTATAAAACAATAAAACAACAACATAATTTCTAGTTTATTATTTGTATGAGCTCTGGACATTTTAGAGATTTCAGGCTTTAAATAGAGTTTTAGACAGTTGTGACGAAAGTGACATGACATACAGCCAAGTATGGTTACCCGACCTCGAGACTCGAACCCACAACCTTAGGGTTAGGCGTCAAACTCTCTAACCAGTAGACCACAACTTTTGGATTTGGAATGTGCTTCAATTTTGAATAACATCCTAGAAAACACTTGATCTTTTTCTTAGAACTTACAGTATGATAATAAAAAAGAATTAAATAAAATTAGAAATTACTTTTTTCAAAGATCAAGTGCTGGAAAAGTGCTTGAATTCCACTCTAAATCAACTGTATGAACCCTGAGTGTTTCAGATCAAGTGCATTTCAAATCAGAAATTCCATTTCACTTGGGATACTGCCATCAATGAAAACTGCCTAATGTAGGTAGTAGGCTAATGAAGCTGAGTAGGTTTTGGAAAAGAGCTAGTTTCTCTTTCTTAATCGTTCAGATGTAGGTGTACTGCAATTTCATTGAAAGCTGAAATATGTTTGGCTGAATGCAGATGTTAATGGTGCAAGTGCATGTATGTATATGTGTGTGTGAGTGGGAGTTTGAAAGTCCCTATGATTGGCCTTTGATCTACTTTCTTTTCGTTCCTCATCTGTAATTGTGTCAGTATGACACTCGTATAACACTGAAAGACGAGGTTTCCACCTCGTATGCTGATTATCTTCGCAGTCTCCTTTCATTCGGTTTATAGGCTTTTTTACACTGAAGGACTGCAGTGTACTTGGCCACAATATTCTTTCTCTCCTCTGTTCTCCTCTCTCTCCTCCTGGCTTCTAGCAGTCACTTTTTGTTGTTGGTTTTTCTTCCAACTTGGCAGCTGTGTGCTGAAGGAATGCTCTCTCTCACTCGCTCTCCTTCTCATTGTTTTATAGCTCTACTCAGCGACAGGCTGGCCCCTTCACAAACGCGGGATAATTAAATGTTTCATTCTTTTTTAAACACTGCTGCTATGCTCCACTCCTTCTCCTCAGGTCTAAGATTATTAAACAGCCGTGTTGTTTTTGAACGAGGGCCAGCCAAGGCACACTTACCATTATAGCTCACTGAACTCTGAGGGATATAAACTGTAAATATATGAAAAGTACATAAGTTGTTTATAAACTTAGACACTAAGACTCGGAGTGATGTACAGGTAATGACTTGAGCTCATAAACACACATGCACAGTCATTCATTCACATTGTTTTGCAAAGCATGACGGTCATGGGATGATCGTTGGATTAGTAGGGCTCATATTTTCTGAAAACTACAGAATATTATCACTTCATGAAGTCACACCATCAGGGCACTTTTGAATTGTTTCATCCATACTAAGATCTGAGACTAGTGGTTGACCAATATGGGGAAATTTGAAAAGAAAAAATGAAAGTGACGTGACATTCAACCAAGTATGGTGACCCATACTCAGAATTTGTGCTCTGCATTTAACCCATCCGAAATGCACACACACAGAGCAGTGAACACACACACTGTGAGCACACACCCGGAGCAGTGGGCAGCCATTTACGCTGCGGCGCCCGGGGAGCAGTTGGGGGTTCGATGCCTTGCTCAAGGGCACTTAAGTCGTGGTTTTGAAGGTGGAGAGAGAACTGTACATGCACTCCCCCCACCCACAATTCCTGCCAGCCCGGGACTCGAACTCACAACCTTTCGATTGCAAGTGCGACTCTCTAAACATTAGGCCATGATTTCCCTGATTTGTCAGATGCTGTAACTACACCATTATCTTAGCAAAAAGTCTGTTTCTTCTTTGACCATTCAGAATTAACTGTATAGGGAGATTTCTTGTTATGAAAATAATATAGCCTATTTTCAAGAATATACTTAATTGCAAACTGACTGTAATGATTTCTGACATGTAATTGCATGTTAATTGCAATTCAATGATACTTTGTTGTAGTTTACATTTATATTTAATGCAATTAGCTGAACTAATAAGTGCAATTAGTAACAAGTGTTTTTTTTACCCACTTAAATATTATGCAATTATATCTTTACCTAATTTCATAAACAATCTAATATACTAAAACTAAAGGATTACTACTACTACTTAATAACTACTGTAATGTCATTCCTAATGAATCTCCATGTATTAAATACATTGTAATTATACTTTTGTAATGATAAAGATGTGATTTATTACATTTAGAAATAATATCTGAATATAATATTGAATAACACACTACAGTTAAGTAGTACTTTACATGTGCTTTAGTTGTACATAGTTATCACATAAAAAATAGGTGCACTTGTTTAAAGTACAACAACAAATACAAAATTAAAAAAGAATGGTTTAAAATGTACTTTAAAATAAAACTTAGAATTTTGTCATGATTACAAACTACACTTTTTAGGTGTACTTTATTTTGCTTAAAAAATAATAACACAAAAGTTTTTTAAACATACTTTTGGATTTTAAATTTTAAATTATGCATACATGCAAGTAACCCTAAACCAAGCCCGAATCCTACCCTAACCATATCGTAAGTACATAGTTAATTAATATTACTCAGTACTTAAATATATGTATAATTACACTGTAACAAGGACACCTTAAAATAAAGTGCACCCAAAGTTTTAATGAGCAAAGATGGCAACATGCAGGTTTGTGTACTTCTTCTGAGGCCACATGCACCAGCCTAGCAACTTCCATTGAGCCTATCGCTATTTCTACTCTTGCATACTATATGCAGGACATTTGAGTTGTGTAATACAGTCTGTATCAACCGGAATAGCCTCAGCAATTATATGGAATTGCAATTTATAGTTTTGTTTTGCATCTTGATGTCTTAAATCATGTGATGTGACAAATATTTCACTTCCAGCAGCCAGTGCCCGGTCATTTGAAAGAGGGTTGCGGAGCTGTTGTAATTTGCTGTAGTGTGCGTGGCCAGTTTCTGGAAGCTTTGACATCCTCCACGTGGTCTCCTCCCCTCTCCTGGCACTCCCTTCCCCCCGTCCCAGCGCACAGTAAAACAACATACACTCTGTGTGTGGCTTTGTCGGAACGGCAGAGGTTAAAGACGTGCAAGCTTTAGCCACTCCCTTAGCCTACAAAGATTTTCTTTTTTTATCTCTTTATCTCCTCCTCCTCTAGTTTCCCTTGTTCTCTCTCACCCTCGCGCTCACTCGCTCGCCCTGGCTTTTGTGTGAGCAGACGTATGTGTGCAGCACTGTCCAGGAAAGAAAGAATGTGTGTATGAGACAGAAAAGAGAGACATAGACTGCAAAGAGACAGACAGACAGACAAGAAAGGAGGACAAGCGGACGAGCAGCAGTGAAGATTACAGACGTATGCTCGAGCAGAGAATGGAAGACAGTACGACAGGTTTAGCTCCAGTGTGCAACTCTTCGGCCACGCTGAACCACCACTGCACCGGTAAAGCAGCGCTGCGGGATTGTGGGGAGAGCTGTGTGTGTGTGTGAGACTGATGCATGTGTGTCTGCGCGCGCAGTGAATTAGTATGAGTCTTCCTTTTTGTCATTTGGAGGTTCCCTTCTGCACACCACACAGAGAGGAAGTGTGTGTAACGCTTTAACCTCACTACATTGATGCAACTCAACCATTTATGTGTGTGTTTAGTGAGTAAAGCAGTTTATTTGAATGCTGGTCACCACACCGATAGAGAGCTTTGTCTTAGAAATAAAGGTTCTTTATTGGCCTCAATGATTTCACGAAGAACCTTTACCATCCATGGAACCTTTTCATTCCAGGAAAGATTATTTATAGTGGACAAAGGTTCTTGAGATTATTAAAATGTTCTTCACATAAGAAAAAATGGTTCTTTTAAGAACTGTTCACTGAAAGGTTCTTTAGGGAACCAAAACTGGTTCTTCTATGGCATCGCTGTGAAAACCCCCTTTTGGAATCTTTATTTTTAAGAGTGTACTGTAGATGTAAACCATAATTTAATATTTATGTTGGCTTGACAAATCTGGCAGAGATTTTCAGCAAAAATGCTAATTTGCTGTATCTTTTCTAACTCATTTAACTTAAGAGTATTCCCACAGCAGACCATTCCACATTGCAAAAAAAAATACTGTAGATTTAAATTGACTTTTTCTCATTGTTTAAACTCAGTGCAACAAACTTAGCACAGAACTTTATGCTTTTGAGTTGTTGTTTTTTTTTTTTAAACCATTAAACTTGCACATTAATTTACATTGTTAGCAGATCCTTGGACTTTTGTTGAGGAAATAGGTACACTGGAGGATTTCTCATTTAAGAGTTTTGTTAGAAATGAAATATGTTGAATGTTAAAAACAGCGTTCTAAATGTAAAATAGTGATTCATATTTATAGCTGTCTCAGTTTGGTGTGAAATTTCAGGTTTATACTATCATTTAAGTAAAATTCACGTTTGGGGTCAGTAAGATTTTATTTAGCAAGGACACTTTAAATTGAACAAAAGTGACATTAAAGACATTTACAATGTTACGAAATATTTATATTTTAAGTAAATGTATTACAATTTCCACAAAAACTTTAAGAATCATGACTGTTTTTTACAGAGATGTTTCTTGAGCAGTAAATTAGCATATTAGAATGATTTCAGAGAATTCAGCTTTGCATCACAGGAATAAATTATAATAGGAAAAGTAATGTTCAATGACACATCACGTCTGTAAACTGAATAAGATCTAGTAACTATGGCAGCATATATTCTGTATATTTGTAGTTATACCTCAAATCATCAAAGTCATTCATTAAAGTGGCTAAACATCAAAGATTGTTAAAATGTTTCTCTGCAAGAAGTATTTCTGCGTCTGTCTATCTCTCTCTGTCTGTCTTATTCTCTTCTGTCTATATGGTCTATATAACCTTCAATCCTCAAGGATTTTAAAACCTTTTTGATCTTCCAGATAAGGCTTTCTCAAGTCAGCATTTAAGGATTATCTTGACACGCTGTCTATTTCTAAGTTTTTTTTTTGTAATGTAAGCATTTGTGTAATGCTTGTATCTGTGTCTTGTGGCTTTTTCTTGGGATGCCACGTCTGTACAGTCTGTTTGTGGTGTCTCATTCATGGTGAACTGGCTTGGGGCAATATAAGCAAATCTCTTTGTAAAAGTGTGTGTTTAAAAGTGTGTGTGTGTGTGTGTGTGAGACTGGTTAGGGTTAGAGTATTAATGCTGAGGATGTGAAAAAGAAATACTCAGGTTCAGTGGTTTAATTTTGGCAGAATACTGCCTCTGGTCAGGGTGTTTCTCCTTTCATTGTAATAAATGCTGGTTAAGAAACAATAAAAAAGTGAATGATTAACTAGTGTGTGTGTGTGTGTGTGTGTGAGTGTTTGTGCTCACACCACTTGTGAATCTACCTGTAGTATGTGTTCAGCTGGTGTTCGGATTGTGTTTGTCTTTTTGCAGATGGTACACAAGCTTTTCTGTTTACTTCCTTCTGTCTCACTTTTCCTTCTTAGTTCTCTTCTTTAATGAAAGCTGAAGTATCTGATATTGTTTTAAAAATGGTAAAACACTTTCTCCCATCTGGGTTTGTATGCAGAGACAACTGTAAGTAAACCATTACAGGTTTATTTCCTCTAAGTGTAAACACTGTGTCTCTGTGTCGCTTTCAAAACATTGCTCTGTTTGTTTAAGCATCCAGACCAGCCCCGCACTGCAACAAAGGCTCGACCAATAGCGTGAGTGTGGGGTTTGTCTCACCAATGGTAGATGATGGAAACCTGTTTGAAAACATTATTTTTGCAGTTCTGTTAGTGTTGCAGAAAAGACACCTCAGTTTTTTTTTTTTTTTTTTTTTTTAAAGGGGTCATATGATGCGATTTCAAGTTTTTTCTCTTTGGAGTGTTACAAGCTGTTTGTGAATAGATAAGTCCCTAAAGTTGCAAAGACTAAAGTCTCAAACCCAAAGAGATATTCTTTATAAAAGTTAAGACTCATTCACGCCTTCCTAAAACAACTCGTCAAACATGCCCCCACATGTCTATGTCATAATGTGGAAAGATTTGCAAAACACCGCCCAAATGTTGACGCAAAGAAAGAAGGCATAACTTTATTGTTGTTGCCACCACCGCGCCATGTTGTGGAGACACTGTGCATTTCGTTGCAAAAGTGAAAAAATACTTTGTTTGGCCTTCCAAAAGAGGACACGACTAGAAATCATTGATTAAGTTGTATTCACAACACTATTTCAGAACAGTTCAAATATTCGGATGTGTGCAACTAGGGTTGCACAATTAATTGAACGCAAATAATCATGATTGTCATGCGCATTTTGTCAGTAAAGCCGGTTCTGTGATTAGCAATAAATCTCCATCAACTGCTTTCAGGTGTCACATGCTTGAGGTATTCGCCCAATCACAACGCAATGGATAGCTGGCCAATCAGAGCACACCTCTGATCCACTGATTTTCAGAACGATGAGCTTTGTAAAAATCGTTGTGTTTCAGAAAGGCTGGGCATTGAGGAGAAACAATATTGTACAGTATGTGGAAAATAATGTTTTTTAACCTTAAGCCACATAAACACTTTTCATTAAACCAAATACACAAAATGTAATGAAAACATGAAAAGATCTATCTCTTTCTCTGTCTAACTTTTCACATCATTTATAAGCACCGACCATCTACTGTATATAGACTTTTATGGTTGTATGAACAGCTCATGGCTGTGCAATATTTAAAAATACATATATAATACATATATATTACAAATGTACAAATCATCACATGCATATCGTGATAACTAAGTTGCTGAATATTTGCTGAATACAGAGTCCAAATTTTAAATTCAACAAAAAAGTCAGAGAAGACTGGTCATGCAGCTGTGTAAATATAAATTAAATTGATTATTTTGCGGCTAAATAAACAAACAAACTTTATTTGTAGGAATGTTTTTATTTTTTTATTTTTTACCAATGAGTACGTCCCCACAATGAGGTTTCACCAGACTCCATTCACTTCTGAGTACACTTTTTTTTGTCCTCAAAATAGTTAGGTAGCTACACGTGTATACACACACGTTCTATTACAACCGTCTGCTTGTATTTGGCGCTGGAGTTGAAGTACTGATTCCAGCTGAGAGAATCTCTCAGACAACTTTCACAGATGGACAACTGCTGTGTGTGTGTTTGTGTAGGACATGTTAGTGTGTTTAAGTTTATCTAGCACTCAGAGGTTAGTTCGAAATTGTACCATAGATATCTAAACTTTGTGAACGTGTGAATAGAAACTTCTAGCTTTTCCGCTTATGTTTGCCTGGACGTCTGCACAGATATAAATAACTATAAATATACGTATACCATGAGGAAATCATCTTTGGATGCTAACAAAATATCACCAGAAATCTACCATTGTATAACCACTAGGTTTTTGGCCACAGTACCATGTATTTTTGCACATCCATTCCATAGATGGTGATTCTGAAGCTTTCTTTAAAGGACTGTGGCATGGTTGCACTTTATTTTACAGTACGTGTACTTTCATGTACTTATAGTGTACTTACAGTGTATTTATCTAAGAATGTTCTGGTAATACAACAACTACATGGGCTGGGGTTAGGTTTAGGGGTAGGTTCAGGGTTAGTACCTAGTATGTACATGAGAAACAGGACTGTAAAATAAAGTGCTACCTGTGGCATTATGAATATGCTATTAGCATCTGATTCCATGATTGTGACGTGATTCTTCCTGATTCTGCTGATACAATGCTGATAGTGATATCTTGATGCCAGGGTGTCTGAAGGCCAGTCTAGTATTGATATTAGTATTAAAAAGTTTAGTGACGGCAAATAGGATGATGTATACCTGTTAAGTAACACAGGGTAAATCAATGTGTGGTTTTATAGAACGGATGTGGCATTCTCTGTGCAATTCTGTGATAATCCTGCTAATTCATTAGCAAATGTGCCGCTGCTTAAACCCTGTCTTCACTTTTCTCAGTGCAGGTTGCACAGTCTAATGTCTTTAAACAAACATGTCACCACACGCGTTAAACAATTTAAAGCCACTGTGAGGCAGTAGGCTGGAATCTGCAGTGCAATAATTAGCACTTCATGCAGACAAACATTTTATTATTTCCGTGCACAGACCTTCATTATTGGGCACATGTTGGCTGTGTTTACAATGGAATGCTATGTACTGCATACTGCGCAGTGTGCACTGTTCACTGCCTACTATTCTTTTTTTTAATACTAAGTGTAACCGTATGTACTGTATTATGCAGAATTGTTCAGGTGTTTTTTTTCTTATTTAATTTTATTTTTATTTTTTAGAAAATGTATACAATACTATGCCATGCCAATGTGACATGACATCATGATGCATATTTAATTCAGGGAGTCACAACCATTTATTATTTAGAAAATAAAAATGAATAATAAATAAATAAAAATAACGTGCATATAAATATTACTATTTAAATTTTAAAACAAGTATATTAGTATTAGGGATTGGCGATAAGGGCTTAAAAATATATCACAATATTTCTAGTATTTATTGCAATAACAATATAAATCCTGTTTCTTTAGAGAAAAGTATTATCTTTCCTATTTTTTACCCAAAATAGGGTTTTGTGAGCATTGCTGAGTAGCCTACACACCTAATGCATTGACTGTTTAATTCATCCTGGAAGCCGGAGGGCATCCTTGTGCAGAAATTCCACATGCATAGCAGAAGTAATACTACTGACAAAGCTCCAGGAAATCCCTAATATGGACAAAGGTATCCAGTTATCGCTGAATAAAACGCACAGCGGAGATAGAGAAATTTTAGCTGATGAAACTTGAAGACAATAAACATACAATTGCACAGAATATATGGTTTATCTGTGTTCTTCAAGCATTGTTGGGTATTTTTTATAAGGAAAGTATATTTATAACGCAATGCTGATCGACATCACTGTATATAATATCACCTTTATCACTGTATATAATACTATCATTCTGTAATATGAAACCACGTCTACCAAGTTATTTCTGATCGTGGATGGTTATCAGGAAAGCCATGTCTGTGTTTAAATCGGATGTATTACTTCAGATTTGTAAGCAAGGAGTGGATGTAAGTAGGGATGCACCGAATTTTCAACCTCCGAAAATAATCGGCCGAAAATGCGAGCAGAAATATAGGCTACCTATAATAATAATAATAATAGTAATAATAATAATAATTAATTTTCAATAATTTGACCGATTAATACATTCAGTTAAATGGTTTAAAAAGTCATTTATTTATTTATTTTCAGTAATTTATCAAAATATTTAAAAAGGTTTGCTGCATTGTCCTATCCCATTTAAAAAAGAACAACAATAAAAAATAGCCTATCAGAAGTTATACAGTAGCAACATTAACTTATCCTTTCTAAATTAATTCAATTCTAATTTAAAATAATCTTGCCGGTTAACAGGTAATAATTGGTTAACGAGCGTTGGTTGTCAGTGAAAAAAAATAACCAAAATAAACATCCCTACCCTAGATGTAAGACTACATGTTTAATTTAATTTAATTTAAATTTAACTGTAATTTCTTTCAAATGCCCCAATTGCTGAAGGGTCTGCACAACGTTTTTGTACAAGTTCAAGTTGCACTGTTATATCGCAATAAATTGCAGAATATCACAATATATTTAAAATCACTTCTGGATGGTTAGTCACATGGAAATGTTATAATATCAAGTTAAGCACATTGAACTGTGGGATACAGTATAACATTACAGCTATCTGCTATCTGGGTATTGCATACAGTAAGTTGCATAGTATGCTTAGTAAAATGCTTACTGCAAGAATTAGTATGGTAGTACAATAGTTGATCCAAACAGCAAGTGGTTATTTGGTGGATATCTGTGCTGCCTTTGTATTAGTGGATTAGTGAATTAGTTTAACCAGAGTCTGTTTTGTCTTTTGAACATCAGCACAGCTCAAACTGTCCATAATATAAGAAGGAGAAAAGGTGGTGAAAATAAGTACCACTTGTTATCTAATCTCACATATGCCCCACAGATGTTTTAGTGTGTGTGTGTGTGTGTGTGTGTGTGGTTTTGTGTGAGGAAGAGTATGTGTGTATCTTGTGTGTCCAGCCCCGGGACATTACAATGAATCATTAACATGAAGATTCAGTGCCGTGTAGTTAATCGTGTCTGTTACATGCATGCTGGTCTGCTGAAGGCAGAGGAATCTCATTCATAAAGCTGCACTGAGCCACTCTCACTGCAGTCTTAATATTCTGTTAGAGTTGTTGTGTCATCTTTTATGACTTTCTTCACAAAATCACGACAGGAGATAAAAAGCAGAATATATGATTCATTGTATTGACAGCAAAGCAATTGTAAAGATGATGAATATTCAAGCTCTCCTGAACAGTCTAGTGTGGAAGCTCATAACCTTGAGATGAGGACAGAGCACAAGCGTCTTCCTCCCTAGTCTCTAATATGCAACTGAGCTTTCATGTCTGTGACACATGTACGAGTATGTAATCCCCTGTGTGTGGATATGCTGAATTATAATGTTTAATTCATATTGCTTGCATGCAACAATGATACCCAGTCTCAAGAGGCTGTCTGAGCAAGTCCGTGTAACTGGTACAGTACTTCTACAAAAGGACTATAACCCTACAAAACTGTGATGGAATTTCATAAATAGTGTTGATTTTTATTTTTATTTTTGTTTTTTCCTTGGGCAAATAAATAGGCATCCTTCAGGAGGTAGCTTCATGGCGATGACTTTTAAAAGGGCAAACGCCACTCACTCATCAGTGTTCTAGTTAGGATTATAAATATCTCCTGTTAGTATAAGTTTCGGGTTCAATGTGTAGTGTGAATCTTTGCATGTTAACCGAGAGTTGAGAGATGCATCACAGCTTGAAAGCAGTGTCAATTTATTTCAGAATTTTTACTCTTATCTCCCACATCTTTGAGGTCACTTCCTGTATGAGCTCACCTCTGCAAAATGACTCAAAGCAGTATTACAGAGGCCTTGCACAGCTTCCCTTTTGTGGCTTTCCCTGCCTTTCACAGTCACATGTTGAGCAATTACCATAGTACTGCAAATGCAAAAATATAAAAAAAACATGGTATTATAGCAGTCTTTTTTTAAATAAAGTTTGGACCATGGTATTGCAAAGTGTATTTTCAGGGGTACTACTCAGTTACTTTTAACAATCCTATGCTTAAAAAAGGGTGTGGTAATACTATTTTCGGACTGTTTTTGAATGATTTGTACAACCGCTTACATAGTACTACAATGTATTACATAGTGCCATAGTACTACAATGACTTTTAAAACAAATTGTATACAGTACTATTGTGGTTTTTGGAGTATCACAGTTTTCTCAAAAGTACCGCAGTACAAAATAGTTCATTTTACAGTCCTGTTCTACATAGACAGGTGCTGGTCATATAATTAGAAAATCATCAAAAAGTTGATTTATTTCACTAATTCCATTCAAAAAGTGAAACTTGTATATTATATTTATTCATTATGTTCAATGTTTATTTCTTTTAATTTTGATGATTATAACTGACAACTAAGGAAAATCCCAAATTCAGTATCTCAGAAAATTAGAATATAACTTAAGACCAATACAAAGAAAGGATTTTTAGAAATCTTGGCCAACTAAAAAGTATAAAAATAAAGTATGAGCATGTACAACACTCAATACTTACTTGGGGCTCCTTTTGCCTGAATTACTGCAGTGATATGGCATGGCATGGAGTCCATCAGTCTGTGGCACTGCTCGGGTGTTATAAGAGCCCAGGTTGCTCTGATAGTGGCCTTCAGCTCTTCTGCATTCTTGGGTCTGGCATATCGCATCTTCCTCTTCCCAATACCCCATATATTTTCTATGAGGTTAAGGTCAGGCTAGTTTGCTGGCCAATTAAGAACAGGGATACCATGGTCCTTAAACCAGGTACAGGTAGCTTTGGCACTGTGTGCTGGGGCCAAGTCCTGTGTGCAGGTGCCAAGTCCTGTTGGAAAATGAAATCTGCATCTCCATAAAGTTGGTCAGCCGCAGGAAGCATGAAGTGCTCTAAAACTTCCTGGTATACGGCTGTGTTGACCTTGGACCTCAGAAAACACAGTGGACAAACACCAGCAGATGACTTGGCACCGCAAACCATCACTGACTGTGGAAACTTTACACTGCACCTTAAGCAATGTGGATTGTGTCCCTCTCCTCTCTTCCTGCAGACTCTGGGACCCTGATATCCAAAGGAAATGCCAAATTTACTTTCATCAAAGAACGTAACTGTGGACCACTCAGCAGCAGTTGAGTCCTTTTAGAAGCGAGACACTTCTGACGGTGTCTGTTGTTCAAGAGTGGCTTGACACAAGGAATGCAACAGCTGAAACCCATGTCTTGCATACGTCTGTGCGTAGTGGTTCTTGAAGCACTGACTCCAGCTGCAGTCCACTCTTTGTGAATCTCCCCCACATTTTTGAATGGGTTTTGTTTCACAATCCTCTCCAGGGTGTGGTTATCCCTATTGCTTGCACACTTTTTTCGTCCACATCTTTTACTTCCCTTTGCCTCTCTATTAATGTGCTTGGACACAGCTCTGTGAACAGCCAGCCTTTTTTGCATTGACCTTTTGTGTCTTGCCCTCCTTGTGCAAGGTGTCAATGGTCGTCTTTTGAACAACTGTCAAGTCAGCAGTCTTCCCCATGATTGTGTAGCCTTCAGAACTAGACTGAGATTAGATTAGAGTGTGGCACCAGGTGTCTTCAATATTGAACCTTTTCACAATATTCTAATTTTCTGAGATACTGAATTTGGGATTTTTCTTAGTTGTCAGTTTTAAACAACAAAATAAAAAGAAATAAACATTGGAAATATATCAGTCTGTGTGTAATGAATGAATATAATATTCGAGTTTCACTTTTTGAATGGTATTAGTGAAATAAATTCATAACTTAAACACAACTTTTTGATGATATTCTAATTATATGACCAGCACCTGTATATATGTACTTAAAATAGTAAGTGCATTATCTAAGTAACTAGGTATTAACCTAGTATCTACCCCTAAACCTAACCTTAACTCAGCCTTATTTTACTATTTTACTTTCCTGAGGAAGTACAATGAAATTGGTCATGTAATAATAATAATAAATAAAGCGCAACCAAAAAACATGATGATATCATAGTACGATGGTACTGTGTACTAAAAGAATATGGTACATGTCTAATAAAACATGATAAATCTATAGTACTTTTTGCAAGCATTTAGGTCCATTTAATTATGGAATGCACGTGTGAGAGTATAATAACCCTACTTTAAGTTAAATGTTTTGTTCTCTAAACCATTTAAGACTCTCACACAGACATAACCAGTTCAGACATGTGCAGCCTTTTGCTCTACTCCAGTTTACAAGTGTGCTGAGTGTTTTAATGATCTCCTAACCCCCGGCAGCGTGACTTGATTATTTTCCTTGCCAGGTACACAAGAGATATCTCTGCTGCCTCATGAAGGTCAAGTCCAACCCAGTTTTGTGTGCGGCCAGTCAATGCTTCCGTCTATCCCTTATCTTGTACTCCGGAAGCTCACAGCTAAACACCATGACAGATTATCAGAGCTATCTGTTAACATGAAGTGTTGCAAATGATGAACATTAAAAAGACTCATCAATCAATGCTAGCGAATGTTGTGTTTATGTGCGACTGGAGCCTGAATGCAGTTGATTGCACCACTGAGTCTTATCTCAGCTGTATATCTGCCATCTAATCCTGAGGACTTCCTCCATAGACCTCCAGTCAAAATGAAGCATGCCAAAAACAAGCCTTACGAGCATGCAGTCTGGCCACGTGCCATGAGATTGTGCGTATGAGCGTATGTTGGGCTCTGGTCTGAGTCTGGGTGGTTTGCGTATCTTCCATGCAAGATAAATTAGTTTTATTCTGAGGTTATGTGTGTTAGGTTGGAGGTGTGTGTGCATTTAAGTGTACGTGCTCAAGGGGTGGGGGAGAAAACTAAGGAATGTGACGAGCTATTGTGAAATATGATGTGCGTAGGCCTTCCTTCCTCTTAGCCCACAAGGAATCATGGGTAGAAATGTGGAAAAGGCCAAATTTATCGGCATTTTAGGTGTACCCCATTCTGGAGTAACGTCACGCCATTGATATATATTCAGTGGAGGTTACCTGGGGATACTCCGTCACCTTTCAACCCTCTCTTTGTCTTTCTGTTTAGCGTGCTCCCTCTGCCCTTGGTTTTTCCATACACACTGCCAGTATCAAACGACCTCCCAAAGCAATTTCCTCTCAAAGAAATGCATTGTATTATAAACGTTTGCCCTCTCCATGTTTCCGTGGTCTGCTGAGATAAGACGGTTTGAGAGGAAGGACCTGCAGACAGGGAGGAAACCACGGGCAGAGAAAGCAAATTAAATATTGCAGCCATTTCGCAGCCCTCCAGAGATTGGATTTTATTGGCAACTTCCTGCAACCTTGAGATGTTTGCTTTTAGTTTCTTGGTCAATTTTTGACTATAAAACAGTTGAGCGTTGTTGGTGTGTATTGGCTTGTGTCTGGTGCAGCCTATATATTCACCCCAGTGGAGTCTTTTGTGGTGACTTGGGAATGTTCACGTGTGTCCAGGTTCCTTAGTTCAATGACTTTTATTCATTGAAGGATAATGTGCATCATATTATCAAAAGTTTTTACAGGCAAAAAAAGCTCTGTTCTGTATTGTCAACAGTGTAGCGTTGTATGAAACACAGCTCACACAGAAGTCAATTTCAAAACGAGCAGCTTTCTGTTAGTCCTGTTGCAAAATGGCTAGATTTTGTGAGCAAAAATTCTGCAAAATCCTTTCTTCCATGTAAACTTTGCATTTGTTCATAATCTTTTGTGTTCTCTATCAAAAGTTTTGCTTTCCACCAGGACACCTTGCATTTGCTTGCAAAAGCATTGCAATGTGTAAAGATTTTACTCCCAAAACACGTTAATCTCCATCATCAGTTTGGATTAATTTCTCGGGGGAATGCAAAACTTTGTGAGAAAATAAAAATCTTGCTTAAAGTAATTGTTCACCCAAAGATGAAAATTACTCCATGATTTACTCACCCTCAAGCTATCCTAGCTGCATATTCTTCTTCACAGCCACTTTCCTGAACACACTTACCTGTACACCAGTTAGCGGAAGCTAGAGAGTTAATAAATAAATGTTTAAATATGGATATTTTTCTTATACAAATGCATTGATTCACTTTAGGAGGCCTTTATTAACCCCCAAAGCCATGTGGAGTACTTTTTAGGATGGATGGATGCATTTTTTTGGGGATTTAATATCTCGACCCCCATTCACTGCCATTATAAAGCTTGGAAGAGCCAGGACTATTTTTAATATATCTCTGATTGTATTCGTCTCAAAAAAGAAAGTCATATAAAGTACAATACTTGAGGTAATTTTTTGTTTTTGAGTGAACTGTACCGTTCCCACTTTGTAGCATTAGATTTTCATTGTCAATCCTGTGAAGGAGCTACTCCATATTATTGCCTCAGGTTTGATCCTCTACACAAGAAATTATTCAAACTATAAGCGCTATGTTTGGCTGCTTTGCCTCAGAAAGAGCCTAATTTATAGAAAGCCTTGGTGTTCACTCTGTTACTGGCTTTGTGATCTGATGTAGATCTGAAGAGAGTAATTCACTAATAATTCTGCTTCCTGATTACATTGTTTATTTGCACATGCTATCTTCAATCTAGCATCACTACAGGAAATGCAAATGGAGGTAATGTTATGAACACAACCACAAAAGTATTGCCCAATCATTTAAGGATTTACTGTTGCCGTAATCAATCAAAAAGCACATAATTTGAACATCAAATTCAGTCTTACCCCCAGCTTCTCATGGGTGATATAACATCAGATATTCACCCCTGATTATTCTTTGAAATGCTTCCATAATCTGGACTTCAGATGTCAAGACTTTAAAAAGGAAATAAAGCAAACAGCACAGAAGGTGATTCATTTTTAATGGTAGTATTCGTGATTCACCAAGGCAGGAATGAAAGGTTTGATATGCAACTCTGACAGACTAAGTATCGATCAATAGTTTTGGGCTCGCTTGGCGTCTCTGACTCACAACAGACGATGGCTTGGACGGCATCAGGAGGTTGATTGTGGTTGAATCGTTTCGCTCTCCATTGCTGCAATTGCCAGATTGGACCAACTGATCTTTGTGCTAAGGGATAACGGTAAAGTGGGTTAGCTCAGCTATTGGCCTAGTATCTAGCTCATGTACTTGGCTTCATGTCTAATAATGGAGTCTGGGTTAGAGTGCACAGAGGGTCCCTTTGTTGGCTTGTTTGACATGTTTTGTTTGGGTATTTAACCACTGACTTCCTGTTAGTAGGTTGTGGGTTGGTCTGTGTGAGTGTGTGCCAGGGCATTCCTGAACCTCCTCCCCATCTCCACACAGTGCTCCACAATGACCCAAAGACTGCAGGGACCCTTATCATTAGCGCTGTGTAGGAAATTTGTCGATTTTTCAAGAGCTGGATGTGTGGTGTGGTAATAAGCTTCTTGTATTTGTGCCCATGTGTTTTGTTTGTGAATTCTGTGTGGGTGAGTGTGTGAGTACTTCCAGTGATTTATTAGTGGTGTAAAAATGTCCCATGGTTTGGTTTCAAGCTTGGATCTGAGATGTGTTGGTGTGTGAGAGTTTGAGTTGTTATATGGTATTTTATGCCCCTTAAGCTAGCTAACCGCAGCTCAGAATGCAGGGCCTCTTTGATCAGGGAAGCAGTCCAGCAATCAAAATCCCAACCACAGTAACGCCTGGCAGCTGACTGCAGCGCTGCAGAACCATCCAATACCCCCCATCCGGAACCCAACACTAAAGGCATCTAAAGCACTGCAGCACCAGTAATACTGCTAACCTTCTGCTGCGAAGAGAAGCACTCAGAGCAAAAGTCCACCCGAAAATTGAAAATCTCCCCTTATGTTGTGACAAAAACTTTATTTCTTCTGTGAAAAATAAAAGAAGATAATTTAAGAAAAGTCCACATTTTGTCAATACACTAAAAGTCAATACTGTTGGGTTTACCAGCATTCTTCCAATATATATATATTTTTTTTTTTCCCACAGAAGAAAGGTTTAAAACAGCATGAGTGTGAGCTAGGTTTGGAAATCAAGATTTTAGAATTGGTTCCCTATCTCTAAAAACTGAGGATTCAATAAGAAACATGCATTTCAGTTCCTCTTATTGATACATGTCTGTGCATTTTATAGTTTTAAACCATGCAAGTGCAAGAAGATGTGAAAAAGAAGTCAGTTGGGCACTCTTACTCTGTTTCCTGTGCTCCACACACATCAAAATCATGCACTAAAAAAGACGCCTGTCATATAGTACAGAATGAAACCGATTATTTTACTGATCTCCTTGCTACGTTTCTGGACATTGATCGTGTATGGACCCTTGCTGTCTATGGAAGGGTCAGAGAGCTGTTAGAATGCATCAAAATATCTTAATCTGTGTTCCAATAATGAACCAAGGATTTACGAGTTTGGAACGACATGAAGGTGAGTAATTAATGACAGACTTTTTGGGTGAACTAACCCTTTAAAGTGATAGCAACCTATACCTGCTGCTGTCTGTGCAATTAAAGTTAGAGGGTTAGTTCACCCAAAAATGAAAATTCTGTCAGTAATTACCCACCTTCATGTTTTTCCAAACTCGTAAGTCCTTGTGTTCAATGTCATCACTAATCCGGCATAAACAAAGGTCGCATAGGTTGGATGATAAACAAAGGTCTTACGGGTTTGGAACAACATGAGGGTGAGTAATTAATGACAAAAGTTTCATTTTTGGGTGAACTATCCCTTTAATTTAAGAACAAAAGAAGAAAATCACTCGCTGATCTTGACTGAATAACTTGTAACTAAGGATTAATCTATATGTTATTTATAAAACTATGCAGTATTATTTTACATTGGATTACATTTGATTTAAATATCTGCACCTTTCTGTTGTCTATTTTTTTCTGTTTTAAGATGGGTGGCAACTAACGTTAAAGTTCAATACTGCCACCTACTGCCTTGGATTATGTACGACTTTATCAAATGTGAAATATTAACATGATATCTGTATTATTTTTTATTTTTTCAGACAAAACAAAAACACAGTTTATTAAAGGGATAGTTCACCCAAAAATAAACTATGATGAAATTAACCACTGATGTCACATGGACTATTTTTACTTTTTGAATGTGTCAGTTGCGTTGCTGTCTATGGAGGATCAGAAAGCTCTCGGATTTCATCAAAAATATTGTGAAAATATCTATTTGTGTTCTGAAGATGAACAAATGTCTTATGGGTTTGAAACAACATGTGGATGAGTAATTAATGATAAAAGTTTAATTTTTGGGTGAACTATTCCTTTAAGCCTAGCTCACACTAGAGGACCGACTCTTCTGGTTCTGTCGTGTTTGACTCCTAGTTCATGTCTGTTAGCTTTGAGGGTGTATATAAGTGCTACTGTACTACTCAAAGGGGACACAATTCACATTTAACAAATATTTGCTTATAAAATACACAATTTAAATATAACACCTTCAATAAAATGTACTTTTTTTTTGCAACTTCAAATATTGATGAAATGACAACTGTTTATAAAAAGTATAAAACCTGTTCTGAAATCTAGCCTACCTGTGTTTAGATGCTTTCATTATCTCTGACATGCAAAAGAGCATGAATAGCAGCAACCAATGAAATTGCTAAATTGGTGCTTTGCTTACCACCGATTCCATCTGTAACTGATAAGCTGTGCTGCCCACGTCTCTTACTGTCTCATTCATATTTTTTTTGCCTCGTTTCTTCTTTTTTTTCCGTTTTGTGTATAAACAGCCCCAAGCCCATTCTCAATGTTGTTTGTCGACGTTAGTGGTGTCTGGTGCTTTTCAAGATTGGAAAAAGCACAGATGTCACTTATCAATGGGAAATGTGCTTTGAAGAACAGCTACAGTGGTGCTTTATATGAACAGTGTATCCACTAATGCTCTATGGATATATTCATGTAGACAGCAGAGAACTGTTTTGAATTAATGCTACAGTATGAGAGTTCTGTGGAATAGTTTATGCTTTTATTCGCTGAAATAATTCTAGATACAAGGGATTTTTGAGAGAAGTTTGGAATTAATAAGATTTTGTTCTTGTTTTTGAAAGAAGTCTCTTAGGTTCACGAAGGCTACAATTACTTGATAAAAAATACAGTAAAAACAATAATATTGTGAAATATTATTACAATATTATTGTAATAATAATATTGTAACAATTTAAAATTTTAAATAACTTTTATAATTTTAAAATGTAATTTATTTCTGTGATATCAAAGCTACATTTTCAGCATCATTACTCCAGTCTTTAGTGTCCCATGATCCTTCAGAAATCATTCTAATTCTAATCATTAAATGTTATTATCAATGTTGTGCTGTTTAATATTATTGTGAAAACTGTGATATGCAGTTCAAAATAAGAACCTATATATATATATATATATATATATATATATATATATATAGTAACAGAAATATCTTTACTGTAATTTTCAGTTCATTCAGTGTGCCATTGCTGAATAAAATTAGTAAAACTACAAATAAAATAAATCTTACTGACCCCTAACATTTGAACTCTAGTGTATTTAAAATTGCATTGTGATTTTATATATATATATATGTTTTAATAAAGGTATTGCTGCAGGAGCTACATATACAGTACACAGAATTTTTTTTCTTTTCTTTTTTTTACAATTTTAATGGAGAAAATTTATCTGACAAGACTTCTATATTGCGCAACTGTACTATATGATGAGAAAGTCATCTTTATCTCTCTTTCTCTGGCAGATGACAGTATTTCTGCCGCGAGCACATCAGATGTGCAGGACCGCCTGTCCTCTCTGGAGCTGCGGGTGCAGCAGCAGGAGGATGAGCTGACGGTGATGAAGGCTGCGCTGGCAGACGTACTCAGACGTCTGGCTCAGTCAGAGGACTCCGCAGCCGCTGCCAAAAAACAGCAAAGCAGCAAAGGTAACCTAGCACTGCCGTCTGTGTGTGCATCTTTGCCTCTAGTGATCCTCGCACTGTTTACATGCAGGAAGTGTAGGAGAGCGGCCAGACCAGGATCTGTTAA
Organism: Carassius carassius; assembly: GCF_963082965.1. Lineage (NCBI taxonomy): Eukaryota > Metazoa > Chordata > Actinopteri > Cypriniformes > Cyprinidae > Carassius > Carassius carassius. The sequence goes on along the minus strand of NC_081768.1, from coordinate 23,855,729 downwards.
CAGTTTCAATCTAGCCTTGACCAACGGCGCTGAATGTTTCCATTTGAATAGCAGCTGTGTGTGTGTGTGAACGTGTGATCTTGGGGGCTGCTTAAGGGAAGGCATTTTAATGTTTGACCATTAAAACTGACTTCACTTTGTTCTCCGTTTAACACACCGTATAAAACACACTGGCTGCCTCGTGCCCTGTTTCTCTCGCTCTCACGCTCACACGTATACAACTTGTGTATATTTAAACTTTATGCAGCTTAAAGTTTTTTGATGTTAAAATACTTTAGTCCTTTCCTGGTTTAAAATGTAAAGACTAAGGATGACTTACGAGAGTGTAAACAGTGTGGCGCTGACAAAATATTGCTCTGTTTGTTTGAGCGGCCCAATGACGTTTTGGGTGGACTACATATTAATCTACTATTAAACACAGGTTTTTAGAAATATTGAGAGAAACAATAAATGTTTCTTGTTCCATTGATGTTTAGGAACGTAGTATGGCAATACACAATCAAATTTTGTGTAAAATAACAATTTTTATGTTAGAAAGGAGTGTTTAAAGTAAAGAATGTCAAGTCAATTGCATTGCATTGCATTGTTGGATGCAATCTTATATAGTATTCCTTGCTGTATATTGCATGTAATGGAAAATATAGCTAGTCATTCAGGTATTCTTTGAACAAGGAATTTGTTCATACTGTGCACATGGTTTAAAAAAAAAAAAAACTGGCAGCTGTCGTTGCCAGAATAATTCAGCAAAAATAAAGCAAACACTTAAACATCTTTACAAAGCAACCTGTACATTTTGTAATTTACTAGTAATTAATAATAATAATAATATATAAAGGTGTATAAATATATGATGTGTATTTGATATATGGAAGGTGTACAGTGTCATAAACACAAATACAAAACATAATCATGCTAACATATCACCAAAAAATAATGGAAGAAAAAAAAAACATGAATTTATCAATTTAAGATGCGACATAAAAATCCTATTGTGCATTACGGATAACATAAACCAGCGGTCCCCAACCCCCGGGCCGTGGCCGTGCGTCATTTGGTACCGGGCCGCACAAGGAAGAATAAATAACTTACATTAAAGCTGCAGTCGGTAACTTTTGGCGCTCGCGTCTGGCGGAAGAACATTGTAGCCGGAGCTACTTCTCTCTGTTTACATCTATGGCGAGTCACACAGGTACTGTGCTACTCTGTAGCTTTGCCGACCCCAACCAGACTAAAATAGTCCTAATATAAACACTTATTATAAGGGTACCGTAGTGATTAAGGAAAAGACAAAAACACGGTTTGGAAAATGGATTCATGATGTACTCGCTCATTATATATTTTTTTTACATTTTCGACACAAAACAACACTGTGGCACAGCCCTGCGCTGATTGGACCAGTAGAGCCGGGAGCGGTGGATTTTTGCGGTATCTTATATTTTTAAGGCATGTTTAAACGTCACAGAGTCAGTGAGCGTTAGGGACAGAGAGGATGTTATTCATGTTATGTTGTTGGCGTGATGTTATGAGGACGCTGCTAATAAAGTTGCATACGAATACATAGTGGATTTATGTTATTACTATATTTACAATATACCAGAGTTTTTATGCCAATCGTATCATTTTATTTTGTTGTATTTTTCCGTCACACCTTAAAGCCCGGTCCGTGAAAATATTGTCTGACATTAAACCGGTCATTGGCACTAAAAAGGCTGGGGACCGCTGACATAAACTGTTGAGAAACACAATTATTTAAACAAAAAATAAGTCCTACAGGGAATTCTGGGAACATACTGTAAGTTTATGGTTTATGGTTTTATATTTAACTATATTTTACTGTAAATTTACATGAAGTGTACGGTTAGGATGAAATAGTAAGGAAACTATTGTAATTGCAACAGAGATAAATTCAACTCTAGTTAAAATTAGTTTTTAATTAGTTACTTCTGGAGAGAAATTAAACAAGTACTGGACACAGATGTGGAATTTTAAGTGTTGAGAGCCTCTATATAGTACATAGGGGTGTGTGATATTGACAAAACATAATCAATAGCCATAATTAGACGATATTTTGCTCAGTGTGTTTTTGTGCTGGTACCTAAGGACTACCGTGGACAGCTGATTCCTAAAGTTTTTGATTTTCTTCATATTCCGTGTGGCTGTCATTTCACACTGATAGAAATAAATCTTTTCCAATACGTTTAAACAGATTTTTACCTTTTTACCTTATAAATTGTCCATTATGTTTTGAGTCAAATTCTCACATTTAATCAGTGAATTAGAATAATACGACATTTGGGCTATAACAAAGCAAATTAAATCCGTATCAGAAAAATTCATGTTTGCAATGCAGAGGAAACACAGAAGCTGCATCTGAAGTGGCATTTAGATAAATTATTGCAAGCCATGAATGCATGTAACCTGCAATTACAAATGCATGCATTTATTTTTGATATATTAAACATAAAACGTTAAATACTGTTATTTAAAATTATTTAAATAATAATAGATACTTAGAATGTGAAATTGAAACTGCCGGCAAGTCACTTTTAATAAGGGAGTCATTGCGATTGAGCCAAATAATTTAAACTGGTGATTCATTCAGGAACGAAACGGCATCATTCTGCTCAGAGACGCAAAACAGTGCTGTGACTTTGTTCGGAATTATTTTTTTTATTGTCGAAAAACAGGAAATGTAATGGTTTTTGCTAAATACTTGATAACGTAAAATCGCACATCGTTAGAACAACATTTACGATATTATCGCAGATTAAATATATTGAACGACCCTAATAGTACACTATTAAAGTCTACATTGAAAGGCTGTGCATTCTGTTGGAAGCAAATGCTTAGTGTTTGCGTTAAAACTAAAGTATGCTTTGGACTTTTTTTTCAGCAGTATCGGATTTAGCATACATCTTCATTTTCTCTTTAAAATTAAATCTGCGAACAGACACTTACTCAGCAGTTTACATTTATCAAATCCTTCTTATCAAAAATAAATAAATACAAAGGGCTAGTAAATGTATGAGCCTAACGAGAGTGGGTGAATAAAGGGAATGAATTGCTGTACATATGAGGACAGGAGAGATCTGGCACGGTGTTCTCCTCATCCATTCACTGGCCTCCGGTTTCCCTTTCCTTGTGGGATCTGTGTACGGATGGCAATACTGTGTGTCCCTGTGTGACACCTCCCGCCCATCCACGACCCGACCAAAGGTGCGTCACACTAGACCTCATGTTCCATTCACTCCCATTCACAAGTAATTCTTACCATTTTACAAAGATAGCTGGGTTGGATTTCCCTTTGTATGTAAGATGATAGGCTTTGGAAAAATAGACTTGAGTAATTATACGTATAAGTGTACAGATGTCTCCAATTAGACCAATGGACAGACTAATGAATGTTTTACTCAACACAAGCAAAAACAAAGAGCAGATTCATCACAATGAAATATTTTACTGCAGAACAGGCCTAGAAAGATTAGGTAATTATTATTAATTATTATTATTAAGGTAATTATTAAAATTTCGTTGACTTTAGAAGATATTTTCTCAGACTTTTCTGTTTTTGATTTACTAAAAATACATTTTTTTTAAATTTCTTTTTATTTTAAGTCTAGTGTGACGCAGCTTAATGTGTGTGTTCAGACATTTGATCTGCTCTGTGTAAAGGAGCCGGTCATGTGACGGACACAGTGGGTGCTTGAATCTGCCTTTAAAAACACACAGGGCATGGCCTAGAAATAATTTGACCAAAGGAAAAGATAGCTAGAAACAACAATTCTCAGGCAGTGAGCAATGAAAATGGGCAAAACGAAACCAAGAACCTAAACAAAATAGAAATGCAAGCCCTGAACGGCAATTGCCAGACAAAACCATCAGAAAGAAGGCCAACCACTGACTCAACACAGAACTCAGCTTGGACAGCTACACTGTTCATTCTTTATTATGACCGTTTTCCACATTTTACAGTAATAGACATCAAAACTGGAAGCTAATAGCCAATACAAACCTCAAAATAATGATATTATTTATTATAAGCATGCAGAGCTTTGTCCTTACTAAAAAGATGTGTCGTAAGATGAATGTCAGATCATCCTTCCTGAATCCATGACTGATTTAATTTTTTTTTAACATGAAATGTATCAGTGTCTGATTGAATCTTCATTGTAAACACACTGAAAAAAGTGCGCATTCCTTCCAAAAACTATTGGTTAGATTACATTTGACATGTCTGCTTTTCAGACTTCATCTGTTTGAATTCAACAATTACTTTGGATCTCAAAATAGCTTCATGATTAAGCTAGTTAAGACTGGATTTCACCAATAAAGAGATTGTTTTAAGCGGTTCCAACCTAACCATGCAGTCAAAATATTTGATCCTCGTTTTTTTATACACTACTGTCTAAAGCTTGGGATCAGAAATATATATGTATATATGTGTGTGTATATATATATATATATATATATATATATATATATATATATATATATATATATATATATATAATTATTATTATTATCATTATTATTATTTATTATTATTATTTATTTATTTTTAACATTAAATCTTACTGATATTAATATAAGTACATTTATAATTTAAAATAAATTATTTACTTTCAAATGGGACAAAACATGCATTTTTTTGAGTACTTGCACTTACATTGTGCTGTTTATTAATTTTCATTGTAGATTAAACTAGTCACTACATCTCATTTTTCACATTTTCTTTCCACTGCCCAGATTTACTCACTGCGCCCATTATGACCCATTTTTCTCACTTTTACGCCTCCATTTCTCTTTCATTCTCACCATGCTGATTTGAGTTTCAAGGCTGACTCACTGCTCCTATAACATTCAATCCCCCTATCTATTCCCCCTCATTTCCCATAATCCCCCACACACTAGTATCTTTCCCCAAACTCTCAGTCTTTCCACTCAAGTCCTCGCCCAAACCTCAGTTTATCCTTAATCAGCTGCTCTCTGGACAATATCTGTGAAAGGGCTCAATTCTCGAAGGAAAAGAAAAGCGCTGGTTCCTCGCAAACTGCTTTTCCCAGTTACGGATGAATGCAGTGATTGATTTATTGTTTTTGTGATTAATCTGATCACTCATTTGGCATATCATGAAATACATTTGAATGAATTTTCACAAGCTGTCTGCTTCAATAAGGCAGGCTGTTGTTGAGGTGGTTTATTGCTGTCTTCTATCATATGAAGTACACTGAATATGATTAAGAGTGTCTATATATGTAAATCCAGTAAATTGTCCTGTATTTTGAGCATGAAAGTGATGGAGAATACCAGTGGTTTTGGTGTCTAACAGCTAGTGACAGGCTTCTGATGGAAGGCAGATAATTCCTTGGTTTCCTGTTGGAGTGAGGTCACATGAGGACTTCCTGTGTGGCTGTGCTGACTAGACACACACACACACCCATGCAGTATACACAGGAAGAAGATCATCTCATGCTCAAATGCTTAGTCTCTGTCCACGAAAGCCAGTGGTCTAAACACATGAGTTAATTAGTTCTTTAATGCAAACAGCATGATCTGTTGTGACAGTAGTGGCAGCTTCCAGTAAAGTCACCTATTAGTGAGACACAAATCTGTATGATTATGTTTCCTTAATTATAACAGTATAATGAAAATAAAAGCTTGTGTAGTTTGTTTGACTTTCACTGTTCAACATGTAAAAACTGAATTTCTTAATGAAGGCCAAACATCCACAGAATCACAATGACTGTAATTCGAACGGTTTGAAACCTCTCCTGCCCCACGCATGTTTGTTTGTTTATTAAATATTTTGGCTTATTTTCAGCTAGCTGTAATGGGGCCAGAACTTAATATGACACTCTCAGAATATCATTTTAAATTCAAAATGTTTTCAGTGCATCGGAGTTCTGTTCCCAAGAGCCTGAAAGTGCACTTTTCCCTTTGTGTGTGTGTGTGTGTGTGGTGCTAATAATCCTGGTAATATGTATAATAATAATAATAATAATAATAATAATAATAATAACAATAAATAATAAAAAAGAATAAATCAATACTGTATTTGTATATTAGTAGTATATTATTTGTATTTATTTTAATATTATTATTATTATTACTAGCAATACATTTCAATATTGATATTAATTCATATAGGCATTTCATCTGTGGTATTTTTTGAAAGATCTTGTCTTTGCTGTTAGTTTGCACATGTTGAATACAAAATACAAAAGAATTGTTTTATTCATTTATTTATTTCAGTGGGGAACAGTATGGTCCATTTGCAAACATACTGTTAGTTTTAATAACTGTTGAATCAGCTGATCATAAAAGTAATTGTTATTACTTTTGTTATTGCAGCCCTAGCAATAAAGACGATGCAGATTTTCCCACAAAATCAGCATAGACAATATACAAAAACTTGCAGTTTCTGCGTGGAGCTGGAACTGTTTTAATTTAAGAATAAACCTAGAACTAGACCATTAATGTCTTAGATCATTAATTCACACTAAATATTTTTAAACATTCTAATTACATTTTAAAAGAAACATGCGCAAGGGAAATTCTAGATGAATGTGACCTGTAGTTGTTTTGCTTTTTGCTGTGTTTTATCTGGAACACTGTAGAGAAAGGTTTGCTGAAGCACACATCTCTCAGCAGTCTGATGAGGTCCGCCACACACAGTGTGTTTTTGTTGTGGGCTAATGGAGCGTGAAACAGAGCCATGTGGTACTGACATCGCATCACCACCTCCTAAGATAATATACACATGCATACGCGTGCCCCGGAGAAAAACAGCTAATCGAATCCACCACGCAAGGCCTGCACAAGCGTCAGTCTCTCTCACAAAGAAAAGGGGTCAAAGTGAAGTGACCGGTGAGCAGCCAAGAACCTAAATCAGACATTTCCACATGCAGGCCATTCAGAGAGAGTTTTAAATAGCATGGCTGATGCAAACCATTGCAATCATGGCACTGACGTTTAGCGTGAGGACACCATAACAAATTCAGCTGGACACCTCCAAAATGCTAGTTTAACACGAGTCAGTGGGTCTCTGCTAGGATCCAGTCGTCTGAGACTGCTTCTGTTTATTCTTTCTCATTTAATTAAAAAGGAAAATAAATCACAGAATGTTTTTTTTTTCTTTTCATTCTGGTCTGGTCTTCACTATAAATATTACAGACAATATATATATATATATATATATATATATATATATATATATATATATATATATATATATATATATATATACATACATATACATACATATATATACATACATATATTTATATAATATTCTGATTTGCTCGATATAGACTGATATAATAATAATTTTTTGACCATTTCACCCTATTCAGATGATGCCAGCCCTGAAACAACACACAACAACTACCCAATGTGGCTATAAGTTTGATCACAACATATAATCATTGCTGTTAATTGTGTTAACCATCTGAAGTGACGTGACATTCAGCCAAGTATAGAGACCCATACTCAGAATTAGTGCTCTTCATTTAACCCATCCAAAGTGCACACACACAGAGTGAACACACACACACCATGAACACACACCCATTGCAGTGGGCAGCCATTTATGCTGTGGCGCCCGGGGAGCAGTGCCTTGCTCAAGGGCATCTCAGTCGTGGTAATGCCGGCCTGAGATTCGGCCACGACTTCCTGATAAGCTACTACAGTAACTGATAAGCTACTACTAAATATAATGTAGAAACTTGATTTTTCTGTAAAGCTGCTTTGCAACAATTTGTATCATGATAAGTTTGTAGAAAAACTGTAATACACCCATATCATTTTTTAAAACTTTGACCATGTTCAGCATGAGAATCCAATTCTTTAGCAGTGTAAATATATCAAAATGCACGAAACCGCATTAGGCCCCCCCTTTAATTAAAAAAAGCTTATCCAATTGGAAAATTCATGGAAATGTAAAAGTCAAAGGGTGTGGGAACCCTAATAGAAGGTCTGTGCAGTAAATGTGTTGCAGTGCTGAGATTTGAGTCATTGTTCTAAGATACAAGAGGGAATAAAACCGATGCGCAATGTGTCTCCTGCAGGTCAGACCCCGCTGCGAGAGGCTTATTCAATGTCTTGTATTGCCAATGGCAGTTCCAGCGGCCGCAAATCTCACAGAGATAGTTCCACAGTGTCCATAGCCAAGAAAGAGACACTCTCCTCCGCCGCCAAGAGGTAATGCACACACAACCGAAATATGCAAATGATCTCAAAATCTCCTTTACACATTTTGGATGTCTCCCTTCTCTGACCCATTTCAGCTCTCCACTAATGAGCTGATGATTTGAAGCAGGTGTGTTAGCTTAGGGAGATGATCACAATGAGTTGTGGTGGCAAACCTCCATGACTGGTTTGGGAAACACTTTGCTAGGATACTCATTAAATTCAATTTTTAACAGACACGCTTTTAATGGAATGTCGTCTGGAAAAATGCTGTCTAAAATATTGACGACTCATTTAACGCTAACGAATTCAAATGTTGGTGCATTCAGATGTTCTCAGTTTAATATTTAACGTTTTTTCAGCCTGAAGATATATATTCATCTGAATGTCTGTGAGTGTTTCAGTGTTGAGATGCTCAGCTCTCCTCATCTTTAAATGTGTATCGGATCTTCCTATGTTGACTTGCATGTTGTTTTTGCAGTGGTGGCGAAGGGAAAAAAGACAAGCCTCCGATGGAGGGGATCAAGGAGAAAGAGGAGCCGCCACAGGCTAATGATCAAACCCCTTCAGCGCCCAGCACCCCACAGGCACCGTCCCCTTCCAGCAACCCCCCCTCCCCTCATCCCCCACACCCCCAAAGACGGCTTTCAGAGAACAAGGGGTCAACCCCGGCCAAAAGGTTCCTCCCATCAGCCATGCAATTTCTGGCAGTTTTCGAGCAGCGTTTGGCAATCTGCTTACAGCGGTTTCGCAACCTATTGACGTAAAGCCAAGGGGCAGGGCTGACATGCTTCCTCAATCAAAATCAAGATCAATAGAGAGCAACAGTGACTGGCCGCTTTTTATCTGCCTTGGTTCCGGAAGTATTTTTCCCATTAATTTTCACCATAGGGTTTTGAAAAATGGTTAACTAAACATCTTGGTCCAAACCAAGATGAATCGCAATATTAAAATGTGTGTATATATGTATGTATGTATATATATATATATATATATATGTGTGTGTATATGTATATATATGTATATGTATATGTGTATGTATATATATGTATATGTATATATATGTATATGTGTGTATATGTATATATAGAAAATATTCATATTTTTTTTTAAAGAGTGGATGCAATGGATTTTATTGTGGAAAAAAGGATTGGATTTATACTTCCAGAACAAAGTATGCATTGCCACATGTAAGTTACCAAGACTTAAAAAAACAACATCCATCAGTACTCATTACAAAAACCTCATTTCCAGGCTCTTAAATTAATTATATCTAAACAAATTATTGCTTTTTCATCATTTATCAGTCCTGCTAGGTTCAGGCTGACAGTGTAGGTCAGAATGTGTTATGCTCTGGATCGCTCTGAGCGGTCCACCCAGAAGAGGAAAGTAATGGAAAGCAGATGTGATGTCCTCTCAGTGCTCAAACCCTTGGTTCTTGCTTAATAATCTGCAGGGTAATCAGGCTAACACATTAGCCCAGCCATGCTTCAACGCCATTAGCAAACCTTCTAGTCTGTACTTAATAACCCAAGGGCCCGCCTGCTGAGTTATTCATATCGACCCTGCAAGCTGTCCCATCCAATTAGCTAAAGAGAACTTGAAAACCAATTAGCTGCCTCAGTAATGTCATTTCACGGCCCGATCCATGCTTGTTAGACGATGCAACAAGAAGATTATTAGCCAGGATTTGGCCACAGTCACATTACTTAGAAAAGCCTCTACAGTCGATGAAGATTCAACTCACACTAGCAAAGACTTGAGCTTTCTTATAGGTAATTGGAATCAGAGATGTTAAATGTGTGGTTGTTGTGGTTCACACAATGAGTTTTTTGAAATCTTGCAGAGATTATTTTGAGAAATATACTGTTGTCAATACAGTGATGCCTCGTGATGTCTATATTTTCCTCAAAAGAAGAACTCTTAGGAATAGAAAGTGCAGTAAATGTAGGGATGAGCATCGTTAGACCTGTATACCTCACAAGTGGCCCCATATGTAGAACTCAAGCCAGTTTTTCACATGTGGAAGTGTGTCAGCTCTGCCCTGGAGTACTATCCATTCCCTTTCCTCTCTTACTATCATGTTTGGTGAGGTTGGAGGTACTTTGCTACAGCTCTGACCTATTTAATGGCCTTAAGCCCAAAGTATACTTCAGTTTTAGCATGAACACCTTGCATATATTGTACATACAATCGAACCCACAGCCTTTCAAAGTATACACCATTTGATAGCGTGTGAGAACACAGAAGTTCAAACCTTGCGAAACCTCTAGAAAGTTTCTTGTGTCTTCGGCATTTCTCTATGACCAATAAAAATGTCTTCAGACTCGTTTATGAAGTACAAATTCACACAGATAGAAACTTACAGTTCACAATGTACACCTAAGTATACTTTGGGCTTTAATGTATGTGTACATCTTTGAGTTTCTGGATCACTTGTATAATTTTTTTTTTTTTACAAATGCTCCCCTGTCTTTACCTCTATAGATTCTGCTAAGTTTAGGGCTGCTAACCAGAAGGTTGTTGGTTCAAGTGCCAAAATGAGCAATCCTTAATACATTTTTTTGCATAAAGGTCAGATTTTCCCAACATTTTTGTTCCACTTCCCACTTTTCTGTCAAAAAACGCCTCCTTTTTAGGTCCCATAGCGAATGAATTGGAAATTGGGTCGGTGTAGAAGTTGTGGTCCAGAAAACTGGTTTGTTTTTGGTCTTTTAACATTTTTTTTTTCTTGTACACAGCTTCGCGTGAAGATAACGCTCCTCTGTTTTCCCTTTCTAAACCTCTGATGTGTTTCCTACTTTCCTTTAGCTTTGCTGTGTGGTGTCTTTTTCCCAATCAATCTCATGCAATTTACCACAGGACTGGGTTTCAAGTTTTTCAGCTCCCCTGTGTGTACTAACGATCGAGTGGATTGTGTGCATATGCATGATCTTTTACCTGAGGGATGCATTTTTGACTTTCAAGGGTCGTTGCTTGTTTTCTGGCTTCCAGTTTGAAATTAACAAAAGAGGAGGAGTGGTTATTTGAGTTCGGAGGACCTGGACAGAGTTAGCATCTAGACATTGCGGTCCATCCTAAGTAAAATTATCTAAACAAACCTTTGATCTACTATGTAGATCTATTTAGATTTAATGGATTGTTCTCCTCCTAGCTGGCAATGCCTCTCCTCTAAATTTTTCACTTCTTCCCTCTATTCGTTTTTCACCTTCCTTTTCAATTGAAATCCTTGTATGTTTTTTTCCTGTCTGCAGCAGGGGTAGCAGTGTGAAGCGTGGAGGAATGGAGCGTTCTCAGAGTAGTACATGGGACAGCGGAGAGGAGAGCAGGAATAAGCTGGTGAAAGCAGCCTCCACCTCCAAACTGCTGTCCAAAGTGGTGAAGAACGCAGAGAAGTAAGTGTTAGGTTTCTTCTGTTCCCTTTGCCCTACAAAGACTCGTGCTGTAGACTCGAGTCCTCATATAAGTCATCCAACTACACTGCAGTGTACACTTTTCTCAAAATTCCAAGAAAATTCTAAGAAGTTCTCATGATTTATGAAGTTACACCAATATTCAATACATTCCATGTTTCATTTATTTTTTTGTAATATGATTATGCTTTTAGCTACCAATATTTAGTTTAAAGGAACACTCCGACTTATTCACAGTATCCCCCAGAGTTAGATAAGTCCATACATACCTTTTTCATTTCTGTGCGTTCTGTAAGTGTTATTTGACGCACCCACCGCTAGCCTAGCTTAGCACAAAGACTGGATGTAAATGGATACTGGAAGCATAGTAATCCCAATAAGTGACAAAATAATGCAAACATTTTCCTATTTACATGTTGTGATCTGTATAGTCACAGCGTGTACAAATAACAAGGCTATATGAGACAGAAAGCATTTTTAATCATATAAATACTGGGAACTATATTCTCACTAGGCGTAGGAGCACAGCTAACGTTACTTGGGCGGAGTGGCTACTTGGGCGGAGTGATTAGCGCAGCACACGAGACCGTAAACAAAACAAACGTGACTAACTAGCTAGACATGACTCGTGATCATGGCTGACTTTGAGGAATTGTCAGATTCAGAGGAATTTTACTGTGTATCAAACCAAGATCCAGAACCATATAGTTTTGAGCCAGAATACACAGACGAGGAGTTACAAACTTTGGAAGCTGTAAGACGAAGGGAGAATCAGAACGAACACGGACTGGTGGTGTAAATGTGGAACATGCCAACCTATGCCGACAGAAACCGAGTGCCTTTGTTGTAATGAATGGGACCGGGTATTGCCATCAATGTCAAGGCTTGATGACAATCAAAATATTTGCGTCACTACCACGGAAGATTTCTCTGCCCTAATACACCCGGCAGTTGTCTTTTTTTTCCCATTGTGACAAGATCAACTGGAAGAAACGCCCCATGCCGAGTGAAACTAATGGTCAGCTATCCACCAAGTAAGTGATTTTGTTATAATGATCATTCATAGTTCAATGAAATTGTAGTATAGCATTACATACAGTATGTCACAATAATAACTATAAAGGGGATACACGGAGCCCCTATTCACGTAATAGTGCCACTACTAAGGTTATATTACATTAGCATGGCACTGTTACAGTATGGCTAATGTTAGTCATCTCAAAACATAACGGAACACTTACCGCAGCAACAGGTGATCCAATTTGTCCTGTCTTTATTATTGATGGGATGGCTGTATCCTGTAGCACACGTTTCATGGTCCGTGTGGCAACTTGCATTTTTTCAAAATAGTCGTCTACAGTAAAATGTTCAGAGCAAACGAAATACTTCGTGATGGTGTTTTCAGGTGTGTTTGGATCTATTTCCAGAGCAAGTAGTCATCGATTCATCAGGTCAGCGTTTGTGGTTGGAATTCTATGAAACATCATAGTAATACCCGGTCTCCCTTGTTTATTGTCGCAGGTCTTTACAATACAGCGAACACCCATGATTGTACACTATAAATTTACTATCTAGTAATTGCTGACTCTATTACTCCAACTCTGAGCGAACTCTCTTCTCCTCAGCACGGCGCGTCTCAGGTGCTGCCCTAATCACTCCGCCCAAGTAACGTTAGCTGTGCTCCTACGCCTAGTGAGAATATAATTCCCAGTATTTATACGATTAAAAATGCTTTCTGTCTCATATAGCCTTGTTATTTGTACACGCTGTGACTATACAGATCACAACATGTAAATAGGAAAATGTTTGCATTATTTTGTCACTTATTGGGATTACAATGCTACCAGTATCCATTTACATCCAGTCTTTGTGCTAAGCTAGGCTAGCGGTGGGTGCGTCAAATAACACTTACAGAACGCACAGAAATGAAAAAGGTATGTATGGACTTATCTAACTCTGGGGGATACTGTGAATAAGCTAAAGTCCCAAAAAGTCGGAGTGTTCCTTTAATACTTGCTGTTCAGCACATTTGACCTTAATTTGAATTCATTCCATAAAAGTCCAGATCCATGTTTAACTGCAAACAATCTAAGTTGTTTATAACCCTTGCCTCTTGCTTAAAAATGCTGAAGAAAAAGTCTTCATGCACCCTAATGTTGTTGTAAACCTTTATGACTTTCTTTTTTGTTCTTTTCTTCATGAAAACACAAAATGAGAAGTTACTGATAATGAAGAAAATAACATAAAAGTATCATAAATTGGGCTATACCACTTGTGTGCTATATTCCAAGTCTTCCAACAATAATGTCTGAAATTTTTGTGGTCATTAACTTGTAATATTCCTCTCGCCATAACATAAAACTTGGTGCATCCATGTTGCTTTTATATGATTTTGGGTAACACTTTACAATAGTTCCAATTGTAAATATTAGTTAACTGCGGTAGTTAACATAAACTAACAATGCAATATACTTCTAAATCATTTATTAATCTTAGTTAATGTTAATTGCAGCATTTACTAATAAATTATTAAAAGTTCTACATTATTTTTTGGACTAACATGAACTAACAGTGATTTATGAATAAATGAATGATAAAAAAAGAATTTGTACTTAACTAGCATTAACAAAGCTTAATAAATACAGCAACAAAGGTATTTTATTATTATTATTATTATTATTTAATATTAGGGTCCTTATTTGTTGAATTCCTGCTCACTGTCAGTGTGGGGAAAAAGCATGTCAGAGATTCTCTTTTTGTATTGTGTGGAAAAAAAGAAAGTCATATGATTGGGAAACATCATGAGGGTGAGCAAATGATGACAATAAAATGAATTTTCATTTTGGAACTGTTCCTTTGAGACATTCCTGTAGCTGAAGAAACATTTTTTATTTAGAAGAATTTTTGGAACTCACTTATTAGTCTCGTGTTAACAATATTTTGATTTTCTTCCCATTTCCTCTTTAGACACAGAGATCCAGTCATCAGCCAAGGTAAAGTCTCATTTTGCCTTTACGTGATCTATTATGTTTCACCTTCATTTTTTCCTCATGTGTTCCTCTCATTTCCTCTATCACAGTGGTTCAAGTGAAACTGCTGCCTCGTGCAGAACTTGTGCACTTAAGATCGTTACAAATTCTCATTTACATGTCATTTGCACAGTAACATCTGTAACAAACATTAAAGCTGTGCCCTGTAGCCAACTTGCATTTGATAAGAGTAAACGTAAGCTACAGTAGCATGATGCCACCTCTCAGTACTTGGCTTTATCCCAGGGCAAGATTAGCGGTTCACAGGCCAAGTGTGCCCTGGAACGACCTTATCCCGAATCTGGATTTAGCCCTGGGCCGAGAAAAGTAAAGGTGTGAGCATCTCTCGAGTCATTTTAATCTTGGCAAAGACGCACACAAACTGCATTCCTGTGTCTTGTGGTTCCTCGTTTGTTCTTCCAGACATTTCTAATGATCACGCCCATTTTAAAAACTGTTGACAGGCCTCTTTTATAACGAATCAATAAAACTGTTCCTTGTCTGCCATTCTGTGTTTGTTTTTGAGAGATTATTATTTCTGTCCCATACCCAGCTAAAATGTCAACCCGTGAAAAAAACAGTCAAGGTAAGGTTTTTTCTCTTCGAGGCCCAAAAACCGCCGGAAAAGTTTTTTTTACCCCTCCCTTACCCACTTCAGGCACTAATCCCACTTTAATTCTCTTAACTTGTTGATCGATCTGAAAGATCAATGGTCAGTCACTTGTTCCACTCTTTTTCTATCTCTCTGTCGCTCTTGTTCCTCAAAATCTTAAATAACATTTCTGGAGGAATCAATAGTAAGTGGATTTCATCCCAGCTTACAGGCTAGACGATAAACGCGCATCTCGCTTCTTCATTTCTTCTCACTGTTCTGAATAGATGACTTACTGTAGATTCACCACCAGTAACTCATTAGCAGAGGAATGGGTTTGTCCTAAAATAAAGATAGCAGAACAGCTTTACGGCTGAATCTCACTAAAGTTTTCAAGAACATATCGTATTTCACTGCAAAATCAAAAAAAAAAAAAAAGAGAGAGAGAGAGAAACAAGAAAGTGCATTTTGTAAAAAGAAATTAACATTTATTTTAACTATATCTTTTAGCATTATTTTTATGACCGCTAAGCTTTTGTATCTTGATGCTAAATAGTCTCATTCTCTTGACTGTAGAATATGTGGGGAAGAATATTTTGTACTTAATATCCATTGAAATAGACTAAATCCAAAATATTTTATTTTATTAATTATTTTATGATATATAATATAAATTAGATGCATTGTTTTGTGAAATGAATCATTTATAATCTAAAAATAAAATGTATTATTTTTGTACTTTTTGATTTTTTTGGATGAAATGTGTCCTAGGCATGTTTTTGTAATATTCCACTGCATACAGTATAGATTAATTCAGTAAGCATGCACTGTTATAGTTCACCCAAAAATGAAAATTCAGTCATCATTTACTCTCATTTCATCCCAAACCTGAAGGCCCTAAACATAGATACATGTATTATGATTATAAAAAAAAAAAAAAAGAAACATGCACACAGACATTTCTAAAATTCTTTCAGGTTTGTAACAACATGAGCGTGAGTAAATGATGATAGAATATTAATTTCTGGCTGAACTATCCCTTTAAGGATATCAGTGTCAGTGAGGAATGTTCTAGATATCCTCGGCCAACTAAGCTGTTTTTAAAGGTTATCTATGGTCAGATGTCTTGTTCAGTGTTAAATACTTTATAGAATTATGCAATGCTATTATAAGATCTGCTACTGTGCAAAGAGACCATGGAAAATACTTCTTTTTTCTGCCTCACTGTCCATTTGTTTCATCAACTTGATGTTTCTGCTTTATACCTTTCTTTTTTATTAAATCACAGTTAAATGTGGGCATTGTCATTGCTCTGGTCCTTCTGCATGTCGCTCAAAGCTTCACATTTGTTTTGCTTGGGTTTATAAAGGAGTTCTAAGCATGAGCCTCACTAACTCCATCGAAGAGCTTCATTTAGAAATGTTGTAGAAATGTAAGGAGCAATGCTAGAACCTAAATATATGCTATGTGTATGTTAAATGTTGCTAAAACAAACAAACTATCGCAGTCTTTTCTAAAAGACCATGTTCACTACTAAATTTCAGAGAACTTGCTGCTTGAATTCAAGATACACGTCACACAAACAAACATGGGTTTTGTTTGAGATATAGGTCTCATTCACAGTTGTTAGTAATTGCTTATAATTATTGATTCTTAATAACTAGTTACTATTGCTAGTATTTTCTTAGAATATATTTCTTTCATCAAATTTCTCCACAGAGGGAGAATATATTAAAATGTTCATGCGAGGACGACCCATCACGATGTTCATCCCATCGGACGTGGAGAATCACGACGATGTCCGAACCGAACTTCCCCCAGAGAGACTCAAACTGGAGTGGGTGTATCCTTTCTAGCAGGCTTTGAACGTATTGTATTTTACAATGGTGATTTAAAATGCTTTACCTAGGCAAAGTAAAGACATAAAAGACAAATCATAGCATGACATTACATAAAAATGCATTAAAAAATAATGGGAATTTTTTATTTTTTTTAAATGGATTAGAACTTCTATGGCTATTTATTTTATTTTATTATTTTTTTTTTAAACCAGTAATTGCTGAGAAAATACACCATTCTGTGAATTAATTTCACAGACATTAAACTATTGTGATGGACAGTTATAACACACATTTTTGGTTGGAATATTGTTGTATTCTCTGTATCCTCCTTGACTCAGACGGGCAGATATGGCTACAGGGGACGTGACTGCCGTGCAAACGTGTACTTGCTACCTACCGGAGAGATCGTATATTTCATCGCCTCGGTGGTTGTGCTCTTCAACTACGAGGAGAGGACACAGCGCCATTATTTAGGACACACTGACTGTGTCAAATGGTGAGACTGAAAACATATATTGTGTTATTTGGGCCTTGCAGGTATCTGTTGGTCTTATCATTCATCATATGGGACGTCACTGACGGTGATTAAATAAACTACTCTCGCTGAAAATTTCATTTTTATAGTTATGAATAAGGCATTTATATGTACTTTTTAAGTACTAATCAACAGCAAATATGCTAGGAATATGTATGCTAATAAGAAACTAGTTAATAGTGAATACTGTTTCTTAATCTAAAGTGTTACCAAATATTGTCTAAAATATGTATATAATGGAATTCATACTGGTCTGTAGATATCAGTATATGGACAGGCCAGTGGAAATCCTTAATTGTTGCTTATTTGGCTGATGACATTTTAATGATCACAAACAAAGCCAGTGTGGATCAGAGAATGTTCTGCTCTCTCTGAATGTCTGTTTCTCTTCTAGTCTTGCTGTTCACCCGGATAAGATCCGTATCGCCACAGGACAGATAGCAGGCGTGGATAAGGATGGCAGGGTGAGATTTATCAGCACAGCTACTGTGATAAAGCACAAACCTGTGTTTGCTTTAATGTACACTACCATTCAAAAGTATGAGATCAAATATTTCGATTTAAATTAATACTGTAACAATGTAAAAACACTTTACGGACCCTGTATTACTTGAGTTACTAATTTCTTCTTTTCCCGCCAATGTTGCTTGTTTATCAATGTAAGCCCTTTTGGGATATTGAGCTGCTGTGATATTTGACATGTCTGTATTGTGAATCGTGCAGCCGCTTCAGCCTCACGTCAGAGTTTGGGACTCGGTCAGTCTGTCCACGCTGCAGATCATCGGCCTCGGCACCTTTGAGAGAGGAGTCGGATCCCTCGCTTTCTCTAAAGCCGTGAGTCTAACATCTGCTATCTAATTTGAGTTGAATTCATTATTTTAAGTTAGCACTGCCTAACAACTATTTTGATAATTGATAAGCCTGGTGGTTTGTTTGTTTGTTTATTTTTTTCTAAATTGTTCTAATATTTTTCACAGTCTTGCACTGCGCTCTTCCTGGATCTGGGTCATGTTCGCATTTTTTATTTCAACTGTAATGCTAACCTTGAAATCAGGGTAAACCATAATAATCAAAATAATACCGTATCTGTGAAAATCGACTGAGAATTGAGCAATAATTTTAATTTGGCTCAGAGGAAGCTAGGAATTTAGTTGCCTTTGTGACAGTTTTTCTGGTGACTAATGGACAAACCAAAACTTCTTTATCTTCAAATGGTGGAAAACCTCACGTTTCTATGAACCTGGTTGTTTCAACATCAAACACTGTACTCTGTGGGCATTTTCAGTGACTCTATTTGAATGAAGTGCAGATATATGAACAGCTTTTATGGGGAGACTGAAGAATCCGAAAGTGTTGGGATTTAGTGTTTGTCATTTAATCTAAAATGTTAAGAGTATGGATTTGTAATGCTCATACTGTGTGTGTGTGTGTGTGTGTGTGTGTAGGACTCAGGCATTCATCTCAGTGTGATTGATGACTCTAATGACCACATGCTCACTGTGTGGGACTGGCAGAAGAAATCAAAAATCGCTGAGATTAAGGTACGTGGGCCCTTCTTTGATTCATTTCATTTGGTTCTTTTTTCTCACATATCACAACTCCCCTTCCTTTGTTGCTTTCTTTTAGATTTCTTAGCCCTTATCTTGTTTCCTCCTTCTCCTTTCTTCTCAGCCTTTTTCATCTCGTTTCAGATGGCTTCCTTCTCATCCTTTTATGTTTTGCCATGTCTATTCCATTTGTACCCTTTTTCCCTGTTTCCCTGCACATTCCTCTTTTGCTTCTTCTCATCTCTTTGTTCATTATGTAATGATTTTGCCAATATAATGTTTTATCAGACAACCAATGAAGTGGTCTTAGCGGTGGAGTTTCACCCGACTGACGCCAACACCATTGTCACGTGTGGGAAATCCCATATCTTCTTTTGGACCTGGAGCGGTTCCTCACTTACCCGCAAACAAGGCATCTTTGGCGTAAGGACACCCATGCTTATATTTCTCATCCGGGAATAAAAATAAATAAAAATAGTTCACCCAAAAATAAACATTTGCTGAAAATTTCTCCTCAGGGCATAAACAAACTGATTCAGAACTCTGATTCAGTGATTATTTAGCATGATTACTCAGAAGAGTCCATGGAAGACTCCATATTGCAATTTTTTTTTTTTATCTTTTAGTTAAAATGTATGTACTGTAGGTAAATGTTGTTGTTTTTTAGTATATACTGATTTGGGGAAAAATCGCTGTGTCAGACCATTTCAGTCCATTTCCATACAGTAAATATTGAGTCTTGTATGAAATAGTCAAAAGGTCAAAAAATATCAAGATGAATTTTATTTGAGCAACATTTCCCAGCCCAAGAAACATGTCTAAACTAATGCTGCAGTCAGCTTGATCTACAAAGCACAGACTTGTACATAGAGTTTATAAATCTGACTTCATATTTAATACTTTGTTTGTGTGTCATTGACAGAAATATGAGAAGCCCAAATTTGTGCAGTGTTTGGCTTTTCTCAATAATGGAGACATCCTGACCGGAGACTCGGGAGGAATCATGCTGATATGGACTCGCAGCACCGCGGAACCAGCACCAGGGAAAGGGCCGAAAGGTAGACACTCGTCACACACACACACACACACACACACACAGGCACAGGCTTTATTGACACTGCCAGCATACTAAAACACATACTTCACATTAACATTCTCCTAATATTTCCATCATCACCTGCATTTCCTTACAAAAAGTACTTTGGTGGCAAGTTATGGTATCCTCCTCCAAATGCAGTGTGATCCTCTGCTCTGCTGCACGCTCTGAAACCAGAGACTAGAGAAGTTCCCGCTCACCATGAAAGAAAATAAAGGAAGTAGAATGAGGCCAGATGCATGTAGGGTCAATGCATAACCACATTATGTTCTACCAAAAAACACGTCATATTAACAGTAGCAGACACAGTTACTGCACAGGTCACGAAAGGCTGTAGGTTTTACAACTCTTGACGACACACTGCTAGAGGAAATCTGTGTTTATTTCTTATGTCAAGACTGTGAAAATTACATGAGAAGCTCAGTTTATGATTGCTGTTCCAATTATTATTATTATTTATTTAATTTTTTTTTTACTTCAGTAGTAAAAGAGGAATTTGTTACATTATGGTAAATGCAGCAACTAAAACCTCACTGACCCTTACATTTGATCTACTACAGCCCACATGTGCTCAAGTTTATAAATTTCTTTGCAACAAGCCTCTTTTGTTCAGGAAGGCTGCATTTATTTGATCAGAAATACAGTTAAAACAGTATTGTTGTGAAATAGTATTACAGTTAACTGTTGTGTTTGAATATATTTTAGAATGTAATTTATTCCTATGATGCAAAACTGAATTTTCCGCATCATTACTTCAGTCTGAGTTTCACATGATCTTTCAGAAATTATTATAATATGCTGATTTGCTGCTCAAGAAACATTTCTTAATATTATCAGTGTTGAAAAGTATCATGGCACTTTGAGGTACCTTATTAACATTTTGTGCCATCAGTAATGTATAATGTTAATGAGGCCAGCATTCATTTCAGCAAAACAGTGACGGAAACAGAAACTTCTAGAAACCTGTCGTAGAGAGTAGCTTTCAAGAAGACTTTCAATGGAAGTGCACATCTCGTGATATGTGACTGAAAACTGTTTGCATGCACGCATGCTAGAGTCTGTGTGCACAAGTTGACAGATTATTTTCTCAGTGTTGATCCTGGAGTTGTAATGGTTTTCACTGGCATGCTCGTTCATCATCACTCCTTTATTTCCCCCCTCAATCTGTACAGTGCAGTCCTGTGACACAGCGCCCCCTAAAGGACAGAAACTACTACTACTACTCCCAGTCACAGAGCCCAGTCCAGCATTTGTAGTAGTTTTACTTGATACTTTGAACTGGAATTCTTCATTAATCTATAAATTCTGTAACTTTCAAAACTCAAACTCTTTCCTGAGTCCAAAGAAGTGCATTTATGGAAATAGCTGCTGCCTGTAGCTGATCTCAAACTTCTACATAAACAAGTGAATACATAAGCACGACTGTATTTACATATCAGTGCCACCTGATCAGAAGCTTGGCGCAGTGTTATTGCACTACCATTCAAAAGTTTACGGTCAGTAAGAATTTTTATATTGAATTAAATTAACACTTACATTATATTCTCCAAGGATGCATTAAATGGATCAAAATTGACTTTTGATGTTACAAAAGATTTCTATTTCAATTAAACTCCCTATTCATCAAAAAAATCCTGAAAGTATCACAGTTTCCACAAAAAAAGAAAATAGTTTATAACACAGATAATAATCAGAAATATGTCTTGAGAAACAAATTGGCATATCAAAATGATTTGTGAAGGATCATGTGACACTGAAGACTGGAGTAATGATGCTGAAAATTTAGTTTTTTTTTGTTGTAATAATATTTTACACCTTAACTGTGTTTTTGATCAAATATGTTGATAAAAGAGCATAAGAGACTTATGAATACCGTTCTGAATATTTCCAGATAGCAATGGTATTTAAAATCGAACTTGCATAGCTAGACACGTCTGTTCTTGTATGTTTTGTGGATTACTATTTTGTTAAATGAGTTGAAAATTAGAGACATCGTGCAAAAACAACAGACGGATAAGCGCACACTTTATGAAAATGAATTCCTGCTTAAGCTGCGCAACATCCTCCTGTAATGAAGCCTCACATGTGCTTCGCCGGCTGCTGCTTCATTTCTTCTTTCTCTCTTAAGTCATTTGGCATATGTCATGTCCTGAACTGGCCTCGTCTAGCTGATTTCCTGTCTCTGCGTCTGTACTCGTGCAGATACCATGTAACTGTAGAAGTGCGGTAGTGCAGGTGGGTTACAGTGTGTCAGAAACGCATTCGGTTTCAGATATGTGAGTGTGTGTGTGTGTGTGTGTGTGTATTGACAGGGCTGGTAAGGCACTCCAGGGGTCTATATTTCCCTTGGTTTGGCTCTTTGCGCAGACAGCCGAGCCATCAGTATTATTACAGGGAGAAGTGATAATCTACTGGAATTCCCAGAATGCAACATCCTCACACACACACGCACCCCTGGCCTCACTGGCAAGCATATCTATGAGCTTCTCTTTCACTGGCTTTTCTAAGAGCCCTATCACATCCCCAATGGCAAAACAGTCTGGCACTTAAACCGCATTAGCCAGGAGAGATATTTGTGGTGTTCTGTTCCCAGAAATTGTGTGCAAGCGGGTCTAAGGCTGTCTTACTAACCTGTCCCATCCCCGCAGGAGCGTTTCAGATCATGCGTCAGATCAAGGCTCACGACGGCAGCGTCTTCACTCTGTGTCAGATGAGGAATGGCACTCTGCTCACAGGGGGCGGCAAAGACCACAAGATCATTCTGTGGGACCACGACCTGAATCCAGAAAGAGACATCGAGGTGAGAGACAAAGCTGAGCGACGCTCACACTCACACATGCATGTTTCAAAGAGACACGGATCTGGTATACAAAAGTAAAAGTGTGAAATAGGCTAATTACATTATTTTAATGTTGCTTTTCTTAAACGCTTTACTTAAAACGTTGTATAAATGCATATCTTAAAGTAGTTTCAATGCAGTAATTATGCCTTATAATGCACCTTATAATGCATTGTACAAACTCATGAATAATTGTATCCACAGTTAGTACATTGTAACACTTAATTCATTGTTATGCTATGCATTTTAAATTTGTTTATAATTATTTACAACAAGATGTAATGTATTACATTATGAATAATCATTGTGCCTTATACATAAAGGGTTTAAGTAAAGTGTTACCAAAGTTTTCATGCATTAAAGCAATAAAAGTTTAATACAGCTTTACTTTTTTCTTTGGTTTTCTGTACATTATTAACATGTGTCCCATTTAGGGCCCTGTTTTAACGATCTTAATGCAAAGTGTAAAGTGCACAGCACAGGTGCACTCTGGGTGTGTCCAAATCCACTTTTAACGACGGAAAAACAGTTGGCGCGCCCAGGCGCATGGTCTAAATGGGTTGTCCCTATTCTCTTAATGAGTAATGGATGTTTTTGGTGCGTAATGTGCAATAAACCAATCAGAGTCTCATCTTCTATTCCCTTTAAGGGCCAGTTGTGCTCGTGCCATGACGGATTTGCTATTTACACGGCAGAATTTGGCAAGCGCAAAGACAGAACGTGTCTCCGAGATGAAACAGACCTGTTCGTTTGCGAACAAATAGATAGCCTAATTCTGATACATGCGATGACTATCCATTTGCAATCCTTTCATTTTTAATATTTGTGTGCTGCTGTGCGTCCTTGTGTTTAATAAGCAGCGTGTACGCGCGTTGGGGACGCGCCTATACTAGCATGCTCTTTAAATAACAAAGAAAAACATTGCACCAGACTTTAGACAAGGTTTGAGTTGGTCTATGGTGCAATCTATTTTCAGTTCATTAATATAGCAATGCTCCTGAACACACCTCTTTTTTAGACCAGCATGCCCATGGGCGCAAAAATGAGCGCAAATGCATTTGCTAATTAAACGACGTGGCACTGGATGGGAAAAAGCGCCCGGATTAAAACTAGCAAACACACTTGCGCTGTGCCTTGTCATTGCCATTTATGCTGCGGCGCCCGGGGAGCAGTTGGGGGTTCGGTGCCTTGCTCAAGGGCACCTAAGTCGTGGTATTGAGAGAACTGTACATGCACTCCCCCCACCCACAATTCCTGCCGGCCCGGGACTCGAACTCACAACCTTTCGATTGGGAGTCCAATTCTCTAACCACCAGGCCACGACTTCCCCGAATGAAGGAAGGAATTAATGTTAAATAACTACTATACATATACTGTCTTTACGGTTTGCTAGGGTTAGTTACTTGTAATTATGCATAATTTACTATGTAAATTATGTAACGTGTAACTATGTCACCCTAATAACATAAAGTGTCACCAGAAATCATAGCATATAATATAAGAAACATCACAAGCTCTTAGAGAAAATAACATTTCTATCATGTGTGATTGCTTTTCTTCAGGTCCCAGATCAGTATGGCACTATCCGTGCAGTAGCTGAGGGCAAGGGCGAGCAGTTTCTGGTGGGCACTTCACGCAACTTCATTCTGAGAGGCACCTTTAACGACGGATTCCAGGTGGAAGTGCAGGTAAAGCAGATCTTTTATCTCATGTGCAGCCTTTTCAAAAGGGGGTTTTGTAGTGATGCCATGGGAGAACCATTTCTGGTTCCCCAAAGAAGCTTTTAATAAACAATTCTTAAAACAACCTTAGGCCCTGTTTACACTACACTCTTAAAAATAAAGGTGCTTCACAATGCCATTGAAGAACTTTTTGTCTAAATTGTTGCTTAAAGAACCTTTAACATCTGAAGAACCTTTCTGTTTCACAAAAGGTTCTTTGTGGCGAAAGAAGGTTCTTGATTATAAGTAAGTAAGAAAGAGATGGTTCTTTGTGGATCCAAAAAAGGTTATTCTATGGCATCGCTTGAAGAACCTTTATTGTAATAGTGTAGTGTGTTTTGGTTATAAAACGGCGTTTAAATGAAAACGATCCTTTTCTGCACTGGCATTTTCACTGCATTTCACAATCTATCTCTACCCACACTACACAACTGAAAACACATGTCACATCACAATTCATGCAGGTACAACCATAGATATATGTATAGGTAGATTCCCTATTATTTAGATGACAGGTGCGTCTGCAGCTGTCGAATGGGGAATCTACCTATTCATATCTATGGGCTCAACAGTGAGCATGCGGTCGTCAAGAATATGTAGAGCAGGGATGATTCTAGGATTTTAATTTTAGGGGGGCTTTAGGCCCCAATAAGGGTATGATTAAAACAAATATTATTTGACAATTAGGGTAGGGTTGTATACTACTAACCTTATTGCAATCCACTATTCCATTGTATTCCCTGTATTTCATATATGGGAGTGTGAGTACTGACTGAGCCATATACAACACTGTTAAAATTTGGTTACACTTTATTTCGATAGTCCACTTTAGACATTCTACTGACTATAAGTAACTTTGTTACTACATGTCAACTGCATATTAACTAAATCTCAGAAATTTGCAACTACATGTCTACTATATCTCAGAGTAGACTGTTAGGGTAGGTTTAGGGTTAGTGTTAGGGGTAGGTTTAGGCTTAGTATAAGTTGACAATAAGTTGACAAAGAAAGTGTTAAAAGATATTAAGCAGACAGTCTACTAATACTCTACTAACTGCTAGTTGACATGTAGTTGCAAAGTTACTTACTGCTAGTAGAATGTCTAAAGTGGACTATAAAAATAAAGTGTTACCAAAAATTTAGATGTGACCAGTGACTAGAAAATGTTGAGTTGGCAATGTAGTTTTTTTATTTATTTTTGTTTTACAATCAAGACTTCCTGATTCATTATTAGGACATTCATGTTTATCCTTTGACGATACCACTGCTTTTTCTTATGAAATGTATGTGGAAATTGGCAGACAATTAAAACAACATAAGGGTTCAATGACTGCAATGAATCTTGGGAACACAGTGGTATTGTGTGTGAGAGGCTGTCGGTTCTATTCTCACCTGACTGCTGCTCATTTGCAGACCTACTCCCACACAACAAGACAAAATGTTTTATATCCATCTACAATGAAATATATATATATATATATTTTTTTTTTATATTATATATTTATATATTTAGCCTTTATAATCAACAATATGGTTTATTTCATTTGAACTAACTAACTAACAGATAATTAACAATTAACAGATAATATTCATTAAGAACATAGACAAAACATGTATTAATGCAATTATCTATTGGCAATATGTTTAATCTGTTCTATATTTATTTCTATTTATTAAAATATATAAATCGATTCCTTAAAAAAAAATCACAAATCCCTTTACTCTACTCTTACTCTAATATGTGTATCATGATACACTAATGATTAATTATTACTCAATACAAAATTATATTTAATAATACAAAACATCATAACTCCACATGATGTTTCTCTCGGTGCTATTTAGTGCTTTCAGATAGTGATGTTTGTCTTTAATCATTTCTGTGCATGGCTGCATAATGTAATGCCAAAATACTGTACACAATAATATGTTTTAAATTTCATAAAGTAAAAGCAATCTATCAATAAATGCACACACACACACACCTTGTACTCTCTGATGTTCGCTCTGCTCGGCCCCTGCGGACTGAAAAACACGCTGAATCCATGAAGATCCAACTTGAAGCAGCTTGCTGCCATTTCAAATGAGTTTTTAAAGGGGATTTAAGCGATCACAAATTAATCAAATATTTTTTAGGGGGGCTGGCCAGAAGTTTAAGGGGCTGAAGCCCCCCTTAAAAGGGCCTAGTGACACCCCTGACACAGAGAGAATGTGGGCTGCCACGCCATCTTTTTCAAAAGTCTCCCTTTTGCTCCATTTACACTCAGATGCATCCCCAGAGTTTTCGAACTAAAAAAGGGTCTGCAGCGTTTTCAAAAATCTCCGTTTTCGAGGGTCGAAAACTTTCTCATGAAGTAGTGTAAACGACAGGCGTAACCTACCAAAAGTTATGCATTTTAAAAAGTTAAAAGAGGCAATCCCACACACTATCAATACTTGCTAAATATTGAAGTTTGTCACAAGCCCAAGCAATGTTCCAGGCATATGATTTTGATATTTTTGATTCGACAGTGTTGTTGGAATATTTTTCCTATGCACCTAGTGTTTCTTTCGGTGTGCAGAGTTTGTGTTGAATGCAATTTAAAATGAAAACACTCTAGTTTAAACGTAGCCTTAGTGTGGTTATTTTAATGATCTGAAGAACCGTTTTCTATTATGAAGAACCTTCTGTGGAATGGAAGGATTCCATGGGTGTTAAATGAAATGTCCTTTATTTTTGAGAGTGTAGTGAAGGTCAATTAGCATTTTTTTCCCCCACAATTCTCAATAATCCCAACAATCTTAATCTCTCATATATATTGAGTCAATGCTTATCAAACATGCTTGTTCCTGCAGTCACAGTTATAAGAGTTAATTTTACAGGACTCTCTATTTTTAGGGACACACGGATGAGCTGTGGGGTCTGGCCTCCCACCCGTTCAAGGAACTGTTCCTCACCTGTGCTCAGGACAGACAGGTGTGTCTGTGGAACTCAGTGGACCACACGCTGGAATGGACCAGACTGCTGGACGTAAGTCTACCACAAACACACATTTGCGCACATACAGTGACCTTAAACAGTCCTTTCATGCTCAAGCCCTCCAATGTGGCTGAATGAAAACAATTCTGCAAATAAGAGTAGGCCAAAATTCATCCACAACAAATGCTTAATTGCAGTTGATGCTGCAAAAAGTGGCACAACCAGTTATTAGATGTATGAACCAATTATTATTAATTAAGTTGCTTAAAGAACTATAAACAAAACAGCGTCAGGTATACATGCATTGTTAAATAAACAAAAAGGGCTGAACACCAGTCACACAGAATAAATTTTTTTTCAGTTAAAAACATGAGATGCAGTGGGATGGGGAACAAAAACCCAACATAAAGTCTCGAGATATTTTTAGAAAATTAAATTAAATACATTAATTTTACATGTCTTTCTAAACATGCGGCTCTCTTGTGCGAGACGCGAGTCCAACAGTGTCCCTCTAGAAAATGCGCGAAATAAGCATTCTGTGTGAACGGCTTGGTTTCAGTTTTGATGTTAACAAGATCTTCTCCACATTGATGTTCTCTCTCTCTTTTTTTATTTTTCTTTTTTCTTTTTTTTGTAGTGGCTTCAACTGGATAGGCTAACATAACCTTATAATGCAATGCCACATACATCGTCATGGCATCTCATGTGCCACTGATAAAGATCAAGTAGACTTCGGCCGCATGCACACAGTCTGCATTATGTCCTTTTCGTCATCCGCGTGCGGGCATTTTTTGAGACCGTGGATGGTGCGCATACACGAGGTGAAAGATGAGACAGCAGATACTGTATGTCGAGCTCGTCCGCCTTTGAAAGTTGTGTAGACACGGCTGTGCGCGCGGCAAGATGGAATGGAACACGGACTGTGAAGTACCAGGGCTCATAAGGCAGCTTGCTTAATGCACACCTAAAATTAGAATGCAACGTTTTTGCATTCGAATGTGGATTTTTATTTTAAATTCGACGAATATTCAAAAAATATTTTTTTGATAGCCCTAGAAAATCACCTATGCGATTTGTTGTTGATGAAATTTAATCGTAAACACAGCCATGTTGAAGCCTGCAGTAAATGTTTTTCATTATGGCAGTCCACTCTGCTTATTGTTTTTCGAAAATGTTGCACTCCTGTTTGTCATTGTGCACGTAACTTCACGCCAATAAATCATCAGAAATATTGGTCTTTACATTCGTCCTGCCTGTTGTCCGTGGATTTACCTATATTTGGTGTTATTTGCTGTATAAAACTTATTCAGACATGCAAAATCGATTTTACAATCGATTCAATGAACACTTGTCACTCACAAATCAAACAGGATTTTTTTCACAAAAGTTACAACCCAATAAAGCGAAGTAAACGGTCTCTCATTTTTAGGTTGCATTGACACCTAGCGGTGGATGCAAGTAAAACAGTACCTCAATTTTTTTTTCTTCTCACCTGAAATTCATCCAATAAACATGTTTTTGACAAAGATTTACATTTGTTTGTGGTCTATATAGCCTGCATCAAAATGAGGTTTGCAATGATGCAACCGAAGGCACGGGTTGAAGACCCAGTCAGTGACGTCACGATATGCTAATTTGTTTAAATTCATACCGACGTCATCACCATCACAAAAATTTATTTTTTCTCTTTTACATTGAAACTTAAAAAAAAAAAATATAGGCAGACCTACCGACCCTTTTTAAAAAAAAAAATACTGTTACTGCAAACCAAAATATTTTTAAGGATGGCCTAAAAACTGTATTTTGTATTTACTTGCATTATCTCTGTGTAATAGTAAAAAAAAAAATCTGATCTGAATCTTTTAAGTGTGACAAATATGCAAAACATAAAAAAAAAAAAAAAACAGAAGGGGGCAAAAACCTTTTCACGGCACTGTATGACTGTCAGTGGCCTGTTAAATATTGCATATGTTAATAATTACAATAATAATAAGCACAATATACTAGCCTTTCACCATGTAATATAGTTCATCGTCTTCGTTTAAGGTGGCCTTAAAGGGCATAACCACTAAATGTTTCATTTTTGTAACTATCAAAACAATCCAGGCCTACAGTTCTCTGTTCTATACTTCAGACTGGTTACTGGCATAAATTATGGCCCAGTGCTTTGTTCTTTTGAAAATAGCTAAGGCAGCTTGTTTGTTGATTTTGTGAAAACTTTCTCTTCGTCTAGATGTAATCCATACTGAATATTTCTCAGAAAACAAAGCAGAATAAACAGATGGTGGGGGATTTGTTGGCAAACTTTATGACACATGCCATGACATTAGTGGTTCTTGCAAAACCTTTTTATTAAGACATCAGTAAAAAGTCAGCTTGCGCAGTTTGGCAAATACAGATTTTTTTCACACTATCATTTATTGTAACAGTGGTTACTGTTTTTGGACAGTGTGTCTCTGAGCTGAGACTATGGTTTGTAGGACCTTGAAAGATTAAAAGATAGACCGGATAACCACTGAATACCCTTGTCATCTTAACCGTAGGCTGTTTACATTTGTATTAATGCAGTAATACAGTATTTAGTTGATGTATGTATATCAGGTTTAAAGGTTTTTCTGACCTCATCCACTTATTTAGAGCAGTGCTTCTCAAACAGGGGGCTGAGACCCACTAAGGGGCCTCAGCACATTTCCCAGTGGGCCATAAAATGGCTTAAGATTATATGAAAAAAATAAAATAAAAATGCTTGCTTGTTTCCAAAGTCTTGGAAAACCTATTCACTGTATGTGAGAAAAGTGTGATGATCATTTTTTTTTTTTTTTTTGTAATTCAAGTTCTAAAATGTTTATCATGTAGAAATATATATATATTTGTTTTTTTAAGACTGGAAATGTCATGCAAATGCATTGGTCATCAAGAGTTTACATTTGTTATGCATTCAGTTCTTGAAACACTTTAAATTTAGCATTTTTATCATTTATTTTAATGCATTGTCACATCTAATGTCTGTAAAAGTTTAAAAACAAGCACCTTTCATTTCTGCAGAAATATAGAAATTAGAGCATCTGCATTAGATCCAGAGTTCTCCGTTTTTTAATAGAGTCCCGTGCACTTTGAGTGTGACAGTACTAATGTGTTTGTATGTTTTTAGGAGCACGGGCACTGCGCAGATTTCCATCCTAGCGGTTCGGTTGTTGCAATTGGTACTCACTCAGGAAAGTAAGTGATCTCTATATCATCTCTATATCAAGTTTACATGAATAACTTTGCCCAAATTTAACACAAAAATGCTTTGATGACTGTAGTTCAGAGGTTGTTTTGTATGTGTCTCAGGTGGTATGCTCTAGACGCAGAGACGCGAGACCTGGTGGCCATTCACACAGACGGCAATGAGCAGCTGTCATTGTTGCGTTACTCTGTCGGTGAGTAGGAGTGTGGTTGGTTTGCATACTCTGTATTTTTTTTGCATTTCTATCGTGCAGACAGCCAGACGTCTCTCTGTCTCTCCTCAGATGGCACGCTGCTGGCAGTGGGATCACATGATAACTTCATTTACCTCTACACAGTGTCGGATAAGGGACGCAAGTACAGCAGATATGGGAAATGCACTGTGAGTATCTGAAGTTTATTGTGGCTGTTTGCACAAAATGTGTTCTAGCATAAAAAAAACAGCTCAGTTGATCTCAGGCGCATTTAACTCCCAAATTTTACTACTGTGCTTGACGGATAGAAAAATAAATAAATAAATAAATGTACCTACACAAATTTGTAGAAATTTTAAAAAGTATATTAGAAACAAAAAAGAATGCAAAGAGTTTGAAACATGGATTTAAAATAAATTCGTAATCAATCCATAAGTAATGCCTTTTGATTGATCTTATAATTCACATAATTGTTTTATGGCTGTATTATTGTCATGTTCACTATTCCCAATTCTGCTGGATCCGAGGGCTCAGTGGGAGTGGAGAATAAACTTTACCATGCGTGACTGTTCGCCCATGTCTGACCTGGGTCTCGTTTCGCTCGGCTGTACTCCATCAACACACTCTGAATCACACCACTGTGCTTCTGATTCCTCTGATTTTTTTTTCTGTGCAGTTTTTCAGTAGTTGAGAAGTTTAGTGTCATTAACATCTGTGTTCAATCACAGTAATAATGGAGCCGTTCTCTGAAACGGATGACTTACAGAGTGCATTTGTATAGATTTATACGTTCTGTCAGACAAATAAAAAAAGTTCTGTCGTGTACTAATATAGGCTATTGCAGTAGACTACCTTTATAATTTGTCTAAAAAAAACACTTAAAAACCCATTTCTGTGTTTAGTGTTCTTCATTAAATATAATGGACACACAAATGGTTCTCCTTTCATAGAATTATGAAATGACTAGCAGAAATGTAATTATTTCCACATAGTTTTTGTGATTGTCTGTCCTTCGATGAGTGAAGAAACGCTTGATGTGAAGATGTCAGTGTGATTTTAGCGGACAGAATGAAAGTGTGCCTGTCTTTCAGCACTCTTGCCTGCCTGACATGTCTGAGCTTCCAGAGGGAATTCAGACATTGTGGGAACGCTGGTCTGTGGTTTTATTGATGCTGGCAGACGAATCGCTCATGTGTCTGTCAGCGTAGCTGAACTGTGTTACTCGCAGACAGATGAGAGCAGATGAACACATACAGTGGCCTCAAAACGTATTTGGACACGTAAGCAAAACGTAAAAATATCAGACTGAGTGATTCATGGTAAAGAAAAAAAGTACAAAAACACATTTTCAAGAAAATATCACAAAGACTACAAATCACTAAAACATCATCTTATTAAAAGTATTTGAAAAATGGCTAGTTCTGAGAAAAAGCTCCAACAGCATTTAAGTGCAGATGACATGGTTTAATAGTTTATCTATGCAATTCATAAGAGATTCATAAATTTGTACATTTGACTTAATTGTGCAAAAGTGTCCAAATGCTGTTGAGGTCAAAAATTCCAAGCAATGCACCGTTGAGCTATAAACCATTTGCATTACCGTGCAGCGTGGGAATGTTTGCCTTTTACTGACCTCTTTCGACAGCCATAGAAAGGATGTTCAGGATCTAGGATAGTGGAAACGGAAAGCACATGTCAATATGTGTATGAAAAAGCTTGAAATGGAGAGCCAGGTGATCTTTATAATCTACAGGGAGGCCTCTGTGTGCATATAGCAAGCTTTCACAAACGCAAGACTCTTTAAAACACGCACACACTCACATGTAAATGTCAGTGCACATATGGTAGGGAAGCCTGCGGACAAGTCGGAGCCAAGTCAGACAAACTGAGATTCCCTCCCTGAGCTGTTACTCAGACGGTATTAGTTTTGTGTCTCTCTTTGCTCTGGGTGGAGAACCCTCTGGCATTATTTATTGAGACCATTGAGTTCTGTCTTTGAAAAAGCCTCTTTTTGTGCTATTCCATCCATTTGATTAGTTGTCAGTGTCAGTGAAATGTCCAGGCTCTTGTTGATGTTGTCTCATTTGAAGAAGGTTTATTTGTGCTTTTGTAAAATAATTGATTTTTCAACTGAACTTTTGAACTTTTGTTGCTTTCATGCTTCAAGGTTAAAGAGCTAGAGTACCTCAAAATTTAAATGGTTATTTTCTTTCTAATATGTTGTTTCAAACCTGTAAGATTTTCTTTAATGGGAAACAAAATTTGATATTTCGCAAAACGTCTGATCAGCTGTTCTCCATAAAATAAGCATTCACTCTCTAAGGTTCCGAAAAGGACAACAGAGCACCAGAACAATATCATAAATGTAGTCAAAATGGCTCACACACATCATTTCAAGTATTTAGAATTATTTAATTATTTTGGGTGTGGAACAATTTTCAAATTGCACTTGCTTCCATTCTTTCATGGTGCTTCATGATGTGTTCTTATTTTGTTAAAAAAAAAGAAAAAGAAAAATGTGCATCTAAGTATAATTTAAAAACAAAAAAAGTACTTTTTTTCTCAGAAATATACTGTAAAAGAATACTCAGAGTTAATGTAATGTTTTCAGACAATCTCAATTATTATTCTTATATTTTATATTGAATGCAGTTAGCTGGACTTTAGAGTTTAAGTACATTATTTTTTGTAATGTCATATATATATAACTTTTATTGTCAATGAAATAGGGTTAAAGTGTACTGCCAAATGCATTTTTGGTAACCTAACAAACTTTAATGTGATTTCTGTATTTGAATGCTGTATATTTGCTATTATACATTTGTTAATGATGAAATCAAATAGTCATAATCAGTATTTTACATGTGCTTTAATATTTTAAGTATAAGATGTACACTTAAACAGCCTTTTATTTCATTAATATTATATTTTCAAATAGAGTTTTTATATACTTGTAAGATTAGTAGTACACAAGAAATGCACTTTCTAAACAAATTAGATTAGCAGGCATTGAAATGTTTGCTTAAATGTTTAATTAGTAACATCATAAATTTTTATCCTTTCTTTGAACAAAGACGTTCTGATGTCTGTATAGGTTAAATGTAAATTTCTAGTGCTTGTTTTGTCCTAAACAGTTCTGATTGTCCTTAATCAATTCTGGTTATTGAAAATAATTCGACAGAACTGTTTTAGTTCTCATTTTTCATTGTCAAATCTTTAAATCTCTGTCCTCAGGGACATTCCAGCTACATTACACATCTTGACTGGTCCCCCGACAACAAGTTCATCATGTCCAACTCGGGAGACTACGAAATCCTTTACTGTAAGTGGACGACCGCAACAAGCCCTCTCTGGCGCATTTTTCTGAAAAACAACTCCGTCTCCAATCGTATTTGTTTTTTGTCTCATTGGTTTGGTAGAACTCTTCATTACTGATTCAGCTTGTGGTTTGTGTTTGCACTTTTCCACTCAAAAGAACTTAAATTTTGCACCATATCCCAGATTTCCCTGACATGTTGTTTTCCCTCTTCCACAGGGGACATTCCAAACGGTTGCAAGTTGATTCGTAACCGTTCTGAGTGCAAGGATATCGACTGGGCCACATATACCTGTGTGCTAGGATACCACGTCTTTGGTCAGTATCTGTAGACGCTGCATTGTGGGTGTTATTACTAGTAGGGGTTTGATACCTACAGTACTATATACTATAGTACACACTGCTGAAATCTCACCACCTTCTAAGGGTCTGTCACTGATTGACTATTGGTGCTTTTCCACTGCATGGTGTGGCTCGGAACAGTTCACTTTTGGGGGGTTTTCCATTGGGTACAGTACCTGGTAGTCTACCTGGTATTTTTTTCTGTATCACTTCGGTTGAGGTTCCAAGTGAACCTTATCGTTACCAAAACGTGACGTGTAAACTCTGCCGATCACTGATTGGCCGGAGAGAATCATCTCTACCTGCATCACTGAACTTGCGACACATACACAGCAGAACCACTAGATTTAAATCCGCACAGCCAGCGAAGGATCGAACACAACTGTTGGGAGGCTGTTCTGTTGTCTGTGGAGGAAGTACAGACGTTCCTCTAGTTGATAGCAGAGGACATGGCGCGACACACAATTAAAACGTTTTTCAGGAGTCGCGTCAGTAGAAGCAGCGCAACTATAATGACGTGAATAATGCCCGCCCACTCTAAAGCAATACTAAACTGCATTGGAATCGCAAACCGAGCCGAGTCGTACCACGCAGTGAAAAAGCGCCATATGTGAATCAAACTTGTGACTAAAAATTGGCTAGAAGAATGTTTGCTCTGTGTATTATGAGTATGTGTGCTCTGTGTATGCATGCCTCGTTTGGTTTTTCCAAATGTGTGGCTTTGAACTCTTTGCTTTTTCACACTCATTTCCTGTCAGTGGTTTAGTCTTGAGGGCGTTTTAGTCATTCACTTTCTCGCACACACCAACACACATTTGCTTGGCAATCTAAACACACCAGATTTACTTTAACTTCTTAATCTAACTTTTACCAGACTAATAGCTTTAACCCCAGAAGATTTTATAGATATATATCAGATTCCAAAAATTAAGTACTTGTAATTAAATAATATTACATTTTAAATACTCATAATCAGACTACAGTTACTTTTTATAGATTACATGATCAGATGTTTTTCACAAAATGGCAGTAAAATATGCATAACGTATTAATTTGCTCTAATTATTTTCTCTCTTAAACTTTCCTTTCTAAAAAAAAAAATCATACCACTTAAATCAGAAAAAGTATTTTCAAGTTTTATGGACCTGCTCACACCAGCCAGCTGGCAGGTGACTGTAATTACACACACATTATGAGTTATTTTTTATTATCAAAACATTATGAATTATCTTTTCATCACTTTTTTTTTATTTATTTTTTTTTTTCTATCGGCAAATATTGCACATCACATTGTTTATATATTCATCTCACTTTCCTTCTGTTTTTGCAACTGCATCATTATACACACAATTATAATCTGCTGTTCTAATTTTGCTCACATTCTAAGGGACTTCTTGTCTAAGCAGGGTGATTTAAAAAACCTAAAGTAGTTCAGACCACAAACTCACTTTATCTCTCAGCATTGCGTGCCGTCTGGTGTGTGCAGGTCTGTAATACTGTTGCACATTCACACAGGGTGCTTTTGAATACATCCAGCCCAGTCCTGACCACCACTCCACATATTTTAGCATTTTATTAGACTGGAAAATTGGTTAAATTGTACAAATTCCCCAGCACTGAGCCAATAGATTAGAGCAGTACAGTGAGTGTGATATTACAGAAACTGTGTGTGTGAGATATTCTTGTACCTGGTGTTCGTCTGCCTCCTGCTGGCAATCTCGTTGAAGGCTCCTAATCCATTCATGATCATAGTTTTTGAATGAGATGAGGTGTCTACTATATGTGCAAAGTGTCCAGGTCAAAAATACCTTCCCTCCTAAAAGTTAGTAAGGTTTTAATATTTCTGTTTGCTACCAGCTAAAGATGGATTTGAACAGAATATTAAATTACTAACAATATAGTGCATTTATCTAGCACAAAAATACATTGATATGTATTTAAACCTCAGAATTGGACACATTTAATAAAATGTTAAAAGTTAAAGTATATTAAAAAATGTAAAACATAACATATTTCTCATATAAAAAAAGAATTAAACATACCATATTTATCATATTAGTTAACTACAACAACAACAACAACAACAACAAAAAAAAAGGAAAAAATATTGTGACTGAAGGACAATGAGTTATCACTTCTCTTGATTTTGCATAAAAATAATGAACTGATTTACTAAAATGATTCCCTTGATGATACACATGATGCGTAAATTTACATGTCTCTTCATCATGTTGTGAAATGTCAGTTGTTCCTGGAAAAGGTGATACTGACAGCCTACTGCTAAATGTCATTATTAAACTGCAAGAGTTTTTCTTCTAGCTTCTTTTGTGCACTGATGTGCCTTGTTGTTTGCTGTGTAACAGGTGTTTGGCCGGAGGGCTCAGATGGGACAGATATCAATGCACTTGTGCGATCTCACAACAGGAAGGTGATCGCTCTGGCAGATGACTTCTGTAAAGTTCACCTGTTCCAGTATCCCTGCTCAAGATTCAAGGTCTGTCACGTCACTTTGCGGTCATATTTTAAAGAGCGTATTTAGTTTTACATTTTAGAACATGAGGATTATTAGTTGTTTGCTAGATATCTGAAGCCAGATATAAACCAGTTTGATTAATTATTAATTGTTTTTTTTTGTTTCAGTTTGTTTCAATGTAATGAACAGCAATTCGATTCAGTACTTAAAAATTGTCATTTATAAGTTCTTTAAAACTTTAGTGAAAATCCTATTTTCATCTATTTTCCAAATGCACGT
Organism: Carassius carassius; assembly: GCF_963082965.1. Lineage (NCBI taxonomy): Eukaryota > Metazoa > Chordata > Actinopteri > Cypriniformes > Cyprinidae > Carassius > Carassius carassius. Next base: position 23,818,138 of record NC_081768.1, on the reverse strand, counting down.
GTATTATAATGATTGCTTGTAACAAAGATTTAAATGCAAAAGAAAAGGCAGTAGAGCTGACTGTTTATTTCCGTGGTAAGTTTTAATTTAGAATATTTGTGATCCCCTCTTAGAAGTGTCACCTATAAGAGGGAAATTCCCTTTATTTTAAAAATTTAATTCAGGCACTGAATGAATGTCTAAAAATCATGATAGGAGTATTACTGTAAATAATTCTAAAAGATAAAAATAAGGCTTTAAAAAGATTGTTATCAGTGATCATATCGGCAGATACTGCTTTCTGTGATCGGCCTCAAAAACTGTGATCGGAGCACCCCTAGTTCTATGGTATCATTTTTTTTTTATGTCATAAAGACATTATTTAAAGAAAAAAAATACTATTGTGATATACAGTGCCCTCTATAAGTACTGGAACCGTAAAGACAAAATTGTTCTGTTTTCGGTGGAGTCAAGAAATCTGTAAATATGATTAATAGATGAATATGAGACAAAACTACAGAATGTCACATTTTATTATTGGGTGATTCAACACAAAGATTTTTTACCAGCTAAGAAGATCAGCACTTTTAGAGTTTCATCTCCTTATCTGATGTGAGCAGAAGTATTGGGACAGTTGCCTCGCAGGTCTTTGTAAGTGTTCAGCTGTGTCCTGTTGCATTCATTTTTCAGATATTAAAAGCATGGAATATGTCTTATCAGTTATATCCATTGCTTCTGCATTCTAAGTCTTGCATTCGATGATGACACACACAAACCAGGGTGAAGACGATGAAGCCAACTCTGAGAGAAAAGCAAGCAGTTTGGATGCTTAAAGAAAGAGGAGGTCAATTAGAACTATAAGAAAACTATCGGCGACATCAGCATCCTACAACAACCTGATCAGCTGAGAAAAACAACAGTAGTTGATGACAGACAAAAATGCTGTGAAAATGAACCCTAAAATACCTGTCTGTAAAATCACCAACAACCTCCAGAAAGCTGGGGTGATGCTCTCACAATGTACAGTCCGCAGGAGAATTTGACACAGAATTACAGAAGCTACACGGTGAAATGCAAACCTCTGATCAGCACCAAAAAAGAAAGGCAAGATTCTTCACAAATGTGAGCCAGTAGAGTTTTGGAGTTGTTGGACAGACGAGACAAAGATTAATCTTTACCTAAGTGATTGGAAGCAAAAGTGTGGAGAAAAAAGGGAACTGCAAATGATCCTAAGCATACAATCTCACTGTAAAGCATGGTGGAGGGGGTGTCATGTCTCTAGAACAGGACCTCTTCATTTTAATGATGACTTTATGTATGATGGCAGTAGCAGAATGAATTTGGAAGGGTACAAAATCATCTTGGCTACCAGTATTCAAGAAAATGCCATCAAACTCATTAGAAACCACTTCATATTGGATCAGGAAAATGACCCAAAACACCCTGCCAGTTCAGTCAAGGACTTAATCATGCCAAAGAAATGTAAAGTCTTAGATTGCCCAAATCAGCCTCCAGATTTAAATCGATTGAACGTTAATTTCACCAACTTAAGAGGAGACTAAAGACAGAAACTCTGCAAAACAAGCAACAGTTGGAATTGGCTGCATTAAAGGCTGGGAAAAAGCATTTCAAAGCATAAGACCAAGAGTCTGGGGATGTCTATGGGTTGCAGACTCACTGCTCTGATTGTATGCAAGGGATCTGCAACTAAATATTAGCTTTTAATATTTTACATATGCCTTAAATTCAACTGTTAGAATACTTATGCTCACATCAAATATTGGGATGAACTCTAAAAGTGCTGTCCTTTTTATTTTGTAAAACATGTATGTGTCGAAAGACCTAAAAATAAAATGTGACATTTTGTTGCATATTCATCTTTTAATCATATTTGCAAATGTCTAGACCCCACAGCAGAGAAAGCAATTTTGTCTTTACTGTTCCAAAACTTATGGAGGGCACTGTATATCATTATTGTGAAATAAAGTTACTCCTATCGGGAGATAATATTTTTGTCATATTACCCAAAACATTGAAGCCTGGGGGATATTACTTTCTTTCCTTATCTTATGTTTTACTGATTTTATTATTTAATTGCAGGCCCCAAGCCACAAATACAGCGCCCACAGCAGTCACGTGACAAACGTGAGCTTCATGCACAGTGACAGTCACCTGATTTCAACGGGTGGCAAGGACATGAGCATCATGCAGTGGCGTCTGGTGGAGAAGACCTCATCCTTGGTGCATAGCGACTCCAGCTTGGGCCTGGGTGATTCCCTGCTGCACAACTCCACCCCTCGCACCCTGCCGACGGTACCCAGCGGTCCCCACACTCCTACTGAGCCCTTGCCGGTGCCAGCCTCGCTTCCCCTCAGCAACCAAACCGAAATCAACACTCCCCCTCCCACTCCCCCTGAACCCCTGCACACGGTTACTCCTAATGGACAGCAGGACGGCTCCCCTGAAACCCCGCCCCCTTCTGATGAGGCCACGCCCCCATCCGACAGCACCCTGAGCCCCAAGGACAGCCTAGAGCCTAGCGACGATACGGCCACACCCAGTGATGAGGGCACAACCTTTAACCCTCCCTTATAAGGCAGTCCAACCCTTCTCTCGCCTGCTCGATAGCCCGCCCAAAGGCACCAGCATGTCACTGCAGCCTTCCTGTCAGATTACAAATGCAGGGTCTCATCAATTTTTATCCTTTCAAGATTTTCTTTTCATTTTGTGTCTTAGTTTGTTATGTTGACATTCAGTAGATGTGGTTGTGGAGGCATTGGTTTCGTTAGGATGGTGAGAGATTTGGAATGTGTAATTAAAAACCTTTAGAACACCAGATTTAGAACACCTACAAGTTTACACTGACTCACATACATACACAGACACACACACACACACACACTACCACACAAACACTAATACACATGCATAGACACATCAGTAACTGTGATACATTAAAAAAAAGAGAAGAAAACAAACGATTTACCAGTTTTAGATACAAACAACATGTTCATATAAACAGACAAATAGACAAATATAGCATAAAATGGATACATGCTTTCAAATAACGATCATTTGGCTTATACATCAATATATTCATTGATTAAGGATCAGCAACTAAGGGTGAATTAAGCTGGATTACTGAACCTTTTCCTCTCTTTCTTGACATGAAAAAAATTATGTTCTGTATTTATTTACTCATCCTCAAGTCAAACCTATATGACTTACTTTCTTTTGTGTAAAGCAAACATGTTTTATATGTTTTGAAGATGTTTCAAAGATCTTTTGGAGATCTGTTTACGATCTGTATGAGGATTTTTGAAGATGTTTTGAGGATCTTTTAAAGATCTTTTGACTTTTATTCTTCAAAACATAATTTTATTTGTTCTGCAAAAGGCAAGTCAAGTCATACAGGTTTGGAGCGACATGAAGTTGAGTAAACAATGTTCATTTTTTGGGTGAACTATCCCTTTAAATGAGTAAACTTTTAAAAAAGTCACATGATGTAGATGATTTATATTCTCTTGCTCTCGGTGAACATTGGTGGAGGATTGCATGTAAAGCTGATTTACGTGCTTGCATAGCATCTGTCCCTAAGCCAAAAACTACAGGACGTGTATATCTGGTGACACCAGGCAGGTGCCCCTGGCTTATTGTTCAGAAACAAGGACCTCAACAATTCAAGCTGCATCTGTTGGTCATCATGGTCACGGACACCTTGTATTTCAACTCGGCACAACTATCGCCGCTTTACAGGAGAACAGCCATAAACAGCAGAGCACTTCATTCAATACAAACACAAGTAACACACACTCACACAAGCCTGACCTGCATCAAAATGGGGTCTGCATGGCAGTAGCCACAATATTTTATAAATAAAATACAAAAAACAATTTCAGTCTCATCCGCCTGTCTAAAGATGCCGTACCACCCGCACATCTCTCAGTTTCCTCTGTTGGACTGGAGAACCTCCTCTGTATTCATACCATCCGTTTTAACCTTGCATCCAAATGACTTTCTTCTCGAGACTGCATTGTTTTTAGGTTTCATTTTGGGTCTGTTTTTCTTGTCATTTTCTTCATCGGACTGAGATGTTCTTGATTTTTTTTATCATATGAGAGAAACAAAAGATTAAACAAGTCTTAAATGTGCGTGCGTAACTGTGTATGTGCACGCGAGTCGCCGCTTCTTTCATTCCGCTAATGGGTTATCGCCCTCTCCCTCTCTCCCTCACATTTTCTAAGGATCACTCTTTTTGGACAGAGTCCAAAAGAAAAAGAAAGTAAAAGGAAGAAATTATGTTTCCCCCACTCTTTTCTGTAATGCTTACAAAAACAGTACCAGAAAGTACCATGGTATTATTTGTACCATATTGGGCTAATGTAGGTAATTTGGGCAATGTTTTGACATTGAAAGGGTGGAAAATGAGTATGGTATAATATTATATTTATAGTGATGAGATGAGAGGACAAATTATATTTAAATTCTATCGCAAAAATAGTGTGAAATTTTGCACTCAACAAAACATTTGTGATTTCTTGCAAAACTGCTACACTCCCCTTAGAAACTTTGTATTCTCCCTTGAATCATGTTTTGTAAAAGTATTGCGTTCACCCAAGAAAGTTTGCAATCATTCGCAAAACATTTGCATTTTTCTTCCTTAATTCCTAATATTATTTTCATCACAAAATATTTGTGAGCGAACACAAGATGATACAAAAGCATTGAAATATAATTTAGTATTACCATATAATACCATGGTACTTTTACATGGTACTGCCTTTGTGTGTTCCCTCAAAGATATGGATGAAAAAGAAACTCACTGAAGATTAAACCGCATTCGCAGGCACCGATATCTTGAGATGAAGCATATCTTTTTTTTCTGAAATGAATCAATATCAGTGAAACACAAGAGAACAGCTGCTGAGAGAGATTCCCTCCAGTGCTGCTTGATGAACGGGAACCTAAATCATCAATATTACACAAGAAAATACATCAAAACAGCTCTCAAACCAGACAACCTCTAGATTTAAAAGCATTGCAGAGTATTAAAACGCATTGCATTTGCAGTCTCTGTGTACAAAGGCATGAGAAAGCATGGTTTACACACTCGGATTTTAGGTTGTGATGCTGTATTGACGTACGGTATTGAGAGGTTCAAATACGCATTTACAGTAATTTGGGTTTTCCTTTTTTAATTGTGAAAGAATGACAATCTTCTGTAATGTGTATAACAATACACATCAGCATTCAAATACTAAGTATTTTACACAACTGCCTCAAATTCATGTCTGATGTGTTTTAAGGTGATTTTTAAGTGCATGAAATGCATGTAATAGTGGATTAGGTGGTGTTAGCAATGTTTAGATGGTAGAAGGAATGATATCTGATTGTTTATGTAACGTTTGCGCTTTAGACGGTGTTGAGTTGAATGCCTTTTTTTTTTAAGAAAGTTGGATAGTTTTCACTGAGAATGCCTTAGTTAGGTCTTCCATGGACTTCCATGTTTTATGTTTTTTTTCCTGTCCTATACAATGGGAAAGCCACACTTAAAATGCAGAATTTCTTAGTGGAAACATAATACAGGCACATTTTTTAAAGCAAGATATTTCAAAGAAAGCATATGAAGTTCAAAACAAAGTAAAAAGTCAAACGCTAATGTGATCGTTTTTGCGTTGTGATTGCTTTGTGTGAACTTGAGGGGGGGGGGGGGGGGGGGGGGAATCACCAAAACACTAGCAATCAAAATTGCTCAGAAATATGACATTTGAAAAGCTCATTCATACTTTCAATTCTAGTTTAATAGCATTCAGACATTTGTAAGTGTGACTTGAGTATCAGAATACTTTTTAAGGGCCACTAGCTTGGACTCTCAAACCTTCAGGACACCATTGCTATCAAAAGGGCAACTCTCAGAAGTTTTACACAAGTTGCAAACGAGGATGTCGATCTTTCATAGACCTTTGTTGTTGCATTCAGGGCTGGCTTTATTGTGTATATATTGGTGTACCTGTATGTATATAACTATTTTTGGGTAGGGAGGTTCTCTGAAATGCAAGGGCAAAGATTCCATATTTGTTTTCATCCATGAAAAAGCTGGAGACTGTTCTCCTGCAGATGCAGGTATAGTGGCCTTTTGGCATGGATTCACATTTTAGGATTTGTCACACTGTGGCCGGGTTTTCTCAGTTCGGAGGCTCCAGGGCTTTTCTATAGACCTGTCACATAAACCTGTTAGCTGAATGGAGTGTTTTCTGAATGTAACAGATTATTTGCCTTGTTATTTGATATTGAAAAGAATGCTAGGTGTGTTGGTAGAAGTATTGGTGAAGGGTTTGGGTGTTTTGAGAGAGTTTTCAAAAACAAGAGTGAACGTGAAGCTGTTGATGTCAATGTATTGGAGAAGACTGCTTATTTTTTGTTTTTATATCTGCTAATATCCAAGAGCTAATTTCCAAAACATACACAGGGAGAGAGAGGGGATGGAAAAGCCCAGCTGGTGATTGTATGTACGCTTGGTGGAAATGTTGGGCTTGAGTACAGCTCTGGACTTCTGAATGCTTTGCTGTTTGCAGGCCGTCTGACTATGTCCTCATTGAATAAAGGTGCGGAGATTAAGCTAAGCTTTTCTGATAAACAGAATCACAGTTATGAAAACCACAATGATGATTCTGTTTATGCAACTGATTCAATGATGTTAACAAAATATGAAAATGCATTTTTTTCTTCTTCTTGTGACAAAGTTTGAGCCAATCTGTTTCTTATGCATTCCTGCCAATGGGCAGAAAATACTGAAGAATTTAGAAAATAAAGAAACATTTCAAAACAGTCGTTGTGTTGTCTCTTGAAGATGCATAGAGTAATTTGTTCGTTTAAAATTCGACATATTTATCTAATGTGAAAACGCTCATCTTTTTAATTCCAACACATACATTGATGGACTGGAGTAGTGTGGATTATTGTGATGTTTTATCAGCTGTTTGGACTTTGGATTCGGACGGCACCCATTCACTGCAGAGGATCCACTGTTAAACAAGTGATGTAATGCTAAATTTCTCAAAATATATTTGGATAAAGAAACCAACTAATTTTCATCTTGGGCCTCAGGGTCAGAAAATGTTCAGCAAATTTTTACTATTTCACACTTCCTACTCGGTCAGCTTTACAGTATTTTTGAAAATAGACTTTACTGTTTGGTTGTTTAAAAATAGAAATACATTTTTGGTTCCATTATATGCTGCTTTTGAGGGTACTGCCATTGTGTTTTATGGCCCCTGAGCTTTCCAAAGTTGAGTAGATCTAACTAAAAATATGTTTATTGCAAAAAAAATAAAAATAATAATTGTCAGAATGAAGAAAGTTGTTTTTTACTGCCAGATGGTGCAGTTGTGAACTATCAGCAGGGGTTAATGGAGTCATGCCAGCCAAACCTTGACCCTTCAGACTTGTTGCATCTGTAAACTCTGAAGTTTGGACCAGTAAACAAGCAAAATCGCAGACCTTGAATGATGTTTATGTTCTTTATTGATTTCTTCCGTCTGCGTTGGACAGCGAGGTTATGTTGTGGTGAAACCGACGAGGCACCTCACTGAGAAAGACGCTTCCTGACTCAGCAAAACGATCTGCTCTCTGCTGTGCAAATAAATAACTGGCCAGCGGGCCAGGCCAAAGATATTTCTCCTTGATGTATGTATGTAATATGCTAGCTGTTAAACTTTATCTGACGTCCAATTGAGAGCACAAAATCATACACTGATTGCTGATATTTATTTATTTTTTATTTTTTGAAGTCATTGGTGTCACAATATAAAATCGTATTGATGTCAGAGAGTATAAAATGAAAACAGAGATGACTGAGGCATAAATGAAGCTGGTGCTCAGCAGACTCAGTGAGGATCAAGCGTTGCACCTGTTTTCATGACAACATTTCCAGCCTTTCCTTTGACAGAAATCTTCGCTGACACAGCCTTTCTCACCAGTTGCTGTGGAAGAGATCTCAGGTCAATTATCACACCCTCAACATATAAGATATGTCCAACTCTCTTGCTGGAATATTATCTTTTCTAGTGTTCCTGTAGCTCAATTGGTAGAGCATTGCGTTATCAAGCGCAAGGTTGGGGGTTCGATTCCATGGGAACACATGATATGTAAAAATTGATACAGTAGCCTGAATGCACTGTAAGTCGCGTCTGCTAAATGCATAAATTTAATTTAATCTTTTGTAGTAGGACTTAAGTACATCTTTATATGTAATTTCATAATTCTATTGTCTTTTAAATATGGTAAAAGTTGCTCTGCTTTTTGACAGTCATTTAAGGGTAAACTACAATATACAATAATGTCAATTCTATAAAACCTTGTATGTTTTTAAAATATATATTTTAATTACACTTTTGTAATGAACATTAAAGAGCTTTTTCACAAGAATTGTTATGAAAGAAAAATTGTGTGATTGAAATTGAGACTCCTTAGATTGAAGAATCTTTTGGAAGACTTTTTAACAAAACTATATATATATACATTTTACATAAAAAATAGTAGCTTATTTTTTCAATATCGTATTATATTATTGTTATGTTGCATACTGACAGTTAAAAGTTATTTAAAATACAGCAGCTTTTTATCTCCATTCATCTATGATTTTTATCATTCCACCATGACCTTGTGTTATTACTGTTGGTACTATATGTGTAAATGTTTCTTAGAAGATGACAGGAGTTGTTACAAAAATGTTACAATGTCCTTGTCGCCTCTACAGCTTTGTTGTATCAATAACTTATCACTGTAATGAAGTCATTCCACTGTTCTTTGAAATTGTGATTTTATCTGATTCCGTTGACTGTGTAATGCAGAAACATGCATAGTTTATACTATACTGAAGCTGCCCTTGAGTCTCAGCTGACCGTGTAGTGCACTTATTTACCTCTGGTGTAGCAGGCCTGAGGAACTTTACTCCTGCACTGCAGAACCATGTTCCTCACCATCAGGAAGTCTTCACCATAGCACTCAATGTAATGATCCGCTGAACACACAAACACACAAAAGGACCTTAAGTTTGTTCAGTCTGGAGTCTAAACAGTACAATGATGTTATGAAGGATTTCAGGAAATTGCCATGTTAATATAACAGAATAGCAAATAAATTCTGTACTGTGGTACATAATATTTAAATACATATATTTACACCATTGTTCAAAGGTTTGGGCTTGGTTTTATTTTTTTTATTGTAAAGAAATTGATACTTTTAGTCAGCAAAGATGAAAAAAATTGTATCAAACTTGACAGAAAAGGCATTAATGTTCTTTTGAACTTTCTGTTCATCAGAGAATACTGGAGAAAAGAAGTATCACGGTTTCCATTGCAATCTGAAATGGCACAGCTGCTTTCAACGTTTATAAAAGGAAGACATGTTTCTTCACCACCAGATTAACAAATTAGAATGATACTGAAAATTCAGCTTTTCATCACAGGAGTAAATTACATTTACAAATATATTCAAATAGAAAATGCCTTTTCACAATATTACAGATTTTACAGAATTTTGGATAAAATAAATATTACCAAATATTATTGATAAATATTAATAAATCTTAAATATATTGAGACTTCTTTCAAAAACACTAAAACAGTTTTTTTTTTTAATTTTTGGTTGGTAGTGTTTATCTTAAATTAATACAATATTTCCAAAATGTTATTTTTTTATAATTGCTTTATCAATTAAACTCAATATTCACACTTTACGTTCACGTTACTGTGTATTCAGAAATACTAATGAACTACAAATAAAACTTTGAATTTAGACATTGTTTTTTATTACTTTTCATTGTATAACTTTATTGTATTAACATCCATCCATTCTTCACACTGCTTGTTCTTAGTAGGGTCTAAATTGCTCATAGGAATATGGGAGTCTATTCCAGCATATTTCAAATGGATGGATGGCCAGTCCTTCACAGGGCCAGCACACACACACACACACACACTCCCTCACTTCTATGGGCAATTTAGTGTCTCTAATTCACCTGACCTGCATATCTACGGACAGTGGGGGAAACTGGAGCACCTGCAGGAACCCCACACCAACCCGGGGGACATGCAAACTCCTCGGTCAGCATGGACCTCGACTGAGCCACCATACCCCACTGTTGTAGTAATGTGTGATAGTTACAATATTTTGTGAAAATCCCCATATAGATCATTTCAACCACAACAACAACAACAACAAAAACTCTTATTTGAAAGCAAAAAGAAAAACAAGTTAATGTTGTAAAAATGAACACCATTTCAGCTGTTCTCATCAAGGATTTGCCACTTACAATAAGTTCGAACAAATTTCAACAGTGATGGCAAACATGTGAAATGACTTACCCATGCAAAGAGGCAGCAGCAGGAACAGAACGAACCAGACCTTCATCTTGGATCTGAGGTTTTGTGATGGAGTTTCAGTATCGTCTCGCTGCTCTGAAATGTCTGCTGGAATCTGAGCTTTTGCTCTTTTATAGCGGTGTGGAGACGCAGGGCCACGTGTGTCAAACACACGCATACAGTACATGCAGTGTTGCAAAGCGTAAACAGTCTAATCTCATTGGATACCTCTAAGAACAAATAAAGATGAAAGAGTGTTCTATGAATGGATGAAATATACAAATAAACCCTGCTTTACTGGATATACCAGCTTTGAATTACAAAATGTACTTTATTAAATGTTTACTCAAGTTTGTTAAGAAATATAAGATTACATTTTGTGGCCTTTTATTTAATTGATATTATAGTTTTTGCAAGTGCAGTCTTTTTTATACTAAACATATAAAATACAATGAATATTTGAAGTATACAAGTACATATCTAAATGCAATAGTATATGACTTATACTGCTCTTTATCAAGAGTGATATTGCCATCAATATATATATATATATATATATATATATATATATATATATGTATATATATATATATATATAATTTGTGTGTATTCTTACACACACACACTATATAACTCTATATGAACACACACACAAACAGACATCTCTATGTTTTATATTTAATATATCAACGTATTAATGGCTTTTATGATGATATTTAAAAAACTTTCACATTTGTATGGGCTAGATATATAGTTCATGTATGAAATTGTTCTAATTTCAAATAGGTTTCATATACAGTAGTTCATAAAGTGCCATCATATGACAATATTTCAGTTCTATGTGTTCTAAAATAAAACTTTACTACAAAGTTGTGGGTACCATTTTTAAAACATGTACATTTGTATATATTTCCCTGCTCAATACATGTTTAAACATTTTAATATTTAATGCATTTATTTTAAAGTTTTATTATTATTATTATTATTATTATTATTACTACACTACAAAGTTGCATAATTATGGAATATTAAGAGAATGTATCTTCTGATGTGAACAGAAGACATTTTTTGTACATTTTACAAATACATTTTGACAAATTTTAATTTGATAATTGCAAGGAAATGGAATACTTGTATGCCTGAATTTTAGATAAATTCAAGAGTTTGACTATTTCATCATATGTCAGAGGTGTCAAATTCAGTTCGTGGAGGGCCACAGCCCTGCAGGGTTTAGATATAACCCTGATCAAACACACCTGATGCAGCTAATCAAGTCTTTCAGGCTCATATGAAAACTACATAGCATGTGTGCTGGACCAGAGCTGGCACTAAACGCTGCAGGACTGTGGCCCTCCAGGGACTGAGTTTGACTCCCCTGATCCATGCAAACACCACCACTCTCCCACTGCTGACACTTTCGTGATGCATGAAGTCAGACTGCAGAACGAAGACAGGTGTCCTTCACTATCTCTGTCACTCTTCATTTACCAGTTCACATTCCTGACATAATTAACATTACATGTGAGATTCTGTTATCTGGGTTGTACCTAAACAGAACTATTTGAAGCTGTGTCATTTGAGAACGCTTTTAATTTGGGACATTCTGTGCCATAGGTGTTATATCAAAGCAAATGAATCTAGTACATGATGTACTGTACCAGATAATTGGCTGTTTGTAACTGCAAATACAAATTATTTTAGGTTACTTTAAAGTAACTACCCTACCTGCAATGTTCTAGGAACATTATTTTAAGGTTGCAAAATAGCCTGTACTAACTTTAAGGAAATGTTCTGTGTTTGCTGGGATTGAGGTTTAAGGATATTTATTAACACATTCAAACTTTTTTGAAATATGAAATACCATCTTCATTGTATTAAAGGCCATGCAATCAGGGATAAAGTATTGTAGTAAATGTAATTAATAACTGTATTTGAGTATCTTTTCGGATACTTTGTAGTTTTACTGAGTATCAAAGATATTAGCAACATTTACTCTCTACTTCACTACATTTTTTAATGGCTATCTGTACTCTTTACTCCATTACATTTTAAATGAATGTTGCAGTTACACATTGCATGTTGCATGGCAGCTAGGTTCCCTTTCATAGGTCACTTCGATGCTGCGGTGACGTCACCACTATGGGAACACCTTCGGTGTGACGAATGTCTGAAGCCCTATACCATCCCGCCAATCCTATTGGCCAAATAGCGCTTGGCACAGCCCCACGCATGCGTACGCATATATACCAGGTGTCGCGCGCCATTTCACTCAGATTTCATTCCTTCAGTAATTGAAGCAAATCTTCTGTGCCCTTAAAATCCATCTCGCATTCTCCAGCGATTCTTAAGAGAAGTTTAACGTTACTCCTCTCCGCGGACGCGATGAGTTAACGAAAGGTAAGAGCCGTATAATGGGTTTATCACGAGGAGGCACTTATGAGAGGTTCGTTAGCAGCCTCTCTACAGGTTCTCTCCGTGATAGCCTATGGCTACAGTAAAAAAAAAAGAAAAGAAAATATATATAATAAGAAAGTATTCGCGCTCTGGAGTGTATTTCTTAAGTCGCCTCCCGTCTAACCCCCACCGTTTCGCTTCTGCGGTCGCAGAGGCCCCGCACGAGGTGTTGGTTGGGGGCGATATGTGCGGCTTGACTATGAATACAGTGATGCACTGGAGTTCCACTTGCTCGCTCTCCCCCACTCGAGCGCGTTAATCAGCAGATTTGCTCTTTCAAACTATGTTTGTCCAACTGCGGCCTCGAACTCTGAGTAGGCTCTGGCCAGCATATGCGGTTCTCTCCCTCCGAGCGGACAGGAGAAACGCGCCTCTCCTTCCTCAGTGAGCTATTTATGTGGCTACCCGCATGGTGGATTATGTGTGGGAAGCCTCTCGTCCTCAACCCCCACGCTCTAACATTGACTGTCTCGCAGCGAAGGCACCTCGAGCGTCATTGAACTGAGCTATCGTTTGAGCGCCCCCTCAGACACTCTGCACAATCCAGCCTTCAGAGTTTGAGGGACGGCAAACAGCTGCAACGAACGGCACAAGCTTTTTGTGCCCGGACATTTTAACGTGTATGACAGCGTTGCAGGAAGCGGAAATTTTGAGACCGCTAGTATGGTTTCGGGCCGTGTGGGAACGCTTGCCCGACAATTGTTACGCACAATTGTCACGGATACACCATTCAGTTTCAATAAGGCCCGCCTCCTTTCCGCAGAATTCTTTCCACGGTGGCTAAACCGATGGAAATGGCGGTGCTGCGACAGGAGATGTCAACTCTGCTGAGCAAAGGGGCTATAGAGGAAGTACACCCCTCTCAGATGGAGGCAGGGTTTTTACAGCCGTTATTTTGTGGTACAAAAAAAAAAAAAAAAAAAAAAAAGACAGCGGATTACGACCCATTCTGGATTTACACCGTCTGAATCTTGCACTCAGGCCGAGCAAATTCAAGATGTTGATGGTAAAGTCTATTTTGTCTCAGATTCAACCAAATGATTGGTTTATCACGATCGATCTGAAGGATGCATATTTTCATATTCAGATCATCAAGAGACTCAGGAAGTTCCTCAGATTCGCTTTAGAGGGCAAAGCGTATCAGTACTTTCTCAAAGTGCATGGATGGAGCTCTGGCCCCGTTGCGGCTCCAGGGCGTTTGTGTTTGAACTATTTAGGCGATTGGCTGGTGTTAGCGCAATCGCAGACTCAAGCACACTCTCATTGGGATCTTGTGCTGAATCATTTAACAGCCTGGGCTTACGCATGAAATTCAAGAGAAGTGTTTTAATCCCCTCTCAACGGATAACCTTCTGGGATTAGAGTTGGACTCTCGCGCGATGACAGCGAAGCTTTCTCTCCCACGCGCTCAGTATATTGCATCATGCGTGCGGCGCTTCAAAGCGGGTCGCACAGTGACAGCGGCATTCCCTGTAATTCGTCTGGGATTACTTCACATGTGCCCTTTTCAGTGGTAGACGAAAAGACGGAATGTTTCACCCCGTTGTCTTCCGCATCGGACGATTCCGGTGACACGGCGGTGTGTGATGTCATTAAAACTATGAATGTCAACCGAATTCTCCTGACCTGGGTTCGGCTGGGATTTGTGCTTTCCGAGAGACTGTCACGACGGATGCGTCTTTAACCGGTTGGGGAGCTGTTTGTCAAGGGCGCCCAGCCCACAGAGTGTGGACAGCGGTGCAATGCAGTTGGCACATAAACAGGTTGGAATTACTGGCGGTTTTCTTCTGGCTCTCCAGTATTTCTCGAATCTGCTGATCGGCCGTCATGTACTGCTCAGATCGGACAACACAGCGGTTGTGTCATATCTGAATCATCAGGGAGGATTATGCTCTCGCCCCCTGTGCAGGCTGGCGAGACGTGTTCTTTTTGGTTTCAGAACAAATTTCTATCATTCCGAGCTGTTCATGTCCCCGGACGTTGAACTTCGGAGCGGATTTGCTATCCAGGCAGACTCGGGAGCAAGCGGAATGGAGATTGCACCCCCAAACGGTGAATCTCCTATGGCAGATTTTCGGAGAAGCGAAAGTGGATTTATTTGCGTCGAACACGACTACGCATTGCCTGCTTTGGTTCTCCCTATGCCCTCCAGCACCCCTGGGCTTGGATGCATTAGCTCACAGCTGGCCCAGGACCAGTTTGTATGCGTTTTCCCTAATCCATCTGATTTCGGCGGTATTATGCAGAATACGGCTGGACAGAGTGGAACAGCTGCTGCTGGTGGCTCCGCGGTGGCACACACAGCCTTGGTTTGCGGATCTGATCAATCTGTTAGCGGGCTCGCCATGGGAGATTACCCTCAGACAGGATTTGTTATCACAAGCACAGGGACTGATTTGGCACCCGATGCCAGATCTATGGAAACTGTGGGCGTGGCCTCTGAGTGGAGTGAGTTAGTATGTCCCGGTCTTTCTGTTGATACTACCGAGACTATACTGAATTCTCTACGAGATGCTTATATGCTTTCAAGTGGAGACTTTTTATGACCTGGTGTGAAATTCATTATATGGATCCAGTTTACTGCCCAGTGGCTTCAGTACTGGAGTTCCTTCAGGACCGTTTTTCGGAGTGACACCAGCCACTCTAAAGGTTTACGTGGCAGTCATTTCAGCTTACCACGAGTATATAGATGGTGCCTCGGTGGGCCGTCATCCACTGGTTTCTCGTTTCATACAGGGTGCGCGATGGCTGAGGCCTTTCCGCCCCGTGCGAGCTCCTTCATGGGATTTATCCATTGTGTTGCACGCTTTATCAGGGCATCCGTTTGAGCCCTTGGAAACTGTACCGGATAAAATCCTGACTTTGAAGACTATTCTTCTTATGGCTTTATCCTCCCTCAAGAGAGTTGGGGATTTACAGGCTCTCTCTGTTTCACCTTCATGCATGGAATTTGCACCGGGCTCTGTGAAGGTGTTGTTGCGACCGAGGCCTAATTATGTTCCTAAGGTCGCATCTAATCCCTTTCGCTTTCAGCAGGTGGTCCTGGAAGCTTTATCCCCTGTTGAGGTGGGGTCTGGAGATCTAAGTCTTTGCCCTGTGAGAGCTTTAAAGACTTATGTGGATCGTACTGCCCCATGGCGTGAGTCTGACCAGCTGTTTGTCTGTTTTGGACATAAAAATAAGGGCCATGCGGTTACAAAACAGCGCATGTCACATTGGCTGGTGGAGGCAATATCTTTAGCCTATGAGGTGCGGGGGCTCGCTTCGCCCTTAGGAGTTAAAGCTCATTCCACGAGAGCAGTGGCTTCTTCTCGAGCTTTTCTCAGTGGATCTTCTATGGATGATATCTGTGCTGCGGCAGGATGGTCCTCACCGAGCACTTTTATCAAGTCCTACAGTCTGGATGTGAGGATGGCTCCTGGCTCCCGGGTTCTCTCCGCTTGAGCAGATGCTTCCTTGGATCCCAGCTATCAGGTACGTCAGGCGTTATGGTATAGTGTTCCCATAGTGGTGACGTCACCGCAGCATCGAAGTGACCTATGAAAGGGAACATCTCGGTTACGTATGTAGCCATGGTTCCCTGAATAGGGAACGAGATGCTGCGGTCCTGGCCGTGCCATACCTTGATAGCATTCTTCTTCTTCAGTCATGAAATCTGAGTGAAATGGCGCGCGGCACCAGGTATATATGCGTACGCATGCGTGGGGCGGTGCCAAGCGCTATTTGGCCAATTGGATTGGCGGGATGGTATAGGGCTTCAGACATTCGTCACACCGAAGGTGTTCCCATAGTGGTGACGTCACCGCAGCATCTTGTTCCCTATTCAGGGAACCATGGTTACATAGGTAACCGAGATGTTTTCCTGCTGCAGTTTATTTCCACTACAAAAGATGTGATACTGCCTACTACAGGGCACCGGGAGTACTATATCTTATGAGTTTTGTCCTTACCCACCCAAACTTGTCAACAAGGCTATACTTCACGTGAATGCAAGCTCCATATCAAGTAGTTGTGAATCACAGGTGTTTTATATATGAGATGAGGACGTGACTGCAGCAGGCAATGAGAAACTAGCACATCCAGTGCAAGAAGGCTTTGACTTTAATTTTACTTCACATTATTTCACAGTATCTATCTATTTCACTAAAGAGTCATTTTTGGAGGATGTTGTTTTTGCAGTTTTAAGGTGTTTATTTTTATTTTGGTTTTAGAAAATAAGTGTGAAATAAACTATTTCTTGTTTTTGTTACACGTTCTCTGTGCTTTGTCTGGGACTTTTGTCACTTCCTGTCTCCGTTGGTGTTTGTAGTCAGTTTGTAGTTCTTTTGTTCATTGGTTCTCCTTGATTAGTCTCCCCAGGTGAGTCTTGTTATGTTGTTAAGCGTTTTAGCCCCCACTGTGTGTGTGTTTATTATAGGCTAAGTAAAATACTTAAGTACATTGAAATCATATACTCTAAGACTTTTAGACAAGTTGCTTTGGAAGTGGTGACTTCACCATTCAACATGTAGTTGAATAATTTTCACTGAACGGTATCTATACTTTTATTGAAGTATGGTTTTCAGGTACTCTTTACACCTCTGCTGCAATTCCAACAGAGATGTGTGTGCATTTGCACAATGTAGAATACATTATGTACAGTCATGTGTACAGTATTTACTTTATTATAATGTACCAAGATGGATTATAGAGAGCTTGACCCATATTGGCCACCAGCAGGTCCTGTGATTATTGCGTGTTTTCTGCACCCTTCTTGTTCTGTGATCCCCAATTCAGAGTCTCTTTCCAAGATGGCTACAAACCCAGATGGCTGTCCTACCAGAGCCTCCAGCCATAATGGATGTCAAGCCACAGCCTTCAGCCATAAAGTATGCCACTGAATGTTGCATTTGAAAAACCGACGAGAGGTCCCATACAGGGACTGACAGAGGTCTGGGAGGATTCAGCCTCCTAGCTCCTCTAAGGAAGCGGATGACCAAATCGTTCCTTCCTATTGACTGACCGAGCGTTGTCTCAGAAAACGCTGCGATAGCCGCCACGTAAACTTTGAGCGTGGAGGGGGCTCTGCCCTTATCCAACAGCTCCTGTAGGAAGGAGAGAACCTCCGTCACCTCACAACTAAGGGGTGAACGTCCCCGAGCTGTGCACCAGCTGGAGAATACTGACCACTTCGAGGCATATAGCCGTCGAGTCTAGCCTGAGTGATAGTATTTAGCACTCCCACTGGCTCCCATCGAGCCCCTGGCCTGCGAGAGGAGGTCCCTCCTCAACGGCACTGGCCACGGGGCAGTGTCTGCTAACTGCATCAAATCTGGAAACCATGGTTGGTTCTTCCAAAGTGGTGCTACAAGCAGTACTGAGCATCTTGTTTCCCTCACCCGTTCTATCACCTGCGGAAGGAGGGAGACGGGGGGAAAAGCATAGAGAGGGCAGCACGGCCACCTTTGTGACAGCGCGCTTTCATTCTTGGAAAAGAACACGGGGCAGTGAGCGTTTTCCTGGGACGCGAAGAGGTCCACTTCCGCCCTGCCAAATCTCTCCCACAGCAGCTGGACTGTCTGTGGGTGTAGAGACCATTCGCCCGTGGGAATGTTGTTTCTGGACAGTCTGTCTGGACCCAGATTCTGTAGCCCAGGCACATGAACTGCCCTGGCGATTTATGTAGGACGCCACAGACATGTTGTCCGAACGGACTAAGACGTGGTGGCCCTTGATTTGGGGACAAAAGCGCGTCAGCGCGTTCTGCCAGCATTTCCAGACAGTTGATATGTTGGAGCTTTTCCCGTTCTGACCACAGGCCAAAGAACGGTCTGCCCTCGAGCAGCGCTCCCCATCCCGAAGTGGAGGTGTCCGTCGACACAACTTTCACTTTCGAGGAAGTCCCCAGGCTTACACCTGATTGGTACCAGTCGTTCGCTGTCCAGGGTTTCAAGGCTGTAACACAGCTCTGATTGACCTTGAGACGCAACTGACTGGATATGCACGCTCTGCACGGTACTCGCGCTTTCAGCCAGAACTGCATGGGGCGCATGCAGAACAGGCCCAACTAAAGAACTGGTGATCCTGAGGCCATGAGACCTAGCATCTTCTGAAATTCTCTGAGCGAGAAGGTCGCGCCACAGCGGAGAGAGCTCGCTGCACGCTGAATGCACGCTGATGCTAGGTCTCATGGCCTCGCGTTGTGGCGACAGCCGCGCCGTCATGGAGCGTGAGTCCAGAGCTATACCCAAAAACAGTATCGTCTGACTGGGGTTCAGCGAACTCTTCGTCCAGTTGACACTGAGACCGAGTTTCTCGAGGTGATCGAGTAAAATGGCCCTGTGCTCCACGAGCTCTGATCATGATTGAGCCAGAATCAGGCAGTCGTCCAAATAGTTCAGCACTCGCATGCCTCTGAGTCTGAGAGGAGCGAGCGCTGCGTCCATGCACCTCGTAAACGTACAAGCCGAACGGCAGGACTGTATACTGGTATGTCTGGCCCTCGAAGGCGAATCTCCAGTATCGCCTGTGACGTGACGCTATCTGCATTTGAAAATACGGGTCCTTCAGATCTATTGACATGAACCAGTCTCCTCTGCGAATATGCGCAATTCGCAGAGGAGAGCACTAGCAGAGAGCACGTGTCCTCTTCCCCCGACGCGGCCCTGAGATCTACTTCCTCGGAAGACGCGGCGGCAGACAGCGGGCGCTGACCATCGGGAAGCGATGCAGGGGAGGCCGGTGAAGCAGGGCGAACTGCCGAGCTCGGTTGAGCTGGAGACGGTTCCGGAGCGGCGCTTTTTACGGCGCTGCAGCGCAGCGGGGAATGCAGGCTCGGAGAAAAATGCCAAGCAAGTCCTCAGAGTCACCATTGGCAACAGCTCGCAGTGAGGGCAGCCGCCGTCAGCGAGCGCGAGCGCTGCATGATCCTCACCCAGGCAGGAGACACAGATGACATGACGATCTCCCTCGCTGAGCGGGGCTCTGCACGAGCCGCAAGATGGCATCTTTAAAAAGACGCAGCTCTTTTACGAGTGTGTGTCGCAGGGCGAACACACACACGAGGATGCAGAAAAGGATATAGGCGCCGGAACGCGCAGCAGGAACGGCAGTGGAAGGCAGCGTTGGCCAGCGGCTTCAGGAATGGCTCGTCCCGCTGAGATGCTATCTGACGGCGCTTGCTTCCTTTCGTGATCCAACGATGCGTGTGCTTCGCTGAAGAGATGAAAAATCAGAAAAGTCAGCCTTTTCGAGCTCCCTTTATAGGGCTAGGCCACACCCGTTTCGGCGGGAAGTGGCATGGAGGGCCCTCATTGGTCTGATGTTGCATCAGCCTGCGCTCGATAGGCTTATGCAGTTGCCGCAGAGCAGCCAATGAGCGAGCGAGCCTTCTCGCCTATGGCTGTGTGCTGCTGCAAATGCGCTTTACAATAATTCAAAATTAAGGATAATTTTTTGCTTCAGTGTATCGTGAAAATAGACTTTTCCCGTAGCACGCAGTAAGAGAGAACTCTCGTAAGAGAACCCTATTTTCTCACAGATTTTCACAATGTGTCTATGACTGTGTTTAAACTTGTAGCAGTTCCGTTCTCTTGGTTATTTTTCATAAAAAGTACAAGGATAGGGTCACAACTTGTGACACTACGTCCTGTTTTTGGTTCATTTATATGTCTTTGGTTCACGTTGAATTCATATTTCAGAAAAACTGGACCAGAGTTCATCTGGAAATAGACCCTTGTTTGGTGTGCAGAAAGGTTCTCTACTCTATGGCATCAGAGTTTGTTTTAAGTTAATTTAAACACACTCTAAATGATCCTAATACCTACTGTACTCCATTTGTCCAAGCATCTTCTCCCATACTTTAAACTTCAGGTTTCCCACATGTTTTAGTGCCTTAATGAGAGCATCACCTTTTCCTAAAAAAGGTGTGAACTTATGATTTAAGGTTCTTATGTAAGAATCATGTCATACCCAACCCCCATCTAAACTCTACATCCCTTGGACCCCCAAAGTAGTCAACTGGGTTCCACTTTATTTTAAGTGGCCTAAACTACTATGTACTTACATCAGAAATGAAGTTCAGTGTACTTATTGGGTTCATATTGTATTGCAAAACACTGTTGTTGCTATTGAGGAGGGAAATGGGTTTAAGGTTTAAGGGTGGGTTAAGGTGTAGGGGATGGGTCAACAGTGTAATTAAATGTAATTACAGAAACAAATTACAGATGCAATTACATGCAGTTATTTTTAAAATTTTTAAAATATAAGTACAATGTAAAAACATGTATGTACACAATAAGTACATTGTACCAAAGGATCAGTGGTGTCAAAAGTATTGGCATTCATTACTAAAGTAGAATTATAGATACTAGGGTTTAAAAAGACTTTTGTAGAAGTTGAAGTATCAACTCAAGCTTTTTACTCAATTAAAAGTGTAAACGTACTGGTTTAAAAAACTACTTAAAGTATAAAAGTAAAAGTAATGTAAGAAAAAAAAATGGCATTAAGAACAAAAGCTTAGGCCGCGCCACAGGGGCCTATTGTGCACTACCCCACCTCCTGAAAAAAACATTTTTCTAAAGGCCATAGGCCATAATGACTATAATGTTATATTAAAATGTTCATGTTGAAAAATTTGGGATGCACTAGGCTACCTCTTTCAGCCGCATATATGCCCATTGAAAATGAACGCACTTTAGTACATTGCAAATACATTAAAGAACTAGATATGATGACTAGTTGCCTATAAGTATTGTTATGGTGCAAAAAGTCAAACTTCAGAGGCATGTCATCAATAACCTGTAATGGAATGTAAATGTACATCCAAGCTTAGCTGCAGGAATCTGGGAGGGCAATGGACAAGAACATTGGTGTACCCAGGGCAGGCTTAGTAACAATAATCCTTGTATGGTTGTCTATTTACAATAAACATTATAGTGTTGTCAAAATGAATGATTAATCCAAGTGATTAATCAAAAACAGAAAATTAAAAATAACTCATAATCCTGATACCTTCTTGATATACCATACATACGTCTGCTATGTTCAGTGTTGGGGGGGGGGGGGGGGGGTGGAGTTACAAAGTTGGCATAGCCTACTTATCACAACATTGTCAATTGCATCGTCAATCGCAAATGATGATTTATTAACACGTCTCGCAACCGAACTACCTACAGTAGCTTAATTTGTGGAGGACAAAGAGAAAGCACCCATTTGGTAAATGAGCCAGTGAGAAATAATAACTTTTAAGTAGGGTCCAGTGCCTTTTAGATACTTTTAAAATGGCCTATACGGTACCTGAACCGATACTTTTAAAAAAAAGAACCACAAAAAAAAAAAACTATGGATAATATTAAAGAACATTACAAATATTTAAAATAAATCCATAGCTTTCACCTTGGATGCTCTCATTTCCCGAGTTGTGCTTCCCTTAATCTAAGGCTAATAAATGTATTTCACAATCTGGGTCATTATTTAATACAAAAACACATAATGTTTCTACTGTATCTCTGTCAATCTCTCTGATATTTAGTTAAGATGGGTGCTGTCTGTCACTGTCTTTAATCAGTTCTGTGAATGACTGTATGCTCATTCTTTATAAAGTAGCAACAATGTCGTTTGTAAAGTACAGTACTGTGCAAAAGTCTTAGGCACATTAGTATTTTCACCCCAAAAAAGGGTTTTAAGCCAGTTATTTATATATTTTGCTGTAGTGTGTCAGTAGGAATTAGTTTGCCATTAATTTTAATAATAATCTAGTGCGATTTTGAATGCACACGCAGTCTGACAACGGCAAAATAAATGTTTGGAAATGTAAACTGATTTTTTATACTGACACACTACAGCAAAATATATAAATAACTGGCCGAACACCATTCTTTTAAGTGAAAATACTAACATGCCTAAGACTTTTGCACAGTAGTGTATGGATAAAGTACGTATGATTAAATTAAGTATATTTAAATAAGTGTAATTAAAGTATGTGTTCGTTCATATGTGTTAAAGGTCCCGTTTTTCGCGCTTTTTTGAAGCTTTGATTGTGTTTAGAGTGTGCAATATAACAATATAAAATATATATAACAAAATAACTGTTCATGTTTCGCGTGTAAAAAAACACAGTATTTTTCACATAATCCACCTATCTGTATACCGCTGTTTTCACTGTCATAAAAACGGGCTGATGACTTCCTTGTTCTATAAAGTCCCTCCTTCAGAAATACGTAATGAGCTCTGATTGTGCCAGTGGTTCCTGTGTTGTGATTCGACAGCAGCTGAGTGCACGCTTGCCTCCTGGAAACGCGATTGGACTAGTTTTGAGAAGCAAGTGGGCAGGAGCATGTGCTGGAGATGTACTTATAAGCACAGGAGCGTTTTTACTGACAAGATGCGAATGAAAATGGCATTGAATTTTTTTGCACAGCCCTAACATCTAGTTAACAAAGCTAAACAGCATTGCCCTTTGTGTAATAAGTTACAGAAACTGTTAAACGCACCAACTTAAATAATAAAATACACCAAGACCAAGTTGTGGTCCATAAACAACTCCTTCTCCAGACAAAGAGGGAACTGCTCCATCTTTCAAGAATAATCTTTGTGCGAATCCGGCATTAAACTGATTGAGATTGAGGAAGCTCGCTGTCCTCAGCAAAATGTGCTGCACATAGTTTTACATGTGGATTATAATTTTCGGGAACCGTGTTAAACATAAATTGTAACCATTAATCTCCAAGTACAGTGTCCTTGGGAAGCCCAAACAAAGATGATTGGACTCCGAGATGAAAATAACAGCGTTTCGACGACATGGCGACAAACACAAACGCAGCTCATCCTCTTCTCCGTCTGAGCACAACAAGACCACGCCCACCTTTTTGTGAATTCATGTGAGCGGAGGTTAGTCAAAAAACTGTTTTAGTGATGTCATTACTGCAGGAACTAGAGGGATGTAGTCCAAACTGGACGTTTTTTGTAGGTGAATTCTGTTAAATAAAATATCTCGCTTGGCATTGAACTTTGAGCATTAGAATTTTACAGATATTATTTATACTCTAACAACAACATTACACACTAACTAAAGTTTAAAACATGGGATCATGAAGAACGGGACCTTTAAGGGCTAGATTTTCGCTGGAGGAAACAGCTGTGGTGTGATGAGCGAAAACTTTACAGTAGATGGGAAACCGGCTCCCTCGTGACCTTTTGTAAACTGTATTTATGACAAAGAACTGCACAGATACAGATATTCTAACAATCTATTAATAAACACATATCTTGTGTCCTCTGTTTGTGTTTAAGTGCGCATGCGCTACTCCGCTTGCGGTCTGCGGATTGAAGAGCGCGCTGAAAGACGGGGAGGAGGCCGGTCTGACGCCGGTCTCATATGAAATTTAAGGGGACTGATTCTGAGGCGATCGGATACCGGTTCCATACCCAACCCTTCTTTTTTAAGAAATATATTTTTTTGATAAACGAACCCAA
This sequence comes from Carassius carassius, assembly GCF_963082965.1. Taxonomy (NCBI): domain Eukaryota; kingdom Metazoa; phylum Chordata; class Actinopteri; order Cypriniformes; family Cyprinidae; genus Carassius; species Carassius carassius. The sequence goes on along the minus strand of NC_081768.1, from coordinate 23,793,887 downwards.
AACTGGCTATGTCCTTGCTTGAGTGTGATGTGATTTGTGTCATGTGCATGTGCGATGGATCGCGTACAAACCAATCGGGTGTCGGAATGGTATATGTTTATATTTCTCATCCAACCACAATCAAATTCACTCCATCCGATGGCGCGATTTATCTGGATAGGTTATTTTTTTATCTTTTTTTTAATGATGACAAATGAAAACAAGCCGAAATTAAATAGCAGTAACGAACCTATTTTTAAAATGTAAGGAGTAGAAAGTACAGATACTTGCGTGAAAATGTAAGGAGTAGAAGTAAAAAGTCGGCTGAAAAATAATTACTCAAGTAAAGTATAGATACCCAAAATTTATACTTAAGTAATGTAACGAAGTATTTGTACTTTGTTACTTGACACCTCTGCAAATGATACCAAGTGAAAACTAGTTTTGCAGATCACCTGACCTCATTTAACTTCACCTGTGTCTTATTTCTCTCTCTAATTACATCCTTCTTCTCCTGGTCTCTGCCAGATTGTGTTACACTATTTGAGGTGTTAGTGCCACTGTATCCCATTGTTGTATTCAGTTTGTTTGCATGGATTACTTTGCTTGTCAGTTTCTTTTGAGTTTCTGCCTGCTGATTTATAGTAAGTCTGTCTTTGTGTGTGATGTTTGCTTTCCTGGTTTATAATCCCTGGTTTCCAGCCCTGCCTGTGACTGTTTGTTAGCTGGAGGAGCTGCCTTTTTTGACCTTAGTTTGACCTTCCATTTTCATTCACTGTTTTGTAAGCCGTAGGTCAGCAACTTTTTTATTTGTTTTGTTTTGTTAAAGAGAAAAAAGGAACCCTTTACAATACAGTGCCATTTGTTAACATTAGTTAACTAAATTAGGTAACAATGAAAAATACATCTAAAGCATTTATTAATGTTAGTTAAATTTTCAGTTTAACATTTAAAAATACATTACTAAAATCGTAGGTTGTACTTGTTAATATTATTCGATGGAACTGCTGACCTGAATTAATAAATAACCATTGTATTTTTATTATTTAACTAAATAAATCTGTATGTATTTTGTACAATGAACAACAGATCCACTTTTTGATCACTGATTTGTCCATGCAAAGAGGAAGGGCCAAAAAGACAACCTAAGTAAAAAAATTAAAATAAATAAAAATCCACATGTAAATTTGATTTTTTTGTTTTAAACAGTCATGTTGAAAGAGAGGCGAAAGTTATGTAGTTCAGCTTTAACTAATCGGATCTTATTGTGAAGTGTTAAAAAAAGAAATCATCATTGTGATTTGACTCGCTAAACAGTTTTGAGGACGCATAATACACAAATACAATACAAATACAGTTTGAATACAGTTCTGTTTCAGCTTGATTTACTTTACTTAGAATAGCCCAATAATCACTGGCACTGTAGCCTATGCATGAAATTAAATGTTTTACAAGACCTTAAAATCCTGGGCAGCTTCCTCCAGTGGAATAATCTGAAACCTCCTGGTCATCCTCACAGAAGAAGAAGAATATTTTTTTCCATGGGCACTACAGTACAGCGCTCCTCTGGAGTCTGTGTTGATTCCCTTTCTTGCCTCTCTTCCCTGCGTGTTCTCTCTCTTCTACACTGGACTGTTGCCTGGCTCGAAAACTCTCCACTATGTTCCACAGAACCAAACTAGCTGGAGGCCTTTCACTGAGACACGGCGTCCTACAAACAGGGCTTCCCTTTCATAGGTCACTTCGAAGCTGCGGTGACGTCACCACGTATGGGAACACCTTCGGTGTGACGAATGTCTGAAGCCCTATACCATCCCGCCAATCCTATTGGCCAAATAGCGCGTGGCACCGCCCAGCATGCGTAGGCATATATATACCTGGTGCCGCGCGCCATTTACCTCAGATTTCATTCCTTCAGTACGAAGCGAATCTTCTGTGCCCTATTGTCTCGCGTTCTCAGCGATCGTCACGAGCAGTATACTCCTCTCCGCGGACGCGATGAGTTTCAAGAAGTGCAAGGACCCGTGTACCAGGTACATCGTTCAGGGGGACACTCATGACAGGTGCGTAGTTTGCCTAGGCTTACACCACGCACAGGAGGCGCTTAGCGGCCTTTCTTCATGCCCCCATTGCGATGGCCTGCGACTCAGGGTGCTTCGCTCTAGGGTAGATGTGTTCTCCGATGTCGCCGTGTCTAACCCCCGCCACACCACTTCTGCGACTGCCGAGGCACCGCACGAGGTGATAGCTTGGGGTGACACGTGTGACATGGAGTTCGAGGACAGTTCAGCGATGGAAAATTACTCTCCACATCGCTCGCTCTCCCCTACTCTAATACACAGGAAAACTTTTGAACCTGTCGTCTTTTCCTGTGAGGATTTACGGCCCACACCGGGGGCATGTAGTGTCATCTCCTTCGGTTGTGACCGCCATGATGACGACGTTCTTTCCACTGCGGCCTCGGGGTCCGAGGACTTCGCGGCCGACACGAGCCCTCTCCCTCCTAGTGGACAGGAGAGGCGTGTTTCCCCCTCCTACAGTGAGCTGTTGGATGTGGTTTCCCGTGCAGTGGGTACATTGGGGCTGGAATGGGAGGTTGAGAAGGCCGAGGCCCAACCTTCTTCGAAGCTGGACGACCGTTTTCGACAACAATCAGCCGCTTTCCGCCAGCTGATTCCCCGCAGACCCAGAGAGGTTGAACGCCGTCAGGCGCCCGCGCGTTCTCGCTCAACCTCCTCTCACCGCCAGCGAGTGCCCTCTCGGGAAGAGCCTTCACCTATGGCGCCCCCTCGCAAGGACTGGGGCCCTAGGGTTGTTCCACCGGCTCAACAACGCCAGCGAAAAAGGTTGAACCTGAGTTCGACGGCCAATGCCTCTCGTTCTCGGGCACCTAACAGCAGCTCCTGATTTTTTCGCTGCCTGCCAGGGACTGTGCCCTCCGCTAGAGAGCGCTGTTGGACCGCTTTCGCGCATCCAACACTCTCATTGCAGTCCCCACGCTCAAACCCTGACTGTTTCGCCGCAAACAGCGCCTCGAACAGCATTGGAGCGAACTGTAACACCAATCGCTTCCTCAGACACTATGCACGATCCAGTTTTCAGAGCTCGAGGAGCGCTTCAAAGGGTCTTCATCGAACGGCCCGTCATGACGGCTCGCTCAGCCGCCGCTGTTTCGCTAGCGGCAGAGCCCGATGCTCAATCTGTTGGCCTAATTCCTGCCGTGGACACGTTTCAGGATTACGTACAACGAGATACAACGCCTGCTATGCATATACTTCCCCTGTGCACGAACACCGTGAGTCTTTCGTGCCCGGACATTTCTATGTGTGCAACAGCGTTGCAGGAAACGAACATGTTGAAACCGCTAATATTGTTTCGGGCCGCGTGGGAACGCTTGCCCGGCATTTCTCAATGGGTGTTACGCACAATTTGTCACGGATACACCATTCAGTTTCGGAAAGGCCCGCCCCCTTTCCGCGGAATTCTCTCCACGGTGATGAAACCGATGGACATGGCGGTGCTGAGACAGGAGATGTTAGCTCTACTGAGCAAAGGGGCTATAGAAGAAGTACACCCCTCTCAGATGGAGTCAGGGTTTTACAGCCGTTATTTTGTGGTACCAAAAAAGGACGGCGGATTACGACCCATTCTGGATTTACGCCGTCTAAATCTTGCACTCAGGTCGAGCAAATTCAAGATGTTGACGGTAAAATCTATTTTGTCTCAGATTCAACCAAACGACTGGTTTGTCACGATCGATCTGAAGGATGCTTATTTTCATATTCAGATCATCGAGAGACACCGGAAGTTCCTCAGATTCGCTTTGGAGGGCAAAGCGTATCAGTACCGCGTTCTTCCCTTTGGCTTAGCGCTAGCTCCCCGTACATTCTCAAAATGCATGGACGCAGCTCTGGCCCCGTTGCGACTCCGGGGCGTCCGTGTGTTAAACTATCTGGACGACTGGCTGGTGTTAGCGCAATCTCAGACTCAAGCACACTCTCATCGAGATATTGTGCTGAATCATTTACACAGCCTGGGTTTACGCACAAACTTCCAGAAAAGTGTATTAATCCCCTCTCAACGGATTACCTTTCTGGGAATAGATTTGGACTCTCGCGCGATGACAGCAAAGCTTTCTGTCCCACGCGCTCAGTCGATTACGTCATGCGTTCAGCACTTCAGGGCGGGTCACACAGTGACAGTGAGACTGTGCCTCAGACTACTAGGTCTAATGGCGGCGGCGCTTCCCGTGATTCATCTGGGTTTGCTTTACATGCGCCCGTTTCAGTGGTGGACGAAACGACAGAATATTTCACCCCGTTGTTCTCCGCATCGAAAGATCTCGTTGACGCGGAGGTGTGTGATGTCGTTAAAACAATGGACATCAGCCGAATTTCTCCTCACCGGGGTTCGGCTGGGAATTTGTGCTTCCCGAGAGACTGTCACGACAGATGCGTCTTTGACTGGGTGGGGAGCTGTTTGTCAGGGGCGCCCAGCCCACGGAGTGTGGACAGCGGCACAACGCAGCTGGCACATAAACAAATTGGAATTACTGGCGGTTTTTCTGGCTCTCCAGTATTTTTCGAGTCTACTGACCGGCCGTCATGTGCTTCTCAGAACGGACAACACTGCGGTCGTGGCTTATCTGAACCATCAGGGAGGATTACGTTCTCGCCCTCTGTGCAGACTGGCGAGGCGGATTCTTCTTTGGTCTCACGACAAATGTCTGTCGATCCGGGCTGTTCACATCCCCGGACGACTGAACTTCGGAGCGGATTTATTATCCAGGCAGACTCTGGAACAAGGGGAATGGAGATTACACCCCCAAACGGTGAATCACCTATGGCATATTTTCGGGGAAGCGGAAGTGGATTTATTCGCGTCGAGCACGACTACGCATTGCCCGCTATGGTTCTCCCTAAGCCCTCCATCACCCCTGGGTCTGGATGCGCTAGCTCACAGCTGGCCCAGGACCAGTTTGTATGCGTTTCCTCCGATTCGGCTGGTCCCAGCGGTATTATGCAGAATACGGCGGGACAGAGTGGGACAGCTGTTGCTGGTGGCTCCGCGATGGCACACACAGCCGTGGTTTGCGGATCTCATCAATCTGTTAGCGGGCTCTCCGGTGGAGATTCCCCTCAGACGGGATTTATTATCGCAAGCACAGGGACGGATCTGGCATCCGAGGCCAGATCTGTGGAACCTGTGGGCGTGGCCTCTGAGCGGAGTGAGTTGATATGTCCCGGTCTTTCTGCTGAAACTACCGAGACTATACTGAACTCTAGAGCAGTTTCTACGAGACGCTTATATGCTTTCAAGTGGAAACTGTTTATGACATGGTGTGAAACTCATGATGTGGATCCAGTTTACTGCCCTGTGGCTTCAGTACTGGAGTTTCTTCAAGACCGTTTTTCGGAGGGATTGACACCAGCCACCCTGAAGGTTTATGTGGCAGCTATCTCAGCTCACCATGAGCATATAGGTGGTGTTTCAGTGGGTCGTCATCCACTGGTTTCTCGCTTTATACAGGGTGCGCGACGGTTGAGGCCTTTCCGCCCTGTGCGAGTTCCTTCATGGGATTTATCCATTGTGTTACTGGGTTTGTCAGGGCATCCGTTTGAGCCCCTGGAAACTGTATCGGATAAGCTCCTGTCTCTGAAGACACTTCTTCTCATGGCTTTATCCTCCCTCAAGAGAGTTGGGGATTTACAGGCTCTCTCTGTCTCACCCTCGTGCATGGAGTTTGCACCAGGCTCTGTGAAAGTGTTGTTGCGACCTAGGCCTAATTATGTTCCTAAGGTCGCGTCTAATCCTTTTCATTTTCAGCAGGTGGTCCTGGAGGCTTTTTCTCCTGCTGCGACAGAGTCTGGAGATCTAAGTCTTTGCCCTGTGAGGGCGTTGAAGACTTATGTGGATCGCACTGCCCCATGGCGTGAGTCTGACCAGCTGTTTGTCTGTTTTGGACATAAGAATAAGGGCCATGCAGTTACGAAACAGCGCATGTCCCATTGGCTGGTGGAGGCTATTTCCTTGGCCTATGAGGCGCGCGGGCTCGCTTCGCCCTTAGGAGTAAAAGGTCATTCCACGAGAGCAGTGGCTTCTTCTCAAGCCTTTCTCAGTGGATCTTCTATGGATGATATCTGTGCTGCGGCAGGCTGGTCCTCACCGAGCACTTTTATCAGGTCTTACAGTCTGGATGTGAGGATGGCTCCTGGCTCCCGGGTTCTCTCCGCTTGAGCAGATGCTTCCTTGGATCCAAGCTATCAGGTACGTCAGGCGTGATGGTATAGCGTTCCCATACGTGGTGACGTCACCGCAGCATCGAAGTGACCTATGAAAGGGAACATCTCGGTTACGTATGTAACCTTGGTTCCCTGAATAGGGAACGAGATGCTGCGGTTCTGGCCGTGCCATACCTTGATAGCTTTCTTCTCTTCTCGTCATGAAATCTGAGGTAAATGGCGCGCGGCACCAGGTATATATATGCCTACGCATGCTGGGCGGTGCCACGCGCTATTTGGCCAATAGGATTGGCGGGATGGTATAGGGCTTCAGACATTCGTCACACCGAAGGTGTTCCCATACGTGGTGACGTCACCGCAGCATCTCGTTCCCTATTCAGGGAACCAAGGTTACATACGTAACCGAGATGATATTCTTTCTGAACTGACCATTCCAGCACTTGCCTGGCAGAAACTATGGCTGCATTCCAGAGGCTGGGGAAAAGATCAAAGCACACAGGGCAGCTCAGATCTTCTGAAAATGAAGCCTGGTAAGCCATTACTATGATTTTTTTTATTGATCCTAGTTTGGTTGAGGCCTCTGGTCTAAGTGTCAGAGTAATGCTACTTTCACTTTCTCCCAAGTAGCCTAGATGAAACCTTTCTGGTTTAAGAATGCTGTTCAGCAGGTCAAACTAAATAAACAAGTAGATCCTAGACAAAAGAAGTAACCTAAATAGCACTGACTGTTGTTAACATTTACTTTACTAATTTACTTTTTTTTTTTTTTTGAACATGGTGTTTTATAAACATAAATGCACAATTAAATTCAGCCTGGTATGTTCATTTGAAAGTAAACAAAAAGTAATTGGATGAACTAATTATTTGAATAGGAGAGGACAATATCCTTATTTTGTTTTTGGTTATGGCCCCTCATATATTGTCATATGTGATAATTATTTTTTGGAAAGGGAAGTCTGAAAACCAGTCTAGTGTAAACTGACCATAGATTGACATCTAGAAGTCAGTCTGAATCTTTATTATCTAGTCTTGAATGCATGGAGATCTCTGTTCAAACTATATCGACTTACTACAGGTTTCTAACTTAGCTCTGTTCTCTGTGTTTGCCATTTCATTAACTACCACGAGAGGGAGCACCTGCCACAAAAGTGGCCGAGTCATGCTCTACAGGAAATCTAATTAGTCACTTGAAAACCCTTTTCCAAAATGCACTTTTTGTCATATATTTGCGCCCCTTGATTCACGTTTTGGTCAAGATACTATACTTTATTATACTATTGCAAGAATGTTTAAATTTTCTTCAGAGGCTTAGAAAATAGACTTTTATGAAAACATATTTAATATTTTATCGTTTACCATAACCGATACATTTATATAAACGTAAATGCGTACTTTATGCAATAATATATGCAAGTAGCCCTAAATAGAATATTTACTTATACATGTTATTAACAATGTTAATTTTAATTACAAACCGAAATATATATTATTTTGGGGCAGTTTTGTCACGTTTCAGAAAAATATACCATCCAAAAGTGACAAAACATGAAACATGAATTCATATAATGCAGTCACAGCAGTCATAATCTATACAGTAATTTATTTGCCCTGGATTCATAAAAAAAAAATGCTGTTTGTCATTTTTTATTTATTATTATTATAATTTTTTTTCATATTCCAAAGATAAAAACTAACATATGTTATAATTGACAGATATATATTTTTATTTAATTTAAATTTTTTATGCATTTAGCAGACCCGACTTACACAGCATTCATTCTTACATTTTTTTACCTAACATGTGTTCCCTGGAAATCGAACCCACAACCTTGCGCTGCTAACACAATGCTCTACCACTTGAGCCACAGGAACACTATATATAGGTAAATATTAATATCTGAAATATTATATTAATTTCACTCTGTGTTAAGAGTAATGTTAATGAGAATTAGAAACAAAATACTGAATCTTTTTGTAGTTGTTGTTGTTGTTTTTATGTCACTTTGATGACATCTTTGCTTCAATATCCTGTTAATTTATTTTCCAGAATAAACATATTCTCCATTTAATAGGTGCTGCTGCGTATCTTGGGGTCAATCATTCACCCCTTAAAATTTGAGGATACTTCAAATACATTAAAATAAAAAATAAAAATCTTAAAATTAATTATGAAAAATGCAGTGTCTAGTCCAAGATCTATAGAAATTAGACTTTCAATAGAAGATCACTATAATTTTTAAATTGTTTACATCAGAAATATTTATTTAATATAATTTGCAGCCTCAAATGAGTAAAACAGCAGCCTTGTTAATACTAGATGATTATTGTCGAGTTTGGCCTGAGGATATAAAAATAGGCCATGTTCTGACAGTGGAGTTAAGGTCATTCCTGTCATCTGTTCAATTTCATCTGAAACGCTGTCCTGCTCTACTTTCAGCTGTGAGGAAACATAAGTGTGCACTCCTGTGTGTGTGTGTCAGGATTTCTCATAGCCAGCAAATATTTGAGTGATGATTGTGTACTGGGAGATGTCTGATTAGAAGAATGTTGCAATCAGTAAAATGCTGCAGAAGTACTTCAGTCCAGCTCCTTTCACAGAGGGAACCAAACAAGTGTGTGTACTTCAGTGTGTAGAGCCGCCTGTCAATCAGTCTTTCGCTCTTCACCAGGATGAGGGACAGATTAAGCGTTCCCAATGCATACTAACACCATATGTTCACCCTCCCATTACCACTAGAAAAAATACCTGGCACCACGCAACTGCAGCTTGCATCCACCCCAAACAATTTCTATTATCAGCCTCTCTTCACAAAGGGATGACATTTTCAGGCAGTGCATTAAAAGAAAGCTAGCTCTTTTTTTTATGAAAGTGTATTACAAAAAAGCTAATTATTTTAAATAATCTTTTGTGGAGTTTCTCTTCAGAGCTGTTTTCTACAGGTGGTTATTATTCATTTTAGCAATGAGCCTGTTAATGGGATGTTATGCCTCAATGAACAAACTCAAGCTCAATTCAGTCCTTTTGATGATTATAGTTGACACGCTATGGCTGATCCTTTCAGAAAACAAGGTATTCTTATTTTGTGATGTAGTTCCATGCTTTCACACTCACTAGGCCCATTACAATGTCTGTAAACAATATGACGCCTCACCCCTGTACCCTTAAAAAGAGAGTTTCAATTCAAGCAAGGCAGAAGTTGGGAATTAAAAAAAAAAAAAAAAAAAAAAAAAGCTGATGGCTTTTCGTCATGCTTTTCCAGTTTAATGACTCACAGGCATTTAATGGCAGGGATTCGTTTGAATGAAGCTCTTCTGCTCCCCACAGGGGATATATTTGCAATAATTTTGAGTCCAGACAATACAATTATCTTGGAGCCGAGAAACTGCCACCCTCCCACAAATCTTAAAGACTGCTTGTCTGATCTAAAGCTATTTTCTTTGAAAGCTGGCTCTTTCTGACAAAGGCTCTGAGATTGATTTTTATGAAAACACACAGTTTTTTTTTACATTAAAACATTACACAAGAGTAGGTGTTTTACTTTCTTTTCTATGTAGATTTTATTTTATTGTTCTCCCAGAGACCCAGAACTTCAATTAAAAAAAAAAAAACTGTCATTAAATCTAAATTGTAAAAACAGACATAGCAAGTATGGACTTGCTAATGACAACAGATGCAAAAACATGCTGCTGTGAGCATGTAAGATATGCTGCTGCTGCTCCATGAATAGAATAAATAAAAAACCTGCAGCAGATCTAGACAGGTGGGGCTGGGGGAGGTGGAGGGTTTCAAATGAACTCTGATAGCGAGCTTCAGGACCAGCTTACAGCGAACACTAAACTAGACAATTTAAATGTTAAATGTAAAGCAAGAAATCTGACTGACTGCAGAATTAGCAGTGGACGACCATCATATACTGCATATAAATTACCTATCAGCCTGTGCCATCCAGAGTTTCATCACTAAACTGCTAACTATGAAATGATGAATAAATAAATAAATACATTTAAGATGTGCTGACAACAATAGTGGACAAAGTTGAGAGAGCCAGCAATATATTGGACATGCACAACTAAACAAACTGGGGAAATTGTGAATCTTTTAATTTCTAAAAATCCACAAGTGCTCATAGTAGAAATGGCCATTTAAAATTTTGTGAGTGCACACTTTTGATAATGCGATATGTGGGCGATATAAAATGTTTCCTGTGTGGCATTTCCAAGAGGCCTTGCAGTGAAAACATTGAGATGAGAGAGTGTTTTATGATACTGTAGGACATGTTGTGTTTCTCTCTCCTTAGCTCACGTGAACTGAGTGGTACGAGAGAACCGATCACAGAGAAAGAGAGGAGTGAGTCAGTCAGTCAGAAAGGGAATGATCTGAGCCAAGCAATACTCTTGATTTCATTAAATCTTGTGAATAACTTCCTTTTCATGGAATATATTTTATACTGGTTCTTGGGTTTTATTTTAGATGCTGCAAATGTCACATATGTAATATATAAAAGTGAAATAGTAACCTTCTCAAATCTCCAGAATTCTATTGATAAATGAAGTCTATGATAAGGCCCAGTGGAGAAAGCTATCCCTTCATCTCAATGGCAGTTTCTTGGCCTGAGGAATAGCTGAATGGCGATAGCTTCTCTGCAGGAGCCATTGTTGTTGTATTAGATTTTAATGGAAAGTCTGTAATCCTCTTTTTGATAAACCATAGACCAACCCACCGGTGGCCACACCAATAAGAAGACCCTAGAGTCAGCTCAGACTAACACTTTCCATTTTCTGAGTTTGATATATTCTTTCCTGATGATACAGGGTTTTATTTTTACTTATCTTTTTTTTTTCATAATCATGCATGCTGCCATCAAATTGAGTTTGCATAATTATCTGCAAAATGACTCTCTGCATGAGAAATGAAAACATAAAAAGTATGAAAACTCAAAGTGCTTGGCCAAATTAACTTTGCTGTCTTTTTTCCCACTTCTGCAGCAGGCAGCAGCATTTTGTGGTTAGCTCTAGTTTGAGTCTGACCGGTAAAAGTAATTAACTCCTGGGGCCTCATTTATGAAACATGCGTACGGACAGATTTGATCTTAGAGTGTGCATACACTAAAATCCACGGCAATGTTCATATTTATAAAAACGGTCTTTGACGTGGAAAAGAACTTACCGTCACGTCAGGGTCTGAGCAGACATATTACCTTTTCCTTGTGGCAAAGTCGGAGCACTGGAGCTAGCTGAACATCTAAGCTGCAATAACAATAAAAGAGGTGTACGTGCAAGCACCGAATTCATCATACGACAAAGACATAGTGTAAGAGATTAATTGTGCAGTGTTGTCAGATTTTTTATTAACAGGAGTTTTGCAAGGTTAAACTGACCTTTTTAGTAGCCTAATGTTGATAGTTCTTTACTCACTTTCTGTACACAGTTTATTCCATGTTTTTATTATTATTATTATTATTATATTTTACAAGAGAACTTGGAAAGTCTTGATTTACTACTAATGTGTAAATCAGACGAAATGCCTACAGTAAATGCATCTCCGACTGTTTTGTCTGTGTAGCCTATAAGAATAGGCCTATGTCGTGCAATAACGGTTTTAATAGCCTATATTCTATTTAATAACATTGTTAACTGTTTTTTTTTCAATAACATCTGCTGCTTTGCTTCTGTGAAAAATAGAAACATCAGCCTTAAAAACCTCCTTTTCATCAGTTATAGTTGAATAAAATACTAATTGCCTAATCACATGCAGGTTTTTTCATAATCGTGTAATAATGTATTTTACTATGATATGAAATGTCCAGTTTTTCTTTCAATAATGTTTTTTAAAGGTTTGGAATAATTTGGTGATACTTAACTTTTTATTAGTTGTCATAACAATTGATTTTAAAAGTAGGATGGCTCACTTTTTTTAATAAGATGTCCAAAAATTTTACTTTGCATTATTTACTCTTACTTTTGGAAACCTAGTTGTTTTATTATTATTATTATTATTATTATTTCTATTATTGTTATTATTTTAAGTAGTAATTGTGATAATATGCTCTCTCTGTTTTTTGAGAGACTGACGCGCAGCATGGTTGTTTGATTGGTGAGCGCGCTGTGCTTAATCCATTCATTCGTATCATATCGTAGCCTAAGGTTTAAAGCATTGCCTTTTAAATATATACAATAAAACATGTATGATGTATTATTATTATAGGTGATATTATTCTTGCCAAGCTCTGATTTCTGAGAGATGCACGGAGAGACAACAGCAGTGCTGTGATTTGATTTGTGCTCTTTTCATTCATAAAGTTTACATTGATTCACTTCACACTCGTGACTTTAGAGGTCTATGTATAATATTGCTCTGATCCCCTGGCTCACCTTTTATCTAGCAAACTCCGGACTGTGCCAGCTTCAGCCGAGTATTCAGTCAGAATTATTCCTTGTTCGTTATTCTTTTTTGGAGCCATTTTCCGTGCCATTCCGAATAAAGTTTTCGGCTCCAGGCACACCCCTATTTACATATTTAAATTTTACATGCAACATAGATAAGGTCATAGAAAATAACAGCTACACGCAATTTTGTAATCCTAAAATTCACGTCGTACTGGCAAACTCTTTGTACGCATTATGGTTAATGCATCCTCGAGTAGTCGATTGTTTCCGACAGCGCCGACTAGTGGTTGAAGTAGTTGATCACTCGACTACTCGACTAGTCTATGCAAGCCCTAACCTCCACCAGTGTTTTTTTTTGTGCTTGTCATTCTCAAGCATAGAAATTCAGATATTGGCATGTGCTCTTTTATATGTTAATGATATTGATTAGGGGCCGTTTAGGGGCCCCTGGTGTGTGGACGGATGAAGGGAAAACAGTGGAATTTTTTCCTAACTGAATCCAAACGGATGCAGCAGCACTGCTCATGCCGGACTGACTGGTGAAGTCTTTTTCAATTCATTCAGGTTCTAAAGCTGCCCACTTAAACCTTCTTGAACAGTAATATAGCAATATATAATATAATGTGTCTACATGTGATGATGGAGTTTACATTGCAAAGCAAATAAAAAATCAAATAAATTACTTATACGGAAGATATACTGAAGAACCAAGCCATTTGACTTTTCAGAAAATTTTCACTTATGTTGTGAGATGCTGTGAGTTTACTGGAAAATGAGACCATGATTAAGCAGTGTACCAGTTCTCTCAATCTTTACCTATCTCTGTGTCTCTTATCTTTCTCTGTGTCTCTTCCATAGAGTGAAGTTTGTCAGCTGAATGATTAAGAAAGATTAGTAAAGACAGGCTGCTGCTGGTCACTGGGCAGGTGCATGAGGAAGATCTCGACAGCAGAGTGGATTTGCATTTAAATCGAACGATCACAGAGTGCTATAAACACATGCATCTGAAGGCCTTTTTTCCGTGTCAGCTGCTTGTGCTATTGATCAACTAGGGCTTTGCGTCAAAAACTTTCTGTGACAAGGCAAGACAAGTTAAAGCTAGAGGACACAAGAGTAACTTTATCCCTTTATCCGTGAGAGTGGAAATGAAAAGAAATGCATTGCAAGCATTGGATATTTATGAGCTTGATTTTCACATCCTGTTACGCATCACTAGAAAAGCAAATTACTCTAATAACATCTTATCCCATAGTATTAAAGCTTGACATAAAATCAACAGTTACTTAAAATATGTGTTATCATTAACAAATAAACATTGACTGAATAACTAAAATACTGAAATGCTAAAATTACTGAATGGAAATAAAACAATGCCTTATAACTAAAGAAAAAATGAAAACAGAAAATATAAAAAGATATTAATTCAAAATATTCATAAATATCATAAAAGTATTCAAATAATGCTATATAAATACTATAATAATATACAAAATAATAATAAACATAATACATATGCACTTATCTGTACATAGTAAATGCAGTTATTTTTAAGTGGTGGTTGATATCTAAAATATGATTTAGCCAAAATCAACAACAACAACATCAACATTACCACTCGAATATGTCTTGGAATATCCGCGTGTGCAAAGGTTCTGCATGATCCTCTTGTTCAATATTCTCTGGGTCTGAATCCAGCTCAAACTTATATTGCAATATTGATGCCATCCGGAACTTGCTGCTTTGGCGAGGGGCGGGGCAGTACTGAAACACCATTTAAGCTTTTCGCCAATCACAACGCACTAACCAATCACAACATATTTAATTTTTTTTATGAAGGCAGGCCTTGATCAAACCCGGAACTAATCGAGCCGTTTGTGCCAGGCTGAGGAGAAAGGCATCGTAGTAATGTAAATTATGTGAAGAAATTATGCGTTTTTCGAACCACCAAGCACTGGAGCATGTTCTAGTACACCCCCAAAACAAAATCAAGACTTCAAGACGTTATGGTTGACTGGGTCTGCAGGAGTTTGATACCACAGCTCCACCTCATGACACAACTGCACAGACTGCACATACTCTGGCTCCAAATGATGTCATTTACTCTAGATGGCTTCACTTTTCTATAGTGGAAGGAAATGTTTTACAGTCTATGTTCCAAACCATACTCTTTTATTTCAGTTTTCAAAAGCAGAAAATACCTGTCTAGGTTGACTACTGTTAGGGTTTAGGGTTAAAGCATATTGACTTTAACTAACTTGCCAAACAAGATTTTTTTTCAAACTGTTTCTCCACCATTGTGATCGTTAACCTGGAAGGGAACTGGTCATGAAGAAAGATTTATGTCGAAGCACTTCTTGTGCAATGAAGAGAATGCAACAAATACTTGTCACATTTTAAATAGCAGATTACCTCAATTTAAATTTTGCAACAACACACAAAATTAGCATTGTGTAGCAAATGTTTCAGTCGTTAAAAAACATACAGTACAACAGATAGATTTTAATACATGTGTTCCCTGGGAATCAAACCCATGACCTTGGTGTTTTTACCGGCTGAGCTACAGGAACACACTGTGGGTAATAAATGCTGTTTTGAATGGAGGAGGCCCTTGAGAGGACTCACGCTGAGTTAATGTGATGACTGCTGGGCTGCTGGCTCAGCAACACACACTCAGCATGAAGAAAACTGAGAAATTAAGTCTCAAACCCACTGAGACAATGAGACAGCTCCCAAAAAACCTATAATCACACATTCATCTGCTTTTTGAAAAAATAGCCTGACTGCTCTCTCTCTCACACACACACACACACACACACACACACACACACACACACACACACACACACACACACACACACACACACACACACACAGGTAATTAAAATTCACAACTGGGCCATGACGCTAAGCAAGGTAATCTTAATAGAATTGTATATATATATATATATATATATATATATATATATATATATATTTTTTTTTAAGTTCTTAACTTTACAGGGCCGTTGCTTACTGCTAACTGATTCAGCTCCCTGTGGGACAATTCTATTAAGATTACCTTGCTTAGCCTCATGGCCCAGTTGTGAATTTTAATTACCTGTGTGTGTGTGTGTATATATATATATATATATATATATATAATAAATGAATAAACCATAAAATACAAGTTTCTCTGCAACATTAATTACAACTTAAAAATATCCCATGCAAATGTTCTGTGCAGTGTACAAGCAATATAAGTTTTGCTTTGTAAGCAATTTGCTTGTTATGTCAATCTTGGATTTTTTACTTGTAATCTTTACAATATTTTGTCAAAATTTTGTTGTTTATAATGTACTGTATCTTTTCAGTAACATACTGTTTTTCTTATAATATTTTCTGATGACTTTCCTCTTTCCTGTAGCTCAAACAGAATAGAATGTGTTAGCAGCAGGGATGAGAAGTATTCCAAATACATGTATTTGAAATACAAAATACTATTTTGTATTTAAATACATTTCAACTTAGTATTTTTGTAGTTTCAAAACACATAAAATACTTCAATCAACCTCTTTATAGACTGCTGATTTCCTGTCCCATTAAGTATCCAAAAATACTAAAAACAAAAAAATTACTAAGATTAAATGTATTTAAATACAAAATACATTTGATTTTTTCCAAAGGTATTTAAAACACTAAACAGTATTTCAAATACTTGTATTTCAAATACTGCCCATCGCTGCAGGAAATCAGCAGCTTTTGAAAATGTTGAAAATACTCTGATTAAATGTTTAAATGCAAAATACATTAGATTTTTTTCAAATGTATTTAAACACAAAATAGCATTTTGTATTTCAAATACATGTATTTAAAATACTGCCCATCCCTGGTTAGCAGTGCCAAGGTGATGCGTTTGATTTCCAGGGAATGTAAGTTACTTTGGATAAAAGTGTCTGCCAAATGTAAACTATGAGTACCAATGCAATACATTTCCTAATAATTTCAACAATAATGATCTCAATATCCCATATGCAATAACTAAAATATTTTTATTGATAAAGTACATTTAAAGGGAAACTACACCAGTTTCTGCACACACAGTTTCTACCAAATCACATATTAATCTTAATACCAGTACCTGTGTACCAAAAATCTTGAGTAGTACTGCATCCTTCATATCTCCAAAAAGGTATTTAGTTTTATCATATTTCTAAAATAAATATACAGCTTTACGATTCTCTCTGAAAACTCCTGGAAGTTTTTGAAGAATGGCGAGCACTTGAGCACCAATTGGCAACAAAACACAGACATTTGATGCGGTTTTGAATCATGACCGGGATCTTTTATAGCTGGGACCTCTTCACCTTTCAGAATCAAATGATGTGCAAATCAAGCGTCGTACTGGGCCTTGTTTATAAAATATTCTTCAACAAACACACTTGCCCCAAAAAAAAGTGAACGGGTGAGATAATTACGAGAGACACAAGAGGCTGAATACATCTTCAATGAGATCTGAGTGTGTCTAGGTAGCGAAGAAAACAAATGGAAAATAAATATAATTTACACCGTCATTATTAGATGAAACCCAAAGCTAACTGTGATTTTGCAGGTTGAGAGGTGCATAAATTGAATTAATTTAGTCTTGAACAAATTAATTTGGCTTAAAACAGATGGGACGCCTATGCAGCAAGAAAAGGGATTGATGGGACTTGAAAGAGATGAAAGACGCTAGAGGAGAGGACTTCGGTTCTGCTAACATCCTGCCATTGTATTATTCATCAAGGGGAGCTATGTAACAATTTAAGGGATTTTGAAAGAATTTTAAATTTAAAGTGACAGTGACTCATGAATAGATGCCACTCAAAGGTTTTTAAATAGCATTAGAACCAAGCAATTATCGAGCATTAATTATGAAGCTCCACAAGCTGTTAAATTAGTTTATTCGGCACAACACAGACATCAATGACTCAATTTCTTTCTTTTTTGGTCTTGTGCCATATATTAGGCCACCTGTAGGCATAGCCACTATGACACAATCCAGCCAGACACTGACCCTGCCCTATAGCTCTAATGAAACCTGGATTTGATGGTCTCTCTTAAGGCCAACAAATAGATTTCTTTCGAGGTTTTCATGTATCTAATGTAATGAAATTATAGTTGTATTGGAGAATTCTAGCAGCAGACATTTTTCTTAATCAGTTTCACTATGTCAAGAGAAAATTTAGCTTTACCATTTTAGTTGTGATCACATTAGTAAAATGTGTTGCAGGCAAAAAAGCCCCATTGCCAATCATCAATAGTGTAATGGTGTATGAAGAACAGCTCAGAAGGCATTTTCATACTGTTCCAATCAGTTTTCTGTTGACCAACTTGAACATAATGTGAGAACCTTTTCAGCTTCTCATGCAAAACTCCATTGAAATGAATGTATTTCACCAATGATATTTCCTTTGAGGCAAGTCAGCTTGTCATCTTGACAGTGGGCTTAGAAATGCTGTTTCATGTATTCAGAGTTGTTCACAGTGTTAAAGATATGGATTCTCATGCTAAACATGGCCGAAGTTTGAAAAAATAATTTAGAAGAATGACTGAGAATTTCTTCCGGTTGGTACAAGTCTCAGCTGTTTTTTTTTTTTGATCGTGGATCTAATGACGTAGATGATGGTGGAACTTCTTGTATGAGCATTTCTCTCAGAAAAGCATACACACGTTGACCAGAGGAGAGCGAGAGCGTGCACATCAGCATGCTTCATCGGGAAATCGTCTTCATCATTGCATAGGATTTGTTCGAGAATGTCTCCAAATAAGTGCGTTTTTGAATGTGAGGGAAAGTTTACCGTGTTCAGCTTCCCCAAGAACCCAGCGTTACATGAACAGTGGATGCAGTTTGTTTTTCTGGGGCAGCAACAGAGTGCATCAAGTGCATTTGTGTGTTCTGGTCATTTGAGTAACGAATGTTTTATAAACAAGGCCCAAGTCGACACTGGATTTGCACATCGTTTGCTATTAAAACATGGAGCGGTCCCTGTGAGAAAATACCCCATTCATGTAAGTACAATTTCATCAGATTTCTGTCTTGTTGGAAATCAGCACATAAGTGAATATATGTTAATGGAACAAACTCGAAATATCAGTATTATGGTAAATGGACTGCATTTATATAGCGCTTTCAACAGACCACATGGCCATCCAAAGCGCTTTACAATTTTGCCTCACATTCACCCATTCACACACACATTCACACACCGACTGCGGTGTTTGCCATTCAAGGCGCCATCCAGCTCGTCGGGAGCAGCTGGGGTTAGGTGTCTTGCTCAAGGACACCTCGACACTTGGTCAGGTGGAGCCGGGGATTGAACCACCAACCTACATGAACCACTGAGCCACTGCAGCCCAGGGCACGCCTCTAGGAGCTTTGCTTTATCCGGAGGGAATCGGAAAGCTACACTTTTCTTTTATAAATATGATTAAATCTTTACACTTTTTTGATATATGAAGGATGCAGTACTACTCGATAGGTACTCAAGATTAACATGAGATTAGGTGAAACTGTGTATGTTATGTACATATGTACATATTACCCTTTAAAATCACACCTTTGCAAACCATTCTAATTCAACAAAAGATTTGTTGGAAGTCGAATGAATACCGAAGTCATGCAACCGTGTTGTAGTTAATTTATAGCCAACCTTTAGCTTTTTGCTTCTGGAGATTGTATTTTTGTTGGTCGAAGAACTTATTTTCTGCAATAATTCAAAACCCAATGGAAAATCCTTGTGAACCATGGTGATGCTAACTTCCAGGTTTGCCTGCAAAAACACATAATCACTGAAACACTCTATTCCACTCATATCCAAAAACTAACGTCAAAGATTAACAGTATCCCAGTTTGGCTTTTACTTGATTTAACTCGTTCAGTCTCCACATACTCGCCTCAGCAGCCAATATTTCTTCCCTTCAGTCTCTCCTTTCTCTTATCCACAAAGCACTGTCCCAAACCCACCACCATCCAACTGTGAACTCATTAATATTTCCATATAAATATTCAAACAGGCTTGGAGGAAATAAGGCTTGCTCCCCATCCTGCCATCACGACTAGCTCAATCAGGCATGGGACAAGGACCGGATTAACTTTGCTATGTCCTCATTAGCTTATCCCTCTGCAAATTAGCTTCCGCAAGCGAGTGCACAGGCAGCATCTTGTTAGGGAACATTACGCCTGACTAGTTAACACAGAGACCATGAGAGACAAGAGGGGACGGGGTTGGCTGATAACATAGTGAAACACAATACAATTGGTAGATGAAGCCCATTAGATTGAGACTGATCTTAAGGACAGTCTGAAAATGAGGGAGGACCGCTGGGGGTAATTATTTTGTTTGCATAACATGAAGTGAAAGTCATGACATTTGCCAGGTATGGTACCCCATACTTGGAATTGGTGCTCTGCATTTAACCCATCCAAGTGCACACACACAGTAGTGAGAAGTGAACACACCCAGAGCAGTGGACAGCTATATATCCAGCACCCAGGGAGCAATTGGGGGTTCAGTGCCTTGCTCAAGGCCATGAGTATTGAGGGTAGAAGAGAGTACTGTTTATTAACTCCCTCCCACCTACAACTCCTGCCAACACTGACACTAGAACCAGCGACCTTCGGGTAACTAGTCCAAGTCTCTAACCATTAGGCCACAGCTGCCCCATAACATGAGGCAATCTGATACTAACCTCAGATTTTCGTAGAGAATAGGAGGGGATGAGGCCATGGATGTGAGGGGCATAGAAATGGAGGTGGGGTTTGGAGAGGGAGCGATTGCTGGGAGTTTCCCATGGGAAATGTGGGACATTAGAGACTCTGGACACCTGATGGAGAAGGTCAGAGGCTTTGAGAAGTTCCTACCATCAATCAATTACCTGAGCTTCAGTATGTCCACACACATTCACATCAGCTTAATTGGATTTTTTGCATCATTTGTCTTCCATCCAAAACAACATGTGGAAGAGACTCTATTGAACGAAGGTGAGCCTTTTATTTTCTTACTATAATTAGAGTGGTACTCCATCTAAATGCCAGCTGGGAAGCAGACACTTAGAGAATGGGGGAAGCTAAATGGCTTCTTAACAAACAACATGTTCAGTGTAGCACATCAAATAACCTCTGATGTCTTTGATTAATTGCTTCATTTCTCCCATCAAGAATCCTGTCTGATAAGATGCCATTTGGTTCCAGTTCCAGTGTTTAGAGTAAGTCTGCTGTTTGAACTGGATTACTACTGTGTTCTTTCTACTTTGTGTGAATGATTAACATGCTATTACATGACAACAGCAACAGCACCAAATCACATGTATGTCCAGGGGTCAAATGGGCTTTGACCATCATGTCCTCTCTGTGAGTCACCTGGGACCCCGGCGCCGTCTACACTTATGGGACCTCTCTACTTGTTCATCCATTACGTCTTCATTCAGATGGAACACAAGCTACTTCCCACTAGAGTCACATTTCACTCTAGTATCCTAAGAAATCATGACATTTAATGTCATCTTTATAACATAAGATAAAATGAAAATCAAGTGGTGGCAGTGATTGTGCACTGACTACATGCTGCTGAAGGCAATAGGTAATAAAACTGCTGATCTGCCATTTAAAAACATTATACCAAAAATTACAACATAACATTTATTTATTATAGCATATCTAATATAACATTACTTACTGATCCACTTGGAAGTGTAATGCTGAGGACCTTCTCACCAGGAGTTTTAGCAAATGCACAAGATGGCAGCTGCCATTACAGGAAGCACAGCAGACAGTAGAGGGACCTCTTGGATCACTGGGCTAGGGAGCTCAGAGACTACCAGACTTTAGAAAAACCAGACCTGTCTATAATACCTGTGAAACAAACTCCTGCAGGCACAGCCCATTACAGTCTAGTGGAATATTGTCCCTCACAGATTTGTTAAGTCCCAATCAAAACAGAGTTTGTAGCACTTGTTCTTGCATCTAGGTTGACTACCAAAAATGTGGACAATAGTCCAGCAGGGGTAATTGTCCTAGCTGTTAAAACTCGCTTTCACCTGCTGGATCCATTGAGGCCGGTCTGGTCTTCTGTAATGCTGAGGAACTCTGATAGGACACAGAGAAGATCCTAATGCAGGTGAATTTTAATAATAGCAATAAAGAACTAGAATTAAAAGTTAGTGAACTAAATTTGATGTTGGCTTGGCCATCTTGGCCATGGGGCAAAAGAGCCACAGTACTTGTGTGCCCAACATTCTTGAGTTGCCCTGCTGCCAAAAAAAATAATAATAATACCATAAAAAATACACCTGCAACAGTCGTTTTCCATGGTCCCTTGCTGTTTTCCTTTTTAATAAAAAGCCTAGGCTATGATAACAGCTAGGACAGGGTTGTCTAGCTGAATGCGAAATAAGTCATGCAAAAACTATAATCTCCTAAATACCATTCAATTTGATCTTATTTTAATAGTACTGACAACATATTTAAGTTATCACACAGTACTGAAAAATTAAAGAAGGGACACTATATATAGTATACTTCGGCGAGTCAAGAGCTAAACAAAAAGTCCTGTTTCATTACAAAATACTGTACCTTTTATAAACTTTATACTATCACCACAAAATTTTAATTTATATTTATTAAAAATAAATATTTCATAAAACTGAAACTTAAATATATTATTTATATAGCTATACAAAAAAGAAAAGAAAAAAGACTAAATAATAAGGCTGAATAAGCGGATCTATAGCATGTTAAATGGTGGTTGCCTGTCTATGAATGGTACACCCCTCTAAGCTCACAGAAGTGGTTTGACCCAAGTCCTCAGCAGCCAATTGACCCGTTCAAATTGATTTTTAATGAGTACTTCACGTGTATTGCACGTGTATTTAACGTGTATTTAACATGTGAAATACACGTTAAATACGCCTGATTTTTCACGTGTTGTCTACACGTGAAATACACGTATTTAACGTGTTGTTGACGCGTTAAAATTCACGTGTATTTGACCCTCTTGGCCTTCCATATTTGACACTCTTGGCCTTCCATACACATTAGATATAATGAAGGGAGATGTGAAAAAAGGACATCGCATTGTTTTGATATGGATTACGTTATCACAGAATATTTGTTGGGCAGCACTTGTTAAGTTTAAAAGTAGACATGTCAAGTTTTCTATAGATATATCTCTCATGTCTCTTCGTTGAGTATTCACGGAGTTACAGTTCATTTTAATGACGTGTTTGTAAATGAAGATCAGCGCAGACAAAGGCTGCAGACAGCACACCTTGTTTGTTATCTTTATTTTATAAGTGCACAAAGTTTTGTCATTATGTTTGTATCCAAAAAAAAGTAGACCCTTTACAGATTCGATTGATGTATTGCTCTTATCTGTACGATTAAAACTGAAGGTGTAATTTAAGTAATTTTCGGCTATATCAGGAGAAAATGACTCAAATCGCGTATATGCGTTAATCGACTCCAGAGGGTTTTAAAAGGCTGTCTTGACTTTTTTTCCTTCCAGTATTCATAAGCTGTATCACGCTGTCAAATTATATTTCATTTGGCACACATAAACAGCTCAAAAACACCTGAAATCTGCTCTTGTTGTGTTCTAATGGGTGGATTAGTGCATTCGCTGTGATATTATTTTTGGAAGCTCTTAAAAAATATAAAAATGCTTTTATTCTGAGCTCGTAGTGATAACTGGGCTGGCTGATGAAGCTCATTTCTCTCTCGTCTTTCTCTCTGTTCTTTGGCCAGAGACATAATTTATTAATGAGATCTGACCCGGTAATAATAACATATGTTGGTTTAGCTTGTCAGTGTGAATGAAATGTGTATTTATTTGTCCGATCTCGCCCCGAAACGCGGCTGTCATGTGACTTTTTTTTCCTTCGCCATGTCAAATATTGCATTTTGCACACATACACGGCTCAAAAACCCCTGGATTTTGCTTTTGTTGTGTTCTAATGGGTGTATTGTGTGCATTCGGAGTAAAATTGTATTTTAAGAAGCTCTTAAAAATATATATATTAATGACTTAACCATGTTATGCAGCGCCGAGCAATCGATGTGACGATCAGCTCAGTCTGACAGAGAAAATCTCACAAGCACATATAAACACTCATTTTCATGTGTATATTCTTCTAATTGTTTTGTGCCGTTTCGCTGCAGTGTTTTAATGTGAAAGGCTGTAAATCCTCTATGTGGACTTCAAGTGTTCAGAGAATACATCGCGAGCTCGCGGCCTGTTGGCTGTCGCAAATATATCATGTTATTACTTTAAACAGTTCAGAAACATCTGAATTTAGCTCTTGGTGTGTTCTAACGTGTGGATTGCGTGCAATCGTCGTTTTAAAAGGTCTTAAATAAGAATAAATTGACGCTCAAAACGCTCGTTGTGAGCTCCGTGGAGACAATGCCTCCAGCAGCTGACCAGCCGTGATTCTTCTCTCGTCTTTCTGACTGCTCTCTGCCCAGAAATCAATTATTAATGAGCACTGGTAATAATCAGATATGTTGGTTTAACTTGTCAGTTTGAGGGAAATTGTATGATTTACTTGTATTTTTAACCGGTTTAAAAGTGAAACGAAACCCGACTCCTCCCCTTAATCTCTCCCGGGTATTGCAACTGTAGGGGCGCAATTTTTCTCAGACAATGTAAGTCTATGGGTAAAGTATTTTTACATTAAAAAATTAATTAAAAAAAAAAACTTTAAGTCTGATCAGTCTGAAAAGATATAGCAACAAGCACTGCTCTATCCCGCAGGTGTCTGCCGAGTTTGGGGCCTGTGGCTTTAAAGCCCTAGGAGGAGAAGCGTTTAGAATTTAGTCTCAGAAAAATAATAATAATAAAAAGAAGTTTAAATAGCATAACAGTATGCAAAGCCAACATAATTAAAATAAGAAGTTTAAATAGCATAACAGTATGCTGGCTTGTTGCCAAGCCAACATAATAAACTAAATACAAGGACCAAGAAACCTCAACAAGAAACATTGAAGGATAAGAGCAGGCAATGAACACTGGAAATACAGGTGTGTTCAAGTCCTCCTGGGAAGTTTGTAGTTATGACATCAGGTGCGTTCAGGTCACTTTGGTCGGAGCAAGATGGCAATGTACCTTTTCTATATCAAATTCAACAAGACTTCACACCCACAAAATGATTAATAAAGAATACTTAATATATATATATATATATTACTTTTTGATTACGACTCATGTTCATGTGCAATCAATTCATAAATATGATATTTCCCACATGACTTGAATGCACCATTAAATACACACATATTAAACATGGTAAAAAGACAGGTTAGAATAATCGAGTAGCTAATCACCAGATAAACTAAAATCAGTAGTTTGAAGGAAGGGTGGATGGATGGAGATTATATTTTGATCTAAAGACCTCCATTATTGAGTCCTAAAACTGCATGAACAGCTCCTCTTTTACATGCCTAATATGCACCGTTCATGATGTTCTTTATTGTCAAATGCAGTGATTCATCCATACTTTGGAGTCCTTCTATCACAGATGGATCTGGAGCAGCTGGGTCATTTGCTTGTGTAACTGTTAATGTTGATGACATTTGCTTAAAGAGTGAGTTTTTAGAGTGCCATAAAAGCACTTGTTTCTTTATATGAACAAATATGATTCCAATAATGTTTTCTGTGAGATTGTAAATGGTTAAAATGCAAAGGAGATTTAAGGATGTTGTTAAAACCTTAAAAAGCCTCATTATAACAATCTATATACCTATCAACTCAAGCAAAATGGCTAGCGGGATAAATAATAATAGCTTAAAGCCTACATTAAAGTGATAGTTCATCCAAAAATGAACATTGTATCATCATTTACCCACCCTCATATCATTCCAAGCACATTACATTTTCATTTTTTCTTTGAAACACAAAGATATTTTTAATGAAGAGCAGAAGAAGATTTCTGTTCTTTTATTGAAACTTCATTCCACTAAAACTTTGATGCTTTAAAAAGTTCATAAAGATGTCAGAAAAGTAATCCATATGAATGAAGAGGGTTAACCCAAGTCTCTCTAAAATATTTATTTAAAAATATCTCTATTTGAAAATGAAAAAGTCTTATGGGAAAGACATGCCTCAATTTCTGTTACATGAACAGGTCTATGTTACTTATCAGCCAATCATTAGCAGTTAGCATTTATTGTATTCATATTATGGGCATTCTTTTTTTGACACAGCTGAACAAGCATTAAAAAGCATATTCCTGGAAATCGTTGTTTAGTATAACAGATGGAGGCCCTGTAGTGCAGCTGGATGTTATTTGGTTTTGAGAAAAGTAGCTACAGCTGTTTCAAGCTAATCAATGCCGATGGCTGAAGAAAGCACTGATGAGGCTTTCATTTAGTTATTACACTGATTGCGGTCCAGACGGCCAGTAAAATGACCCCCTGTGGGATTTCTTTAATGCTGTTCTGTTAAGCATATTAATGTTGCTGTGCCTGTCATGACATGGAGATACAGGAAATGCTAAAGTTAACCATTTGCTAGTTCATAATGCATTAGTGTATTTATTGTATTGTGTGATTCTCTGAGATTCTGAAATTGAAAAAAAAAGTCACATGACATACAGCCAAGTATGGTGATCCATACTCAGAATTCATGCTTTGCATTTAACCCGTTCAAAGTGCACACACACAGCAGTCAGGGGTTCAGTGCCTTGCTCAATGGCATCTCAGTCATGTCATTGCCAGCCAAAGACTCAAACCCACAACCTTAGGATTAGGAGTCAAACTCTCTAATCACTAGACCACAACTTCACATGACTTCTAGATTCTCTGAGATTATCTGGATAAGGATACATTATAATTGAATTAAACTTTGACTAAACATCATAAAAGTAACAATGATATAAAATCAGTGTCATGTTAGCTACAGCAGTTTCATTCTTAATTAAATACCTTGCTTTTATTTCTCATCGAACTATATGGAGATTGTTAGTGAAAAGAATTTATTCAAAATAAACAATAAACTAATAAACTTGTTTTTTTTTTAATAATTGTTGTTGTCAGTTTTACTGTATCATTGTAGAACAAATGGTATCTTGAATTAGTTTTTATTCTATTTTCATTTTTGTAATTTTTTGTGTTTTTGTCATTTGTCTATGTAGATTCTGTACGACCATATTCTACATCCATAATTCTAGCCAATAACTCATCAGCTACGTACTAGCTAGTAATAAGCAGCAAATTAATAGTTTATTGAGGCAAAAGTCACCGTTAATGGTTTGTTAATAGCAAGAACTGGAACTTAAAATAAAGTGTGACCATTTCTGTTAACCACAATAACTTTGGTTATTGTTAAAATATGTTGTAAAAATATCCTAAAGTCCTTCCAGAACTGCTTCTCTGCCTGTTCTAAAGGCTTTAAGCTGTAGAAGGTAAGTTGTTTCAGAGTGTTGCAAAAGAAAATAAAGAAAAGGACTGTAAGTCTGGAGTGGGATCTCAGTGGCTGTGGTTTTGTGTGATCAGACACATCAGAGTTTGAGGGACAGAAGTCTCACGCCCCAGTCTCCTGCTGATTCACTCCTCTCAGCGCAGTCAGGCAGCCTCTCTAACACTGATTCACACTGATGCTCCAGCCAGGCTCCGGGAATAGCCTCGTGTGAGGAGGAAGCATGCTCATCAACAATCAACCTAGAAAAGAACTCTCTTCCACACACTGACTAAAATTCACTTGCCCTACATCTGTTGTGTTGGTTGAAAACACCAGCGTTTGTTGTGTAATGAATGATGCTATGCTGTTGTTTTACCAGCTACGCTTTGCTTGTGAAAAGATCAGTTACATCAGCGCCTTTTATCTTAACACACTTTTAAAAAGTGCACTTTTTAAAAATGTCAAATTAAAGATTTTACTTTAAAGTGCATTTCACTAATTCGCAGTTTTTTGTAATCTTTTGCTGTGCTTTAGAGAAGTAAACTAATTTTGATGTGCTGACTAACACATATAAAGTTTTTTGATTATAACTAACTGCAGTGTTTCATTTAATATTGCAATAGAAGTTAATATATTTTAACTAAATGTATAGTTAATGCATTTTTAAAATAGGAATTTAATAAAAAATTGTACCAAAAGTTTACTATAAATGCTTGTCAGTACATTCAGCAGTACCCTTTAACCATATTTCTAAGTAGTTATGAAATAAGTACTATAAGTGTCTGATTGAAAACATTAAATTCATTATTTCTATTTTTAAAAATGATGCTAAAGTGTACTTGTTTTTCACAAGGATGTATATCTGCACTTAATAGATGTGTCAATAGAAGTGTTGTGTGTGTGATCATACAAGCATATGTTGTAAGTCAACTCGCTATTGGCACCCTTTAGATGAAACCAAACCCAAGCCAAAAGGAAAGCTCCTCCAGAAATGGTGTAAGATAGAAAGAGCATTCTGTATCACTGGCTGGCAGATTCATTCAGACTCCAGTCTGCTGATTCTTATGGCTGTGGTCAAGCTCTGTTGTGATTTTGTAATTGGCTTAGTCCATGTCAATCTATTTGACCATGTTCTTCAGGGATTAGGACTCTTAGCCACTGAAGAGGATGTGGTTTTGGTCAGCGCAGGTGGGTGAGAGTGCATGAGATTTCATCTGCTCCTTTAAACCAAATGAAACATATGTTTTCCTTAGCACATATGTGGAATTATTTGGTCATGTGCTGAGAAAAACAATAAGGCTGTAACAATAAAATAATTTTGTAACAGCTAAAACATAACCAACTTTTTTTTTAAACTGTCACAAAGTATTTAATTATTCAAAAGAAACCAATGCTTTCTGAAGAAGTATACTTAACTGTATAAATGTGCATTTGTAGTGAGCTTTAAATCTTAAAAGGACATTTAAAAACTTAAATGTGCTCTTTTAACTATCACTATTAAATATGCACTTTGCAATAATGTCTATTTTAGTGTTTTACTTTAAGATACATTTTACTTTTGTCATGTTTTAAAGAACTACGTACACTTATTTTGGTGTGTTAACTAATAAACTAAAGCACATGTAAAATGTTTGTAATAGCTCATATATTTTAAATGTACTTAATTGCAACTTTATCATTACAAATGTGTAATTACAATTATATTTAAAACATGACAAACAAGTTTAAATATAAATTACCTTTAATTTTTTTATCATTAGTTTAATTTACCATAAATACTTGTCAGTACATTTAATCATATTTCAAAAACAAAAGCTGCCTATGTGAAATTTTATTTAAAGTTGTATTTAATCCTACTTAAAAAAGTTCAAGTAATTCAATTTAATATAAATGTAAACTATAATACATTTTAATTTAATTGTAAAGTGACTAAAAACACTGCATTCAATTCACAAACATTTTATTTTAAATATATCCTAAACATACTTCTTTTTCACAAGGGAAGAGCTTTGAATCATTGCCAATTTGCCCTATTTTGAGGACTAAGGATGCTTTAAATACTTATCAGTTTACAAATTGATTAGATCTTTTAAGGTGCAAGAACTCAATATTCAATACCTTTTAGTACACAAAACTTCCAAAAGGAGCATTTTTTGAAGAGGAACATCATCAGATGATCATCAGCATTAATACATCAATGATGTCTGTTGAGCTATTAAAAAACTTAGTTCGCTCAGTAACGAGGTATTGAGGAAAAACATAAATACTTTTATTCTTCGAAACTAGATCCTTTGCTTTCAAAGCACTGTATGAATCTTTGTGCACAGGGGCACGTTTCTACCGAGTTGGCCACTCAACTCCACAGCCTTGCCAGAAGCTTTGACAATTTCATACCTCTATTCCCTTCATGCAAAACAGCTGGCACTATGCATGTAGAGGAGCACTTTCTTGGCAACTATTAAAACCAAATTTGTCCTTTGACTGCCAGATGGTGAGGCTAGATCATCAGTGCTCCAATTGCATTTCTAGGTTTTTAAGTCCAGTCAAAGTGAGTTTTACACCACTCCAGCTGATACTCGGCATCATGCGTGGTGATTCTAAGTTTGCATGCAGCTGCACGGCCATGGAAACTTTTTTCCCTTGTGGGAAAATCTCATTCCTTGCAAATGTCACTAATTGAGTTACTAAGTAGCGACTGAGAGCATTTCCCCTGAAATAAATCACTTTCTATATTAAAGTCTTGGTGTTTGGTCACGTTTGAGTGGCAGATTGAATATTAGCATGATCCGGCATTATGCTTCCATTTGTTCAGGTGCTTTACAAACTGAGCGAGTCCACTTCTGCTTTGACAGGGTGTTAAAAGTGTCTGTCTGAATATAGGAATCACCTCACACATACTAATAGACATATGTCTGTCTTTTTCTTTTTCTTTTCCACTCCTCTAACTTCTGTTTTTAGGCATATATTGACCTAAAAAGTGTAAGGTGTGCTTTTCTCCACCAATCTATTGAATAAAAGATTTGGGTTGAAATGTGAGGTAGAGAATACCAGATGAGAGAGAGAGACACTTTCAAGCACATATTTCGTGCAAAAATAGCAGGCTGAGAATTGTCCTCAAACCCCTTGACCCAAATCTTTTTAGAGAGAAGTTGCTACACATGTACAGCGACAGTCAGTATCCTCCCAATTCTTTTCATGACGAAAAACATGGATAATTAGGAGAGTAAAGAAGTGATGGACATGACATTACACTGACACACTTTCATGAGAATGCTGGCAAATGTAATATTCATCTGGCATCAATTCAGTCACTGAATTCCAGCTTAAAATGGTTGATGTAGGTTTTATGTTGTCTGCAGTGGATCCAAGAGTGAAGAGCAGATGGGAGCCTCACTTTGCAATGAACCTTTGGCTCCAGTGAAGCACATAATGAACTTTGTTCTAACCCTGTGATGCACAAAGTATTACATTGCAAATAATATATAAGAATATAAAGAATATAAGTAAGTAATTGGGAATCCCAATTACATGTCTAATAAGATGGATATCCTTCCTCAGAACGCTGTTGTCTGTCTAGCACTCTTCCTCTGCTTCACTGTAGACTTTGTTCCCTCTTGTTAACCTTAGTGGCTGATTACAGATCAGTCAGACATCTAACTTTCACAACTGTTGCTTATTCTTCCTAACAAAGCAAGTATTGCAAGTGCAAGCATTTTTATATCAAAGCATATATGGTATTAAAATAAAAACAAGCAAAAAACAACATTGAAACAGGTAAACAGCAATAATATCAGTATCCAACGCAATATAGAAAACATATAGATAGTATATTTTAATATGTATGTAATGGAATCTTTTTAGGCAAGGCAAGGAACGTTTATTTATGTAGCACATTTCATACACAATGGTCATTCAAAGGGATTTTTTTTATAAAGAAAATAATAATAAAAATAATCAGGACAATAAAACAAGGAATTTTAAAAACAAATGAAAATGATTTAACATTTTGTTAAATTTGGTAAAGTGTCAAAATTGTCCCGTTCTATGTCTTCGTCCCAAAAGTTTTCTCAGTCCTTCAGAAGTGTTCACGGCCATGGGAAAAAAAAGGCACGACAGACAGAAGATCTGAGTATACCTTCACTTCAAATCTTTATTGTTATACACTGAGTTTATATAGGATAAAATAAACGTGGTATGATCTTTTTCGACCAATAAGATATGGATTACATATGTGTTGGATATAAGCCAAAACAACAAGTTATATATAACATACATGTGATCAGGAATAACTGGACATATAAAGAATAATACTGGCACTGAGCCTTTCAACTTTATGCAATGGTTAGACTAAACTCATCAACCTGGGCCTAAAAGGTCCCCCCACCAATCTTCACCGATTCACCTTTAGGTATTATCTGCGCATGCGCGTATACATTTGGATAAAGAGACATAAGACTAAAGCATAGAGAGAGAGAAAACACAGATGGGAGGAGGGAGACAAGGAGAGGGATAAAAGAAGACAAAGAAAAGACGAAACACGTCATATGTAGGAAAAACAGGAAACACACTTCATATATGTGAGAAAATAGGAAGCATTTGTGGAAGGAGCGAGTAAAAAGGGAGGAGGGATTGCAACCTGCGAGAGGAGATCTCTCCTCAGCGGCACTGGCCACGGGGCAGTGTCTGCTAGCTGCATCAAATCTGGAAACCATGGTTGGTTCTTCCAAAGTGGTGCTACAAGCAGTACTGAGCATCTTGTTTCCCTCACCCGTTCTACCACCTGCGGAAGTAGGGAGACGGGGGGGAAAGCATAGAGCGGGCAGCACGGCCACCTCCGTGACAGCGCGCTTTCGTTCTTGGAAAAGAACGCGGGACAGTGAGCGTTTTCGTGGGATGCGAAGAGGTCCACTTCCGCCCTGTCAAATCTCTCCCACAACAGCTGGACTGTCTGCGGGTTTAGAGACCATTCGCCCGTGGGAATGTTGCTTCTGGACAACCTGTCTGGACCCAGATTCTGTAGCCCAGGCACATGAACTGCTCTCAGCGAGCGCAAGTTGCGCTGAGCCCAAACCAGGAGGTGTTCCGCCAACCTGTACAGGTTTTGGGACCTGAGTCCGCCCTGGCGATTTATGTAGGACACCACAGACATGCTGTCCGAACGAACTAAGACGTGGTGGCCCTAGATTCGGGGACAAAAGCGCGTCAGCGCGTTCTCTACTGCCAGTATTTCCAGACAGTTGATATGTTGGAGCTTTTCTTGTTCTGCCCACAGGCCAAAGAACGGTCTGCCCTCGAGCAGCGCTCCCCATCCCGAAGTGGAGGCATCCGTCGGCACCATTTTCACTTTCGAAGAAAGTCCCCAGGCTTACACCTGATCGGTACCAGTCGTTTGCTGTCCAGGGTTTCAAGGCTGTAACACAGCTCTGATTTACCATAAGACGCAACTGACCGGATATCCACGCTCTGCGCGGTACTCACGCTTTCAGCCAGAACTGCAAGGGGCGCATGCGGAGCAGGCCCAACTGAAGAACTGGTGATGCTGAGGCCATGAGACCTAGCATCTTCTGAAATTCTCTAAGCGAGAATGTCGTGCCGCAGTGGAGAGAGCTCGCTGCACGCTGAATGCCCAACACGCGCTGTGGCGACAGCCGCGCCGTCATGGAGCATGAGTCCAGAGCTATATCCAAAACCAGTATCGTCTGACTGGGGTTCAGCGAACCCTTCGTCCAGTTGACACTGAGACCAAGTTTCTCGAGGTGATCGAGTAAAATGGCCCTGTGCTCCACGAGCTCTGATCGTGACTGAGCCAGAATCAGCCAGTCGTCCAAATAGTTCATGCACTTCGTAAATGTACGAGGAGCCATGGACGAGCCGAACGGCAGGACTGTATACTGGTATGTCTGGCCCTCGAAGGCGAATCTCAAGTATCGCCTGAGACGTGACGCTATCTGTATTTGAAAATACGCGTCCTTCAGATCTATCGACATGAACCAGTCTCCTCTGCGAATATGCGTGAGGAGTCTCCTGGTTGAAAGCATTTTGAAACTGCGTTTCGCCAATGCTTTGTTCAGCTGTCTTAGATCCAGTATGGGTCTGAGACCCCCGTCTTTCTTGGGCACTAGAAAGTATTTGCTGTACAGCCCCCCTTCGCTTTGAGCTTGAGATACAGGCTCCACAGCCCCTCACCAGTTTTTATATTTCGGCTCGAAGTAGGTGTGCTACTTCTGTTTTGACCGTAGTTTTGACGCGCGCTAAAAAGCGCAAGCCCTGTGTGAAGGGCTGTGCTTATTTGTGGAGATGGGCACTGAGCAGTGGGCATCGTCACTACATTTATAGCACCATCGGCCGTGGCCGGGACACCAGAAATTACACCTTTTTCGGGAAATATCTGGGTAGCCGTGATTACGTTTTTTTGTGTGCAGGCAAGCGGGCAACCGTACAGGCTTGCGCATTGCAAAAGACGCTGAGACAGTCACAATCCCTGGAACTGAATCAGCGGCACGCTTGGGTGAGAGTTCGGCCGCGGCGACTCGTACACCGGCGCTTTCCTAGGAATGCTAGGATGGCTTCGGGGCTGCCGGCCTCACCGTAATCCTCTGCCGTGGTCCCCGCGACGTGGGGCAACGGCCGGTAGAGCGAGAACGGGGTCTCGAGCTGCGTTGCTGACGCTGCTGTGATAACGGCTTTTGTGTGCAGGCAAGCGGGCAACTGTGCAGGCTTGGGCGTTGCAGAAAACGCTGAGACAGTCACAATTCCTGGAACTGAAACAGCGGCGCGCTTGGGTAAGAGCTCAGCCACAACGGAACTCGTACACCGGCGCTTCGATGAAGCAGCAGGAGGTGGGGGGTGTGGCTGAGAGCTTGGCGGGGCCGGTCTAGCACGACTTGCTGCAGAACCGGAGCGCTTGCCATGTCTGAGAGCGTCAGCCCTAGATGCCTCTCAGCCACCGTAGCGGAAGCCATAACTCGTCCCATGGCCTGTGCAGCGGATTTAGTAGTGAAGCACTCCTAAAATCCGCGAGACAGATAGCCTCAGGTCCCATCTGTAATGCAGACGCAGCCTGCCCAGCAGCAGAAAGATTGAAGGCGCGAGATCCCCGGAGCTCGCCCAGCCCTCACTGCCCGAAGCTAGCAGAGAGCACGTGTCCTCTTCCCCCGACGCGGCCCTGAGATCGGCTTCCTCGGAAGACTCGGCGGCAGACAGCGGGCGCTGACCATCGGGAAGCGATGCAGGGGAGGCCGGTGAAGCAGGGCGAGCCGGCGAGCTCGGTTGAGCTGGAGGCGGTTCCGGAATCCGCTGGAAACGGCGCTTTTTACGGCGCCGCAGCGCAGCGGAGAATGCAGGCTCAGAGAAAAAATCCAAGCGAGTCCTCTGCCGTCAGCGAGCGCGAGCGCGAGCGCTGCATGATCCTCACCCAGGCAGGAGACACAGATGACGTAACAGTCTCCCTCGCTGAGTGGGGCTCTGCACGAGCCGCAAGAAGGCATCATAAAAAAGACGCAAGCTCTTTTACGAGTGTGTGTCGCAGGGCGAACACACACACACGCATAAAGAACAGTTGGATATAATAGAATTGAACGGCAGCAGGAACGGCAGTGGAAGGCGGCCTTGGCCAGCGGCTTCAGGAATAGCTCATCCCGCTGAGATGCTATCTGACGGCGCTTGCTTCTTCTCGTGATCCAACGATGCCTGAGCTTCGCTGAAGAGATGAAAAATCAGGTGAGTCAGCCTTTTCGAGCTCCCTTTATAGGGCTAGGCCACACCCGTTTCGGCGGGAAGTGGCATGGAGGGCGCGAAGCTGATGCATGGAGGGTGCATCAGCCTGCGCTCGATAGGCTTGTGCAGTTGCCGCAGAGCAGCCAATGAGCGAGCGAGCCGTCTCGCCTATGACTGCGTGCTGCTGCAAATGCGCTTTACAACAATTCAAAATTAAGGATAATTTTTTGCTTCAGTATTTCGTGAAAAGAGACTTTTCCCGTAGCGTCTTAGCTAAGACGCAGTACGAGAGAACTCTCGTAAGAGAACTTCATCTTTGTTTCCAAATGAAATGAGTTCAGTTTTTTTCCTTGTTTAACGGAAGAAGATTCTGGCATATCCAACTGTTAGTTTCACCAATGCATTGGCAGAGGGAGTCAATGGGGCTGTAGTCATTTGGAGTCATGCTCCGCTAGACTCACATAATAACCTCTTCCTTCTAAGTATGACCTGAACCATTTGATTCCCATCCCAGAAAGCCTGACCCAGTTTTACACTCTCTTTAGTAGTATGTTATGATCGACAGTGTCAAACGCAGCACTGAGATCTAGTAATAATAGCACTGATATTTTGCCATAATCAAAATTTAAGCAAATATAATTTATTTTCTTAATGAGCGCTGTCTCTGTGCTGCGATGCGGTCGTAAACCAGATTGAAAATTGTCCAGGTATCCATTTGAGTTGAAGTATTTGTCTAGCTGATAAAACACTACCTTTTTCAATAATCTTGCCTATAAAAGGAAGATTTGATATTGGTCTATATTGCTCAATAAGGAGTTATGAAGATTGCTCTTTTTCAGAAGGTGCTTAACAACTGCAGTTTTCAGTGAGTTTGGAAAAGTCCCAGAAAGACGTGAGGCGTTAATAAAATATGTTGGAAGTGTGTCAGGATAGCAGGTTGATGATTTAAGGTGCTGTACTATTTCTTCCAAAATTAGACATAGTATCTTCTTTTTTATATTGTGATTGAATCTGTCTGACCTCTGCATAACTTGAGGATGTGCTAATTGCTAATAATCCTGATATTATTGATCCTCTCAGTAAAGAAGGAAGCAAACTCATTGTATTTGCTGTCGGAGAGCATTTCACTGGGAACCTGACTAAGGTTTTTTGTCAGTCTCTCAACAGTAGCAAAAAGAGTGTGAGAGTTGTTTAAGTTACTGTTAATGAGGTTTGTCAGTTTAACTTTAAAAGCAGCACTGTCTGATGCACATGATTCGGATCTGACACACATCCAATTTAGTCCTAAATCTTTATGGTCATTTAGGATTTTTAACTAATTCAGGACTGTTTATGAAGTCACTCGCCAAAAACAGGAATTTTGACACAATTGTGTGTTTTTGTCCACAAAAGCACTGCTACAGTTCCACATTAACTTCTCTTTTGTGTCTTGTGCTTGATAGTGTGTTCATACAGTCTAATGTAATACTAGCCAAAGAATGCCAAGAAAAAAATATATACTGTATGTATGTGTATTTATATATACATAATAAATATACACAGTTGACACACATTTATTATGTAGACTAAAACTTTAATTTTGGATGAGATTAATCGCAATAAATCATTTGACAGCACTAATTATAATGGAAGAACTAGACTGGCCTGCACTTGAAAGCCCAGACTTGAACCCCTCTGAACACCTGAAATGAATTGACCTCTATGATGCTTGTGTTTAAATGAGAGAAAATCCCCACAGCTTAGATCCAACATCAAGTGGAAAGCCTTTCCCAGACGAGTGGAAGCTGTCAGAGAGGAGCGGTTCTCTATCATCGCATGGTTTTGAAATTAAATCCTCAACAAACACAAACGGATGTGATTTTCTGCAGTCCATGTTATTTGCTCCTCAAGTGTCCACTCTTATGAGCATCAAGCACTGAAGGGTTAAACAGTAGGATGAATGATAAGGAAGCACACATCTGAACAAGCTTCAAAACAGCATGTGGGTGTGTGTGCTTGTCTTACAGAGAGAGACAAAGCTAAATCGTCCGGGAGATGCTACACTCAAAGCAGAGCATGCTGATGAAATCCCTTTTCTCTGCTCTTCAGCCCCCTCATAGATTCATCCACATGCCAGAGTGATCTGCCTCTGGTTTTCCAGCCCAAGACAGTGTTGTTGTTGTGCCGTGATGCAGGTCTTTCATCTGTTGCTCCAGGGTTTTCAGAGAAGACAATTAAGCGTTATACGGTATACAAAATTTCATTGTACTGAATGAGTTGGGAGGCAGATTTGCTGCATTTTGTATATCCGGCCAGAGTTGATTATCATTCTTGTTACTTAACGACATCTACGCTTATCTCATTATTGGAACAATGCTAATTTTCTAATTAAAAAGAGCTCATCAGGTTG
Organism: Carassius carassius; assembly: GCF_963082965.1. Taxonomy (NCBI): domain Eukaryota; kingdom Metazoa; phylum Chordata; class Actinopteri; order Cypriniformes; family Cyprinidae; genus Carassius; species Carassius carassius. The sequence goes on along the minus strand of NC_081768.1, from coordinate 23,756,763 downwards.
AAATGCTTCTCGTCTAACATGAGACTCATGCTTCTACTACTTAATTAGCGCCAATATTTATGAATACATGCTTGAAGTAATTCATTAATTCTCCACATTATCACATGACTGGGCTGCTGTGTAAAAATATCTGTGTAATTGGAGACTACCTCTTTGTGTATGTATGAGAAATGCCAATTGAAAGTTAATTAAAAAGGGGTCATTCAGATGAGCATGTCATGTAAATGACATTTTAATGACTGTCCATCATAGGCTGGGTTCACCTGAAGAAGGCACTTCACTGAACCACTAATCATGTGCTTCATGGACACATTTTGAACTGTTAAGAGAAAGGCTTTGTCTGTGAAATCCATGACAATGAAAATGATGGAAAAGTGGTAAAAAATTATGTCTACTATTTATGTTTCTAGAGGCTGTAACTCATTTTCACTTATTTGATTTAAAATGGGAATCCAAATGCCTGAGAACACTAGTTTAATACAAAATGTTGAATTAATCTGCCAAATTGTTTTGATTAAAATAGACTTCCACTGTATGTAAAAATAAATCATAGAAAGAAAGCTTAGCCATTTGTCTAATTATCTTGTTAGGCTGTTGTAGCTTAAAAATTGATGTGAATATATTTCCCTTGTTAAAACAACAGCAGTACTTCATTATTAGTCAATCTATTGGGCTGCTCTGATTGCATCCACATCTGCAACATTAATACTTCTCATCTCATCTCATCATTTTTCTACTATTGACAATCTATTTAATTAGTTATTTAACAGTTGAAAGCATTGCTTCAGATATGAATTTGATATGCTGTCAACTTTGTTTCGAGGGGCCAGTCTTTCAAAAAAAAAACGTATTTCAGAGTATTTCACAATTTTTTGCACTTCCATGTAAACTTAAACCAAAAAATATCTAAACCTCCTCACTACTTGTGGGTATCAATTATCATACTATTATGATATATATTGTAACATTTTAGCCCAAATGTTACTAATAAAAATGTTATTAATGTTATTCATAAAGCAGCTGAAATGAGATGAAACGCTGTCCAGTATTCTTTGAATGTTTTTTATATAAATAAGCTAGTGTGTCATCACACATAAACAGACGCTTCGTCTCAGCTGTCTCAACTCATCTTTTATGTCTGAAGATTTGTCTGAGGCCAAGTTATTTGCATAAATACATTTGATAGGGAAAGACACAATCGCATTCATGCCTGCATGGTTCACATTTGGAAAGCTGAACTATGGACAGAAAACACATTCTCCAGTCCAAATATATTCTAAAGACTGCAATTTGTACAGAAAGCACTCTAATGTATAGTGCAGCACAATGATTATCATCTAAATCAATAAGAGAGTTTCATAAAAATGATTGACGGCTTAGATTAGGCCTGCAGGCCACTAGTTGACGATTCCTGCTGTATAGTCTACATAGCCTACCGTACATCTTTCTGTGGAAATGCACATAGCTGACTTAGAGGAATTTTTAATCAGCAAAGTTTCTCCTTCGCTGTCACGTCCCATAAGTCAATGGTTCAGCCCTGCCACCAAATACAGGCTTCGGAGATTCTGATGGACGGATGTGGCCCACCCGAGCACAAACAAACTCAAACAAACTAACTGCATCTGACCCTTTGATTGTCAGCCGGGTTCGGATAGCCAACACACTGGCTTTGTTTATGGAGGTGATGGGGTGAGACAGAGGCACACACGGTCCCCGTGGACCTACTTTTCGATTACCTATCAGATGGCGAAAATGATTCCTGCTCTTACTGCTTAACTTCATCTGAGCCATCGATCCACCTGTCAGAGAAGATGTAGTGTGTGCCATTAACAAACAGCAGAAGACATCTGACTATTCAAAAAGTTGGAGACCCGAATCTGAGGCTGTGGTGCCGAGCCAAATGGAGACCGCATGACACCTCAATAGGGACAAAGCTGGGTGGCAATGTGAAATCTAAACACACAGCTAATGGAAAAGTGAAAGCCATTGAGAGTTGCAATCTGAAACGATTCCAATCGCTTCTCTTTTCCTGCAAGAGTGATTTTTATGACTGGTTAAGAAGGTTGATGATGGCAGCTGCATCAGTGGGAGACAATGCAAGTGACTCATCACGGTTAGTGTCCGTGAAATGTAAACTGTAGAAGGGAGCCAATGAAAGAGAGATGTCAGTGGGTTAAATTATGAATCCGTCTTCATTTTAAACTCCTGGTTCTAATGACCCGTTCCATAGCAACCGGTATCGGAACTGTTAAAAAGAATCTGTGGAGATGTTTTTCATTCAGACATGGAATGCTCAGAATTCTATACATTCCTGCTTCCCGGAGGAGTGTGAAAGGACATTATTTCTGCTAAAGAAGTGGATTTAGAGTGAACAGGAATGAAAGAAGAATTCATTCAAGGATAGATGGGGAAGAACATGTTGAATAGACATGCCATTAGCAAAGGGGTCTTTCAAATAAACAATAAGTTCTTTGCATACACTTTTAGAATTTTTATGATTTTACCTACAGTAATTTAAATCACATAAATGCAGTCCAAATAATCACGTTTTCACTTCTCCAACATGTTTATCTTCATAAAAGCATCCATACCCTTATGGCTATCCTTATAGCTATTAATTATTTTCAGTGAATTCACAAGATTTACGCTATAGGTAAATAACTAGAAAAATAAAGAAATGCAAAAGTTCAATAAACATCTGGAAAGTAGCACATTTCTGGTTCTAAATGAAAGGCCATCAACAGACTGTTATAATGGGAAGCATGGCCCTTAAAATCAGCAGCAAGAGTCTAAACTAGTCCACAGTTTATTAAGCGATGGCAAACTCTTTAATTTATTCTTGAGTGTGCTCTATTGACTTCTTGGATGCTGTGCAATAAGGTAAGGCATTATTTTGATACTTATATTCATATGTCTTATTTTTTTTGAGAAAATGCTTGAGGGGGGCAAATGTTTTTCTGCTCCTTCTCACACATAATATATAGACACATTTCTTCTGACACCATGACATCACGCTCTGCAGCATCTTTTTATTTCAACATGAAACAAATAACGATAAATTAATTGTTAATGTGACAGCACCTTTAAGGTTTTAAATACCTACCAAATATCTTTTAAATAAAACCTATGAACAATGACTCGAGGTGTGGCCCATCCGAAGTGGTAATTCAACAGCCCTGCATCGGTTATTCCTTAATTGATTTATCTTAACAAATGCTAACTTGAATCTACTCATGACTTTTCGAAAAACATAGCAACTGTTCTTTCCTGACAACATTTGAAAAGCAGCATATTTTAATTCAGTCATCGCTTGGAGGCTGCAATCCAGAAAATTTTGTTTAGCACCCACATAACCATATGTTTGTCCTGCGTTACACCTCCAAACAAAGGAAAGAGCTGAAAAAAACATGTTGTGGCCTTTATCATGTTTGCTTACCAGCACATGGGGAATACAGTCTTTTGGCCCTGAACCTGGTGATGAGGTAATGCTCAGTCTGAGGAAAAATCATCACCATGTAGCCATTACTGATGATTCAGTTTCAAAGGTGATAAAACTTTACAGTGCATTTATTTTAAAAACCTGTATCTTGGTATAGGCCATTTTATTGAGTTTGGGAGTCGAACAGCTCGAAGGTATAAGCTTTTCCAGAAATTTCTCTACCTCTATGGGCTGATGTAACAGCCAAATCACTTTATTTTTTATAAAGAATGAAGTGCTGTTGCAATTCCCACATAACCGAGGGAACTGGTTCTGAGTCAGATCCTCTCATAGTTCAGGATGAGTCTGTTTTAGAAGAGCAAGCTGCTGATCAGCAGGTGTTGATTACACTCAAATCCAGTTGCTTTATTCAGTCTCATCAAGAACTTGACTGTGAACTGTCTTGGACTGTACACAGGAGCAACTGTGCATGATTAGCGTGCTCATCATTTCAAGGAAAAATCAACTAGGATGGAAATTAGAGCTCCGTTAATTGGAACTTTATTCCACTGATTGTCATCATTGATTGCTCTATTGTTTCAGCAGTATTGGGAAGTTTACTGTGGAATGCATGTAAAATAAAGCTCTTATCTTAGCTATTTCTGTTATGCTTTGCTATTTTGATTGACAAAGACCATTTAAGAATAAGCAGGAGTTCCGCTAGAAAGTTGCTTATTAGAAACCAAGTTATTCTGCTGTGCTGTGGCTTGATTCAGTTGTGTTGTTAACTCATGTTTGCTTTTTAATATTGTTTTACATTAGATGGCCTTAACTACTATGTACTATGTGCAATATACTTATTTGGTTCATGTTGTATTGCAAATAAAATTGTGTTGCTAATGAGGTTGTATACAGGTAAGGTTAGGGACAGGTTTGGTGGTATGGGTAGGTTTAAGTGTGGGTTAACGTGACATGCAGGTTAATGACAGACAGGTTTTTTTTTTTTAATTATAACCCAGTGAAAAAAACATGTATGTACACAATATGTGCATTGCTAATTTTAAATGCTAGTACACAGTAGCTAAGGCCACCTAGAGTAGTGGGGCCAAATGAGTGTACTACTGGGCCCCCATACAACAGTCCTGCAAACAAGAAAGCAAAAACATAATTTGAGAGAACAAGAAAGTGCATTCTAGTCTGTTTAAATATATATTAACTTTAAATGAAATATTGAATCACACACTACTTAAAAGCATGATTAATTAGGCTACTTTAATTAGTCCACACATCAAAACAAATGTACTTCCTTAAAGAATATTAAAACAATAAAACTATTGAAACATACTTTAAAGCAAATGTTTAATTTGATATTATTGAGAAACATAGCCATGAAAGTATACTAGCCTCTTTAATTGCACTTTAGTGTCTTTTTTTACTTAATTAATTTAACATTATCTGCAAGTACAATTGTTTGAGTTTATTAAGATTGGAAGAACTATATACTTTAAGTGCACATACAATTAAGCAAGGATAAATAATAATAATAATAATAATAATAATAATAATAATAATAATAATAATAATAATAATTTGAAGAAAACGTTTCATTTTGTTGACTAGTCCGTAGCCAATGAGCAATTGAACAAACAAAAAACAAATAAATAAATAAATAGATAAACTTGGAATGCATTTATATAAAATAAAGAAATAAAATATATTATAATTCTAATGTATTAATAATTGTATAGTTTGCTATAATTAACACAAAATAAATTCCTTGATTAGCATTATTTTGCGATGTTGGCCAGCTGACTGTACTGTACATTAGGGATGTGAATAGTGATGATAGTGAGTTAATGCTTTTCCATTCATTATAGATGATCAAACTTGAGTCATTCTTCAGCATATCATTCTTCACTCTTTTTAGATTTCTATTGAACAGGAAGCTTTGGACACTCAGAATGGGTTGCTTATCTGCTTCTTTACTACCACAACATGACCGGAATACTGAATTTTATTTGTAATTTTTTGCTGCCAGATTTTGTAGTGTTGACATTTACCAGCAGGACCTAACAGCACTATGACTAAAAGTCAGGTAACCTAGAGCTGCGTTCAGATGCTTCTCGTCACCTACTTTTATTGGAATGCTTACCGGGAGAAATAAGTCCATAAAAAGCCCTGGAAGAAGGCCAGGCAGTTGTTATAGAGCAGAAAGAAAAGAGGTCCCATAAGGTTAAACCTAATCACAAACCTGTCAATTCTCTTTGGTGCTGCCCTTTGCGACCTTGCACACTTTGATGTGTAACAGAGGGCGAAGAAGAGAGGAGGTGGGAGGAGGAGAGGAGAGATAGAATGGTAGAATGACAGGTGCGCCCGATCGCATCCATCTGTCTTGCCTACACCTCTCCTCAACACACAGTGTTTCTCACTCTCTGTTTGTTCCTGTGCTAAAGTCGTGCAGCCCTCGTTTGTGTTGCTTTGGTGAATAATTTACACCACATGAGGCGTGAGAGGTGGTGGGTAGTATGGCTTGTATGTGTTAGGGTATGTGTGTGGTTGTTGAACATGCATTTGTCACTGCATACGTCTGTTGTATTAAATTCTGATTTAACTCCATATCAATTCACTTGGGAATAGTTCAGTTAAAATGTTCATTTATTTATGAATCTCAAAAGCATCTGAATGCAACTCTACGTTTCTAGCTGTTTGGGCTCAGAATGATTATTTTTTAAACAAATTAATACTTTGACAATGTAATTGTATAAATGTAACGACATTTATAATGTTACTAAAAAATTCAATTTCAAATAAGAAAATATCACCGTTTCCACGAAAATATTAAGTAGCACAATTGTTTTGAACATTAATAATAGTAATAAATGTGTTAAGCAGCAGATGAGCATATCAGATTTCTGAAGGATCATGTGACAATGAAGACTGGAGTAATGATGCTGAAAATTCAGCTTTGCATCGGGAATTAATTACATTTTAAAGTAAAATAGAAAATAGTTTTTTTAAATTGTAGTAATATTTGACCCTGGACCACAAAACCAGACATAAGGGACTTTTTTTTATTAATTTAACCGAATAAATAAGCTTTCCATCGATGTATGGTTTGTTATGATAGGACAACATTTGGTTGAGATTTGAAAATCTTGAATCTGATGGTGCAAAAAAAAATACAAATAAAAAATTATCCTTTAAAGTTGTCCAAATAAAGTACTTAACAATGCATATTACTAATCAAAAAATTTGCTTTTGATATATTTACGGTAGGAAATTTACAAAATATCTTCATGGATCATGATCTTTACATTTTTGTCATAAAAGAAAAGTTGATTATTTTGACTCATACAATGTTTACCTTTTTTTTTGTAAAATATTTGTTTAATTTGTTACTACAGGCTGTTGTTCACATATTATTTATATTCACATTCTCTTCAGGCCATTTGTCAACAAACATTTGTTACACAGAGCATGAAGGTAGCAGGCAACCAAGCTGACCCGAGTGACCATTAAAAACGTCTCAGGTTACAAATGTAATCTTTGCTCCCTGAGAACAGGGAACGAGACAATTCGTCATCGACGTTATGGGGAACGCCTCAGGCGTGACAGGTGTCTGAAATCAAATATCAACTCACAGCAATCATGCTGACCGGCGACAGCCGTGAATCATCAGCTTGAATGATGAGCATGCGACCTGGATATATAAAAAGGGCGCCTTGAAACCATGACAATATCCTTTCGTCTGAAGGGACTGTTTGGCAGGCAGACCCCGAGGCATGGCTGGGAGACGTATTGTCTCGTTCCCTGTTCTCATTTGTAACCTGAGACGTTCCCTTTCGAAGGGAACTTCGACAATACGTCATCGATGTTATGGGGAACGAAATACCCACGCCGCCATGCTAAAGGGAGTGCATGCCCAATGGCAGTGACAACTGTCAGAACCAGCAATTCAATGAACGCTAGAACCACTCACCCTCAGGTCACACTGGGCTGTCAGTGACAGCACTGCCTACGGTCATAGCCCAAGGTATATGATACCACAGAAAACCTCCATAAACATAGTTTAGTGAAAGGTCTACCTGGGCCTGCTCAAGGGCCTAGGACCACAACTTCAACTTCTTAGTTGGGGCCCTTTCTGGGGAATGTGTCTAGGGAACCTGAGGGAACCCCAGCCAGTCACTATTCAGGGGAAGGTGCCACCTGAAATGCCACCAGGCAGGCCTGACCTGGTGTCACTGCATAAGACACTACAGTCTGGCCACTTCCCGTCTGTCTGAAGACAGAGCCTCTGGACACTTGCCTTTAGGAAGGCATCCAACCCGAGGAACTGCGGAGCAGGCAGTGAACAACTCGGCCCGGATCTCAGAGACTCAGCATAGTGCTTTACAACCCTTGCCAGCGAGGGGAGTTTCTCTACTCGATCCACGGATCTACCCAGTGTTTGTGTTTCAAAACACTGAAGAGGCCTGTGAGGGCACAAGGACTGATCGAACTGGGAGGCCTCATGAGAGGCCTACGACCGACTGACCTGACTCAGGAGACCACATACTCATGTTGACCCTCAGTGAGGGGAGCATAAGATCTACTTGGTAGGCAACCAGGCTGTAGCAGGATAAAGAGGGTCCAGGAGGGAACCTGTAGCAGAGAAGAAAAACTTGAGTCGAGCCAGGGCGCAAGCTCACCTTCGGTAGCTGCCTGATAAGGACTGCTAAACTGAAAGTTAGCGGCCACTAGCTTACAAAACCCAGCACCACTGTGAAACTACTCTCAGGGAGACCTGGAGAGGCCTACTACCTGACAACCACCGTATGTGGGAGCTCACCTTCAGAGAGGCCTGGTGAAGCCTACTACCTGATAACCACAATATGTGGGAGTACACCTACAGAGAGGCCTAGAGAGGCCTACTACCTGTTATCAGATAACCACCTTAAGTGGAAACTCAAAGTAATTTGGAACTCAGCTCCAGGGAGGCCTGGTGAGGCCTACTACCTGACAACCACAAAATATGGGAGCTCGCTTACAGAGAGGCCTGGAGGGGCCTACTACCTGAAAAACCATGCTATTTAGTGGAAACGCACAGTATGTGGGAGCTAAACCTCCAGGGAGGCCTGTTATGGCCTACTAGCTGACAACCACAGTATGTGGGAGCTCAACTTCAGGGAGGCCTAGTTAGGCCTACTACCTGATAAACACAGTGCATGGGAGTTCACTTACAGAGAGGCCTAGAGAGGCCTACTACCTGTTACCAGAAAACCACCCTAAGTGGAAACTCAAAGTATGAAAACCATGACATGAAGGAGCTTACTTTCAGGGAGGCCTTATGAGGCCTTTCTACCTGATAGTTCAAAAAAGCGTGAATTCAACTTCAAGGAGGCCTGTGGGCCCTGCCACCTAGTAACCACAGTATGTGGGATTTAACTCTCAGGGAGGCATAGTAAAGCCTACTACCTGACCACCACAAAATGTGGGAGCCCGCCTTCAGGGAGACCTGAAGAGACCTACTACCTGAAACAGTCTAATCAGCTGGATATGACTGCTGCTGGCGACTCGCCTAACAGGGAGACCTGGTCAAGCCTACTAGCTGATAGTGAGTCTATTCTGCTACTTTAACGAACACTGCTGGAACCATACTATTAAAAAACTTTTCCTATAGTTTTGTCCTAGTGTATGTTCCACAATGTTGTGACCCACCTCCGAGGAGGCCTGTTAAGCCTACTACTCGGCAGTGAGCCTTCTGCCCGAACTACCAGGGCCAACCATCGAAGGTGAGCTGGCCTAGGAGCCCTATTTGGGGGCTATCCGGTCAAGGAGGCCTGCTGGGGCCTACTAACTAACCGTGCAGCCTTCGCGGCAGAAAGCTGTTACTACAGCATCCTGGTACCTAATCACATTGCCAAAGGCAGTGTACTCAGCAAAAGGCAATACCCTTATAGCAGGGGAGTACAACATACGCCATTCTGCCTAGTGGAGGCCCCATTAGGGGTCTACCTACTAAATGCATAGGCGTCAGCCCATGGCAATGCTCTTGCTTCAAGGGAGCAGAGTTCAAAAACCGGAATGAAATGTAGTTTAGAACTCCCTGCTCAACCGGAGCCATCGTGGTGTGAGGTAGATAAATACAGAGCTGAGAATGGACTACTCAAAACTACCCTGAGTTAGCGGGCGAGTAACAACCTGCATTACTCTATCACCCCTGAATGCAGAGAAAGGGGCGGGCCTTGGCCAACAACTCCCATTTAAGGGAGGAGGCTGAAATCTAGGGGAGGAAGCCTAACACATAATGAATGTGGCAGCTATACTTAGCAAAACGCCTCCAAAATCCCTAGCATAGCCTAGGCCAGCTCCAGAGGCGGCCCGGCTGAGGGCCGACCTACAAGCATAGATCTACCTGAGGGCTCGGAGGAAGCCTACTTGATTGAGAGGCTGTGAAACACTCAACCTACTGAAACCTTACAGAGCTCATGGGAGCGAGTACTCAGGATACCAATGTCACAAACCGATAGGCAGGACATCTATCTGAAGATCTATCTGAAGCGCCAGCGTCAGTCTAAACCTAAAGCAAAAAAGCTTTTTTTATTTTTTATTTTTTATTTTTTAGGAAGACCAACTACTCTACCCTTGGGTGGCTAATAGCCCTGAGGCTAAACAGAAATGAGCGGTGGCCCACCACGCATATAAAATGTTATGACAGGAAGGCCATCACAAACTCAGCTCGGAAGCCAAATCTTCTTTGAGCTTCTCCCTAATTCGTTCTAGCCACCAACTGGGGGAGGCTTCAGGGCCCTAAAGTCCAATACTTTAATTGCTCCTCTAAGAATGACCCCCTATGTCTATACAGGGAACACGGTCTGCGGTGTGCGGAGTGAAGACTCGCCAGAGAGTTCTCAATGAACCTGGGGTCCACCACTTTTACATGCCTAAAAGAGGCGCTCATATCAACCAGTTGCTACGGCGGGCCATCAGAACATAGTTCTCATCATAAGGCCCATCCCCAGGGCTGGTGTAACGTAAACGCCTGGGGAGTCAAGAAGAGGGAGAGGGCTGGTAGAAAAGGCCCTCCAGGGAGATCAAACCCTACTTCCGCTGAGCGTTGCTGCACTTGTGCTGAATGACCTCCCTTAAGTCCCTCTTCTTGCGGGAGGCTCGCCTCCTCTGCGTCCTACTCCTCCATGGAGGGGGGCGCACGAGAGGCGACACTAGACCTCTGGTCCTGTCTACGGTCCTCAGACCAAGACTGACCAGGTCCTCCCGCCTGCCTGGGCTGAGGCCAGGATCTCAGAGGTATACAGGTCTTAAATGCGATGATGATCTCTCCCTGAGCGCGCCGCTATGGCAACTGAAGTTTGTCAGTGGCACGCTCCATAACTTCCACCAACTCTGCGTACACGGGGCAGGATGGCTGACGAGGTTGAAGATCTAAATCAATCCTCCTCAGCCATCTTTTGCCCAGCCCGAAGAGCACTCGCTGCAGTATCAGTAGGAGAATCCTATCTAACCGTGCTCTTCACCCAAACAGTACACACACATCTCGTGAGTGTCACCCGGCGACAAATATCTTGGGCATGGGTCAACACATTTCACAAAATTTTTAGGACTTGCCTTAGATGTGCGTTTCATTTACGCTGTAAGCAGACATTTAAATCAGACAATACAGTCCCTGAAGACGAAAAGGATATTGTCATGGTTTCAAGGCGCCCTTTTTATATATCCAGGTCGCACGCTCATCATTCAAGCTGATGATTCACGGCTGTCGCTGGTCAGCATGATTGCTGTGAGTTGATATTTGATTTCAGACACCTGTCACGCCTGAGGCGTTCCCCATAACGTCGATGATGTATTGTTTGAGTTCCCTTCGAAAGGGAACCATCTCTGTCACAGATCATCATTGCATTCATTACATCGGTTCATTTCGAGTCAGACGTGACCTAATGTGGTGATGTCCAAGCAGAGAAACACAATTGCACAGTGGGACTCAACGCTGAAAATTGACCTTTTCTCTCCTCTTCAAGATACTTTTATGAGTGACTTTAATCTTGGAGAAAGTGTCAGACCTCCCTGATGTTACATTTCATTGATAATGATGAAGTTTTGGAGAGAAGATGGGCTTAATCAGTTAATATGGCAGTGACCCTTTGCTGCAGTGACTATATCAGACATTCACAAATTTTTATGTTGGTCTTGAGAGAGGATTATGCTGATTAGTTCTGGTTTGGTGCTGCAAAGCAAGCATAGTTAAAATGGTCACTAGCAGATCTTCTAAAGTGGTCAAGCATTATTAGCATCGTCCTTCCAGTTGACTATTGATGTCTTGGTGGTTAAGCTAGTTAAGTGCAAATTAAGTACAGTATATTCTACTGGTCTTAGTGCTACAGGGTTATTGATTCGATTCCCAAAGCTGAATTCTCATTTAAAAACATTTTTAAGTTTTGAATGTACTGGAAGTTGCTTTGGATAAAAGTGCTTGCCAAGATGCATAAGTGTAAAATGCTTTATAAACATTGTGATGTAAACTGGGTAATGTAAGAAATGCATTATAGATTCTAGTCTCAGGCCATCCTTTTGGTTTGCAGTAACAGTAAAAAAAAATTTGAAAAAAGGGTCGGTAGGTAGGTCTGTATTTATTTTTTATTTTTTCCAAGTTTCAATGTAAAAAAAAAGAGTAAATTTAGGTGATGGCAATTACGTAGGCATGAATTTAAACAAATTAGCATATTGTGACGTCACTGACTGGGTCTTCAACCTGTGCCTTCGGGCGCATCATTGCAAACCTCATTTTGATACAGGCTATATAGACCACAAACAAATGTAAATCTTTGTCAAAAACATGTTTATTGCATGAATTTCAGGTGAGAAGAAAAAAATTAGGTACTGTAATACTGGTTTACTTGCATCCACCGCTAGGTGTCAATGCAACCTAAGACAAATATTTCTGATGATTTATTGGAGCGAAGTTTCGTGCACATTGACAAACAGGGGTGCAACATTCTCGAAAAACAATAAGCAGAGTGGACTGCCATAACAATGCAAAACATTTACTGCAAGCTTCAACATGGCTGTGTTTACGATTAGTAATGTCAACAACAACAAAAAAATCGCATAGGCAATTCTAGCCCGAATCTGTATCTGTATGCATGAGACTGTCTGAATACCGGCAGAATTCACATTTCTGTTGTAAAAAGAGAAACACTGTGCAGAAGTATTAATTGCTGTTATGCGTGTGTGTCCGAAGCTGCAGTTGCTGTGTGACGCGTGTTCCAAAAAAAAAAAAAAACAGAAAACTGGACGCTCTCCGAGAGAAGGTTGTTAAAATCAATTTCCTATTTTTGTTTTCAAAACTTGTGTTGGTTGGTCCAATCGATTTGTGCAATAGATTTTCGAACATAAAGTGACAGTCGACACGGTCACAGTTTTAAGACTAGACGGGAGAAGGGATGGGAAAAGATCTGGGCACAGTTTTTCCAGAACTTTGTGCCAAGTTAAAGCGGTGTCGAGCTGTTTTAATGAATGTTTCACTAGTTCACGCTTACATATAATTAGCTGAGGTATGGTATGCGTATTTGGCGTGCTGTCCGGGGAAGGGCTCCGAGCTCGGGAATGGCCCGAACCTAGAGTACCCCCCAAAAAAGCAAATGTACAAGAGGACAGACGCCAGTTTAAAGAATGTCCCGCCCAAAAAGCATAGAGTACTGGTGGGGGTTTCCTGAGAGGTCGTCTCGTTGGCGGGCTGGAAGGGCCTACGTACTCCAGAGGGAGCGACCTGGGCATTGGGAGAGTAGGCCCTACCGGCTGCAGCTAGTGAACTACGTAGTTGTTGGCGCCCGGTCGGTAGGGCTCGAGCCGATGCTCAACTGGAGCTTGTGGCGTTGGAACGGTGAGCCCTACCGGCCGATGAGGAGGAGCAGCGTGGTTGTGGTGCCCGACCGGGAGGACCCGAGTTGCCTCGACCGGAATAGGTCACGGTGTCGGCGTCAAGCCCTACTGGCTGATAGCCCCTGCTATTCAGTAGGCGAAGGGCCTAAAGCTGACCGAGAGGGCCCATGAAGCCTCCGACAGGAGATTGAGACTCAGAATGACGGACGTCTGGGTCCTCTCGGTTTGGCAGATAAAAAGCTTTGGGCTGGCCGACAAGGAGGACTCTGGCGACATCCGAAGGGAGATCCCGACTCACGGCATCGGATGGATGAGACTCACTTGCGGCCGGCAAGCATAGGCCCGACCGGGAGAACTCTCGCCAGATGTCTGAAGAGAGCACACGCATCAGACGGGTAAGCCTCGCCGGACGGGGAGAGTGGAAAGGAAGACCCGACTGGGAGGACTCTCGCGGCATCCGATGGGGCATTAAACTCAGAACATCGAACGGGTAAGCCTCGCCAGGTGGGGTTAAAAGATTTGAGGGTAGCTGAGAGTTGTTGGTTTTTTTTTTTTTTTTTTTTTTTTTTTTGCAGGATTTGGCGAGAGGACGAGACTCGTAGCGCCGGACGGTTAAGAATCGCCTATCGTCAAATGGAAAGGGAAGTTGCGTGGCCGAGAGACTGTTACCGACGTCCGAAGGGAGCACACGCATCGAACGGGTAAGCCTCGCCGACCGTAGAATGGAAATGTAAAGCAAGTCTGTCCAGGAGGCTCTCGCCGGTGTCCGAAGGGAGCACGCGCATCGAACGGGTAAGCCTCACTGGCCATAGAAAAGGAAAAGGTAAGGTTGTCTAACCGGGAGGCTCTCGCCGGCGTCCGAAGGGAGCACACGCATCGAACGGGTAAGCCTCTCCGGATGTGTGACAGAAAAGGTAATGAAAGGTGGCCAGGAGGCTCTTGCCAGCATCCAACGGGGACTTCCTGTTCCCCAAAAACAACTGGGTGAGCCTCGCAGGCCGTAGGATGGAAAAGGTAAGTTTGTGTGGTCGTTAGGCTGTCGTCGGCGTCTTATGGGAGTTTGCTACTCACGGCAAGAGACGGGTAAGCCTTGACGACCGTAGGAAGGAGGGAAGGTTTATTTGTGTGTTTGGTACCTGCGGCATCGAACGGCTTGCTTGTAGGTTTTGTAACCTAAACCACGTGGAATGGTCATGGTTGGCTGGCCAGGAGGCTCTCGCCAGCGTCCGATGGGAGCACTCTCATCGAACGGGTGAGCCTCGCTGGCCAAGGATGGAAAGGTTGTCCAGCCGGGAGGCTCTTACCTTCGGCCGACAGGAGCTTAGCTCCCGGAATCGAACGGTTAAGCCTCGCTGGCCAAAGGACGGAAAAGGTTGTCCAGCCGGGAGGCTCTTACCTTCGGCCGACAGGAGCTTAGCTCCCAGAATCGAACGGTTAAGCCTCGCTGGCCAAAGGACGGAAAAGGTAAGGTTGTCTAGCCGGGAAGCTCTCACCTACGTCCAATGGGAGCCTTGACTCCATGCATTGGATGGGTAAACCTCTCCGTACGTAAGACAGAATGGCAAAAGGGTAGCCGGGGGCTTTCACCTACGTCCGATGGGAGTGTGAGCTCCTGGCAACGAACGGGTAAGCCTTGCTGGCCGCAGAATGGAAAAGGTGAGGTTGTCTGGCCGGGAGGCTTTCGTCGGCATCCGATGGGAGCTCGAGCTCCTGGCATCGAAGAGAGAAGCCTTGCCGGCCATAGGATAGAAAAAAGGTTAGGTTATCTGGCCGGGAGGCTGTGGCCGGCATCCGGTGTTAATCTGGCTTTTTAATCGGGTAAGCTTCGCTGGTGGTCGGATGGAAAGTCCAAGATTGCTTAAGCGGGAAAGTATCTGACAGGAGTTTAATACTCAAGGACCTGGTTTCACAAATGGGGTTATGCTTGAGCCAGGACTAGGCCTTAGTTAAATTAAGATATTTAAGCAACTTTTACAAAAATGCATTAGAGGAAAATTTCACAGGTGTGCATCTTGACACAGAACAATGACACTGACATGTTTTAAGATGTGTCAGAGCAAGATATTTTCAGTTGAGACAGCTCAAACATGTATTTTAGTCTGGGACTAGCTTAAGCCTTGTCTGTGAAACCATGGGACGATGTCATACGAGTAAGCCTTGCTGATAGTTGAACGGAGAAGGCAAAGGTTGGCTCAACCGGGAGCACTCTTGCAGCGCCTGGCAGGGAGTTCGATACTAAGGAGGATTTGGTTGTCTAAGAGGGTAGACGCTGTGAGGCTTACTTGAATAATTGTTTAGCAAATCCAATAAGCTGCTTCCGATAATGAGTCCGAAAAATCTTGGTGCAGTCATTGTATTCGAAATTAAGCGTGCAAAAATAAATTGGATTTCCTGTGCCAGTGTACCCCAAATAGGTGCCATGTATCGGCGATGTGGTCGTTGTCGAATTGTCATATTGTCAGCACATGAGATCGATGGTACATATCGACGATGTAATCGTGCATGGGTGGAGTAAGAGAAAGATTCTTTATACTTGTCTGAGCTTACTATTTGCCATTTTAACCATGCAGGTGCACAAAAAAGCCTATGGAATCACCAATAATCGAAAAAATATATATTTTTTCGGACGTACTGATAAACTGGCATTAAATATAAAATACTATATTTAAAACTGCTAGTTCATGTAGTCGGCACTACTGTCATCTCGCTTGTCCTGTTTTTATTTATTTTTTTTTATTTTTTTTAACTATAGTAGATTCCATTTAAAGTCCAACGATTTAACCCTAATATGGACGTAAACAAATGCCTTAAATATAAGGTATTCAAAAACCGGTAAGTTCATATATTTGGAGTGAGTTCGGTTGAAATGATGCCTTGGTCATACGCGCTCCGGACCACATGCCTCATGATGGGACCGACGCGCCGCCCCTGAGACCAGAATGAGATGCATTCTAATGTAACTGTGGCATTAAACTCCGTTAGTGAGAGCTCCTTTAAAATATGGCACGTATCGGATTTACCTGTTAAAGTACGATGGAATACCTTATATCTGCAAACGATGCATGTCTATTTGTGGATGGAGACTTCTTTGCCACCTGCAGGCTCACGTCATCCTTTGAGAGCAGGGGCGAGCGTGAAGTGCAGTGCTGAGATGGGATAACGGAGCGGTTTGATAGCCGAATTATGGTAGGCCGCCTAATAATTATAATAAAAAACGTTGATTGGAGAATGGGCCTAATATCGTCTTGGCTATTGTCGATACATGATGCTGTCACCGCAACCTAGGATGCATGGCATACCTATAAGCGGAAATGATTATTTATTTATTTTTTTTTTGCGTGTGAACAGACGCTGCTGTGGCAGTGGGGAGATAAGGGAAAGGCTTCTGCAGGAGCAAACACTGCTGCGGCAGTGAGGAGGTATAGGAAAGGCTCCTGCGGGAGCAGACACAGCTGCGGCAGTGGGGAGATACGGGAAAGGCTCCTGCGGGAGCAGACACTGCTGCGGCAGTGAGGAGGTACAGGAAAGTCTCCTGCGGGAGCAGACACTACTGCGGCAGTGGGGAGGTATAGGAAAGGCTCCTGCGGGAGCAGACACTGCTGCGGCAGTGAGGAGGTATAGGAAAGGCTCCTGCGGGAGCAGACACTGCTGCGGCAGTGGGGAGATACGGGAAAGGCTCCTGCGGGAGCAGACACTGCTGCGGCAGTGAGGAGGTACGTGCAAGGCTACTTGCTTCGGCTGCTGTAGATGTTGGCTGTAGGAAGAGTAAAAAAGGGTTAGTAACATTTGATGGGGCAAGCTAAAAATGAATGGGTAGCCTACTGTGTCACCAGCTCAGCAATTGGTTGCCTGATTTGACAATTCCTCAAGCCTTGTCCACGTTATTAGGTTCCTGTTGGAAAAGCATCTTTCCTCTCGTTTGGCCTCCGGGCTCTTTAGACGGTCTCCCGAGCGGATACGTTTGGAACGCTGTTTTCACGTTGTAGTATGGACTGTGGAAACAGAGGCTTTTGGAAACGATGAAGCATGTTTAGTCTTGTAAGACCTTGTACCGAAAGACAGGATTACAGCAGTAACGTTAACCCCTTACCAGTCACCCCCCATTTTTGGCATGGAGACAGAAATTACGTACCCAAAATAAAGATGTTTCTGCTCATGGTTCTTTCTGACTAGATCCATGATCAACATTTGTCCACGAGCTAACACTTCGACGTTTACCGATTAGGAATAGGAATCGTTTTCCTGGCATAATTACTGAATAACTGTCACTGAAATGATGTTTTATCGAAATATTGGTCAATTGGCTTTCAATTGATGCAGGGTTTATCCAGATCAGGTAAGAGAGTGATGTTAAACGTGCTGTGAAAATGAACGATAATAAACTGGGGCCGTTGGCGATGCTTGCAAGCAAATGGGTAAATGGCAGTTATGTGCTATTCGCTTCCAAGTGGTTTCTAAAGATGTTTACTTGCCAGTTTTTTCGTATTACAGTCCTTAAAGTCCCCGTGAAACGGAAGTTGCAAACGACTTTTCTCCAGTGTTGTGACGTATTTCCGAGAGAAACGGAATGATAAATGAGGAAAGTAGTGGGCGTGGCTTATTTTCCAACTAGCACCTGCTTGGTTCTAGATAAGTGGGTGTTTAATTCAAAAAAATGGAGGCAGATCTAAATGCAAGTTTACAATCGGTTGTTGAGGATTACTCGCCACCTGAATCACCGCAATTTAGTTTTCAGCAGGAAAAGGAGGAAGATGAGAACAGGAACACATGGAGGATCATTTACAAAAATGCACCTCCTTGCCATCTCTCCTTTCACGCGCTGTCAATGCTCGCCACACACAGGCAGCCTGTCTACTGTCAGTTTCAGTTTGATGGGCGTGGTTACGGATTAAGCAGACACCAAATTCCTCAAGCCTACGTCATCGGTGAAGGTCCTCCAATGCAGAGGGGAGGGGCATTTTCAGATTTTGATTAAAGATTATGAAGGCAAATTTTTATTTTATTTTTTGAGTGGATTGGCTCGCATGGATGAATTGTTCAGCACAAAACGATCAATTTAGGCAAACAAAGTAAATATAGTCAATTTTGATTTCATGTGGACTTTAAAAGGCGACAGTTATTTTACTCACACTTGCTATCCTGCGTTGAAACACTATGGCGGATGCGTTTTAGATGAATTTTGAGTGATCACACCGGTGAATGGTGAAATAGGTCCCTAAATTATTTGGTCCTACCAGAAAACTTGCATAGAAATTAAAATTTAAAATTAAATTAAGCATTTAGCAGAGACTCTTTTATCCAGAGACTTACGAGCATTTTTTTTTTCCTTCCTTCATGGAACTTAAGTCTGTATCATTTCCGTGAGGTTTAAACGTGCGCGGTAAGGCGAATGTAATGCCTTTGCTTCGTGGTTAAAAGTGGCATCATCATCCGACGGAACGTTTGTATCTGTAGTCCAAATCTACAAATCTATGCGCAATCCACACTCCAGATCGGCAGGTGGCGGTAATGCACCTTTACGCTGGTTTGCCAAAACTGCCATAAAACACTAGCAGAAGAAGACGGAACTGCGTCATGACGTCGTTTAACAAACTTTAGCTGCGAACCTGCTTTTAGATGCAACACTTTGATGCCAACTGCCGTAAAAAACCAATGAAGAAAAAGAAGAACCTGTTTTTAGCATCTTCGCCTGAAAATGTATTGGTTAACGTCGCGCGGTCTGCGCCGCTAGAGGAAGCGGCCTCGAACTGCCACTCGGCCGGAACGCCGAGGTGAAAGGCTGAGCCGCGATGAGAACTGGGGTTCGACCCGGGCTGGTTGGGTTCTTTCTGCTGCAATCCAGCGCTCGGGGAGAGCTCGGTCTCGGGCGGCAAGATCATTGTGTCGAGCAAGGCGAGCTCGGAGCTTGCACGGTCTATTGGCCACGACGTGTGGCTTGGCGATGAGAGCAGCTGTCACGATGATGCTAATGCTGCTCAACGGCCGTGTTTGGCTGGGTAGAAATGATTTCGGGTCCGGCAAAAGCAGCAGGTCTTATAAATCTCCTGTGCAGCTCTCTTCGTTAGTACGAAAATTGGGTCTGTGGTAAGGTGACAGACGAAGCGAACCGGCATGCTGATAAACCGTCAATGGATAGAGGGAAGTCAGCGATATTTATACTATGGGATTGATTACTTGATTATGGTCCACCTGTGTTGATTAGGCTAAGTATCTGACGCGCTCCTCCTGAATCTTATTAATAAAATTTCATTTTAGATGTATTATGGTGCCCAAACCCGTATGACTTTGAACAGTGACCGCGAACATTTTGTTTACTGCAGCCGCAGCCATCATTACCAAGAGCAAACCATTGACTCTGACAGTGAATGAGAGTATGAGATGAAGTGAACGCACAGGCCATAGTGTTACATCCGTGTAAACATAGATGACATCACAGGGTTTTTTTTAAAGAAAGAACGTAGCCTTTGTTTGTTTGTAGGCCTAGGCAATTTATATATTTACAGTACTTACTAAAATATAATTAATATTATTTTATTGCTTTTGTACTGGTTGTTTGAAGAGTAAAAAAAATTGGTTGGTCTTAACGCAAATTTACAACCTGCAAGTCGGTCGGACTACAGTAAATGCATAAAAGCAGTAAAAAAAAATTTGAGTCGGTCCTAAATTGACAGGGTCGGTCGGGTTAAGGCAAACAGGAATATTTTTAAGAATGGCCTCAGCTGCTTGCAATTTACTTCATGACTGCTTTTTATTGCTTGAAGAATTGCGAGAGAAAATGTCATGCTGATTATTTCAGAGGTATGAGTTGAGATGAGCATACTGATGTTATGTACAATATTTAATAAGTTGTGTTGCTACAGATTTTCAGGTCTGTGCTCCTCATACATTTGACAGACCTGCGCTAACAATCCGTGACCTTGCATAATGCACAAGTCAAGACTTGGTAAATTTCATGCCCTATAGTCACAGAGAATGGCTCTTTTATGAGAATTGGTCCTCTTGGGCCTCCATTAACTTCTCTTTATTAGGTTGTTGCAGCATCAGCCTTTTGATATTACAGAGGTGAAAACCAACTGTGGTCTGAACTTTTCACCTTTGAATTTCTCTTCGTTCGCTCTATTGCTCTCCTTCTCTCACACACACAAAACATGCATGTTTGCAAAGCACACACTCATCCGTTCCCATTAACGCTTGTTTGATTAGGAAAATGCCAGCAATGAGCACTAAGGTTATTTGGAAGCAGGAGATACCTTGAACCAAGAGTGAACTAAGGAAATGTGAATGCCATTAAAATATGCCACTATACCCAGCATTAACTAGATTCAACACTAGTATTGCACTCCCATTATGCTTTAAATCATTATCATCATATGGCAACATGGGGTTGTGTTTTAAAAGGTGTCAATTTATATATACAGTACTTTGAAAAGTACTTTGATATTTTGAAAGAAGTTTCTTCTGCTCATCAAGCCTGCATTTATTTGATCAAAAATACAGAAAAAAAATGTAATATTGTGATATATTATTACAATTTAAAATAATTGTTTTTAAATTTATTATACTTTAAATTATCATTTATTTCTGTGATGCAAAGCTGAATTTTTAGGATCATTATCACATGATCCTTTAGAAATTATTCTAATATGATGATTAATTATCAAAGTTGGAAACGGTTCTGCTGCTTAATATTTTTTCAGAACATGTGATACTTTTTAGGATACTCTGATGAATAAAAAGTAAAAAAAAAAAAAAAAGAAGCTATGTTTTTAAAATATAAATATTTTGTAATAACAATATACACTACTGGTCAGTAATTTGGGGTCAGTAATTTTTTATTCTTTCTTATTTTTAAATAAAATCGTGTTAAATTGATAAAAAGTGATAGTAAAGAAAATATATTATTAGAATAAATATTATTAGAATTTTTATTTTTATTTTGAATAAATGCAGTTCTTTTTAACCTTTTATTCATCAAATATATTAAACAGCAGAACTGTTTCCAACACTCATAATAAATCGGAATATTAGAATGATTTCTAAATGATCATGTGATAGACTGGATGTTACATGTGACACTGAAGGCTGGAGTAATGATGCTGAAAATTCAGCTTTGCATCACAGGAATAAATTTTTTTTTTAAAGTATATTCAAATAGAAAACTATTATTTTAAGTTGTAATAATATTTCACAATAGTTTTTTCTGTATTTTTGATCAAATAAATGCAGGCTTGATGAGCAGAAGAAACTTCTTTCAAAAACATTAAAAATAGTAATGTTTCCAAACTTTTGGTCTGTACTGTATATATATATGATTTTCTTAATTATAATACAGAAGTCATATAGCCTTTACAGTTCATAATACATAAATAAGGTTGCATTCTCCCAGTTTAATCATCTTATGCATATATTACATCTAAAGCCATTTTAACTCAGTTTTTATTAATTTTAACTATTAATTTACATCAATTAAGAATTCTCAAAATAACACACATTAATATACTATGATCTCTTCTTGACTTAATATATAATAGAATATATCTGAGGTGTTTGAAGGAATAAAGAAAGGTTGCATGCGCACAGGTAGTCTCAGCCTCAGACGTCACACCCATGGACCGTTGGCTTAACGTCAGATTCATAAGGGACACAAAAGTGGAAACACTTCAGGAATGTCAAAGTCGTTATCCGATTGGTTGAATTCTACAGGATTTCCGCAAGACGGGTGTGTTGCATTGTTTAATGTTCCTCCTGGAAACAAAGATACCAAAGCGCCAAACCCCCTCACGAAAGTTTGACGAACAGATGATCAGGATCAACTAAATGCTGGATTTTCAAAAGTATGTCAAATATTTAAAGTTCGCCACAATGAATCTTTAAAATATGTCAGAGAGTTTTACACACCGGTCTGTTATTGTGGCGACATTCCGCAAAACTTGACGATGAATGAAACTTACTGTGATTGGTTGTTGGACATGTCAGTCAAACGTCCTCATGGGTGGGCCTTGGCCAATGAAAGCTGCCATGATTTCCAGACCTTCAGCCTGAAGATCTGGCTACGCGAGACTAGTGCACAGGCAACCCTTTTATCACCACATATACACCACCTACCACTCCAGAACACAAACACGCACTTGAACACATTCATGCACGTGTACCCTTACGATAAATAAGTTTATTCAAGTGTGCTATTAATAAGCTTCTTTTTAAAGAGTAACTAAACCCTAAACCAACTTTTTTTAGTTAATGATCCATAAGAATGGGGCTTTATTAGTGCTGTTCATTGATTCGAGTAACTTTTTTGACATTTGAGTATAAAGTGTTTTATTTCTACAATAGAGTGAGCCAAGTATGGTGACCCATACTCAGAATTTGTGCTCTGCATTTAACCCATCCGAAATGCACACACACAGAGCAGTGAACACACACACACACACTGTGAACACACGCCCGGAGCAGTGGGCAGCCATTTATGCTGCAGCGCCCGGGGAGCAGTTAGGGGTTCAATGCCTTGCTCAAGGGCACCTAAGTCATGGTGTTGAAGGTGGAGAGAGAACTGTACATGCACTCCCCCCACCTACAATTCCTGCCGACCCGAGACTTGAACTCACAACCTTTCGATTGCAAGTGCGACTCTCTAACCATTAGGCCACGACTTCCCTTGAACATATGGTGTAAAAACGTTGATTTTTCCTATTGGATGTTGTGGTGGCAAGTGACGTAAGTGGTGGCAGGTGACGTAAGCAGTTTCCAGCTCACCAAGCCCCTTGGTTCAAGCTACCACGCCCTTGGCAGTATAAAACCATCTTGTTCCGTCAAAATCACTGTAGTGAGTCAGGAGTTGGAATTGCAAGTATTGAAAACGACCAGGATAGAGTATTATAGCATCTATTTAGCATACCATTTAAATAGTTATTTATATTATTTTGTGTAGCCTTTGTAGTTAATTAGCATAGTTGTTAGTGTAATGTTAGTATTGTTAGAAGCATAGTTAGTTAGTAGCATAGTATTGCATCAGTTAGGATAGCTTCAAGTTATCGTAAATTTATTTACAGTGGTCAGGATGGTACGTGCTGGTTGCTGGTTGCAACAGCATGGACCGTATAGTTTTCCAGCAGACTTGAAAATTAGGCGCTGGAAGACAGCGAGTTCCCGCCTAGAGCTAGAGTGTGCAAACTGCATTTTACACGGGATTGCTTCTCCAACGGAATGGAGGTGGAAATGGGCTTCTCCACACAGCTCGCGCTGAAAAGCGACGCGGTGTGGGAGTTAAGACCGCAGTTTGAGCCAGCGGCTCGAATTAATATGGCTCAGTCCACAGACACCTCGACAGAGAGGATCCAGGGCACCTTGTCTCCAAAAATTTGATTGATGAGGGTCATAAAAGCCATCTGTTCTGGACACCTGTTTGTACACCCCCCTCCCCTCCCTGTACACCCTCCAGTGACCTTAATATGAACTTATGAACCAAGGAGGAATTTCGGAGGGGGGAGAAGTTGTGGGAAGCTATGTGCTTTTTTTTTTTTTAAACTTTGAAAAGGGGGCGAAATCATGAAAATGGTGTAAGGGAAGATTTTATTAAGGTTTTAAATAAACAGTGTATTTCAAGACGTCATCTCGGTCATCTCAAGCACCGAAACCCGAATGTGTCGGTGTCTGTGTGATTACAGGCGTCTACATATCAGTTAGACATCAAGCGGTTGTAAAAACATCTAACAGGTTTTGAAATGCTTGTAACTGGCTTGTGAAACTAACTAATTTCAAAGGGTGTTTTATATATATATAAAACACACACACACACACACACACACACACACACACACACATACTTTCCTTCCCCCATGCTTATTCTGTGAAACATTTCTATAGCCACATCTTTATTTAACAAAATCTAAAATGAGATCTGATTTATTGCTATATTAAATGCTTCTGTAAGTTGTAATCTTTCGTTGTCATATCTTTTACATTTTATTAAAATAGGTTCAACTGTTTCACAATATCGCATTTAACACATAGTCCAGACACATGTATTTCATCTTATAAATAATGACTGATTAAGTGCAATGTGTCCAATTCTATGGCGAGATCTTCTCTTCTATTCCCAAAAATTCTCCATTCATTTCCAACCGGTCTTTGAATATTATATAAATGCTGGCATTTATTCTAACCAACCCATTTAATTTGACACGTATCTTTTTATTTTTATTTATTTTTAATTAGACCTTTTTATTTCTAATTTACTCATTGGAGTATTAAATAAGATGTCTGACATTTTAATGGTCTACTTTTATCTGGTCCACTACTTTCATTAACTATATGTGTGGGTATCCATACAAAATAAATCTTTGTTATTGCTTGTATTCTGAACAAACTCTGTAAAATGCCTGACAAAATGCTTTGTCTAGTAGAAGCTTCACCACTCTTTAAACTTGATAGTACTGAAAATGAGTCTGAACATATGACTACTTTAATGTGTTCAACCCCACTGAAGAGACAAAAATATGACAATCATTTCTGTAGTATAAACGGACGGATGATTAGATGTTCTTTCTGGTATTCTATGCTCTTTATTTTTAATCTAAACAAAAGACCTTGATGTTTTATTTTATTTTAATAAGCCACTCACACTTACTAACTTCTTATTAACTTATTAACTTCTGGCACGAAATTCTAGATTCATAAATGTATGTTTTTCAAAATTCCCCCACGTTTAGTGGCGTTTAAAGTGGAATTTGTGATGTATTTGGGGGCGTTAAAAGGCATGAAAAGTCCCAAACCAAGACTTTTGTATTCTTCATTAGAGGACTTTGGTTTCTTAATGTGAAAATCTGTTACACCCCACTACATTTTCTTTATCATTCTATTTTTATTTTTTCTTAAGTGTTGTTTTATTTATTTTACATTTATTTTGTTTTATGATGTACAGAGTGTGAACAAAAATTGAGTGTAATCTCAGACCGTATTTGTAAATCTACCAGTAATGGACATCTTTATGTTTTTAATGTTTAAAGCATCGAATAAAAAATAAAAAACACACACTAACACTTCCCCAACCACCCTAATAACGTTGGTCGCAAAGGTTTAAATGTATGTTAAAAGAATTAAACAAAGAAATGTTTTTAATAACAACACATCAGTTCTCATTCGATGAAAACATTCTACCTGGTTTTAATATTAGACCGATGTTTTAACTATAAAATTAGGTTTACATATACGATTTAATTTTTTAATCTCAACAAAATTCCTTGTTGGAAAAAGTGTTGTTTTATTTAATTTTAATAAGTCACTCACACATACTTTAGTAGTCTAAACCCTTGAATACGTCTTTTATGTTGTCAATATTAACTTCTATCATTGCTATATCATTGCTATATCAATTAAAACATGCGTTTAGGCAAACACAAATATTAAACAGGAATGAATGTGATATGTCAAGATGGGCTTTTCTTGCCAAAGAAACTTTTACAACATTTCAGGAAAGGCTAAATATTTCATCTCTAGTAGTGCGTAGAAACGCGTCTGGTGTCTTTGTGTTAACTTTTACGACCATGTCAGCGAAGACTGTAAACGGGGTTCTGGTGTTGTAAATGGTGTGCTGCTGGTCAGCTAAAGTAAAAAATTGTTTGTGTATTCCGTGATCAAAGGGACAATTTCAACTTTATGACTTTATGATGATCGCAAGGTTAGCTGAAAGTTCATTTACTGGTCAAAAGGATGTGAAATCTTTTAACAAGTCAGACCATAGAAAAATGTAGTTTAATTCAAATTAATTTAGTTTTGTTTTAGTTACCTTTATATTTTTTATTAACCCATAGATCTTTCAACCTCAACATAGATGTACTGAGAATGCAAACAAGTACACAAACACAATCATACAATCATAAACAAACACACACACACACACACAGATACAAATGTAGACATACAGAAAACATGAACATGTAACCAAACAAATACAAATATACACTCAAACAGGTACATAAATACACAAACAAACAAACAAAATAGGTCACAAACACGAAAATACCTATATTAGATTGAAAATGAGTTGTCATAAGTTTTCTTTGAAACCAAAAGTGTTTGTTGCGACAAATGTCTCACAGAACTTTATACAATAGATTAGATGGCCTTTATCACTTTCCAAATGGTGTTGTTAACCATGATGTTTTTTTAAAATAGTTTAAAAAGTATTATTTTTAGCTTTCATGTAGGATTCATGTCAGCACTCAAATGATTTTAGCAAGAGTCCAGAGACAGATGAAAATAGATGCGTGAAGAAAAAAATGTAAGAGTTTTTTAATGACAGACTAGTTGGTTTAGATTGTTTAAAACAACTGAGTTTATGCATTTCTCTTGAATGTGTGTACGGTAACTGTTGCATACATGAAGCAGAAGAAATACATAAACGCATTGTGGTTGATGTTAAACAATAAAAATATATTATTTATATATCATAACTTACTTTCTTTTCAAAACACAATAAACATTCTTATGACTTTTTAACTGCGAACAACCGGTTTGGTTGGAAAATAAAAAAATAAATAAAAACATATTAGGTTTCTTAGTTAGATTGCTTATAGTTTGTAGTAAAATCACATATATAAGCTAAAACATTTTTCTTTCAAACCACGCGGTTTTCACACACATTCCTCACAAAACTGCCGACAAAGACCTTAAGTTTTTGTTTTAACGTTTAGCTGTAACTGAGACCTTGGGGGGGGGGGGGGGAATTATTTTACGCACAGTTTTGGGGAAGTTACTATGAACTTTGCAATAGGTTATAGATCACAAATAAACCTATTTAAAATCTAAAAGGTTGCGCAACTATATAAATTTCTTTTAAAAAAGTAATGTAACTGATAACATTTGATTACATGTTTATGACTTGTAATGTTTTTAACCGTTAATCTTTTGAAACGTGTAAACAGGACGGGTTAACATTAGAGCGCTCAACAGCTAATGACCGTCAGACTTTTCAAAATCCTTCATCACTTAAATTAGGATTGTGATCGTGATTTCATTTTAAAGCACAACCACCACAAAATCAGATTTGCTTGGAGATTAAATACATAGAGTAGTTAGAGTTAGTTAAGGTGGTTTGCGAAATATATTAATTAAATCTGTACGTGTGTGAAAAAATATTCAGATGTAACATTTTCATAATTAACCGCAATTTAATTATTTTTCTGTGACTGTAACTGATTACATTTTATTTTTGTAATCAAATGATATAATTTAGCTATATGTAACTAGTTGATCCCTAACACTGATTATGCATTCTGACAATAATAGATTGTGAAAGTGTTCATTATCCTCTTTAACTTTAAAAATGCGGACAGTGTCGCTTAACACTAGTTTGGCAAACAAGGGTTTGCTCTTAAAACAACCACCAGACCCCGACTTGAAAGCACCGTGACAAGTATAGCCATTGCAGAAATTTATTATAGAGATGTAGTAAGATAAACTCTGGATGCACGATTGACCGACTTATGACATGTTTACCATATTATTACAAGGCCCTGCTTACCTAGTTTTATAATGAAATATGTCTGTAAAATAAACAAACATACACACAACCTCCAGAACGGGGTCTGATGATGGGTCTTCATCATTTCCTGATGAAGACAGACTGGATATTCAGACCACAGCAGCAGGACACGATTGTCTTTTTCTAAAGATAAAGACAATTATTTGGTTTCAGGACACACGCATCCTAATGGTTCACAAGATAACATAACAACGGTTGCTCCATTACAGCATAGCCAACCCTATTTTAGCCTGTTTTAGCACATGTACAGTATATCGTATTATTCTTGAATATAGTCGTTTAGTCTAAATATGTGTTAACAGTTATTTATTGTTATTATATGTATTATATGTTTTTGTTTTACAAAGGGGTTCAATTTAATACATTTAACTAATACCTCATTCAAGCTATGTAGATCTTCAGGTCAGGGAACTACAATACCCATCATACACCTTTGCAAATCTCTTTTTTGTGATCTGTTTTACTGATGCAAAGTCCGATTCACTTCTGAAAATGATTCATTTGGACAGTTTGGTTCAATGAACCGATTCATAGGGCCCTTAAGTCATTTTCGCAGTTATGTCAGTACACATTTTTCTTTCTTCTAACAACTCAAGAGTCATTTTATTTCCGTGAATCATCTAAATAAATGTATTGTGTGAACACATATTGGTGATCATTATCATCTGTTCATTTAAGTTAATGCTGAATCATCTAAATAAAGTTAACTGTGTGAACACATATTGGTGGTTATTGTATTTTGCTCATTTAAGTTAGTGATGTTTGTGTTCACAGTTTTAGGCACAGTGCCTCTGTCATTTGTTTAGCTTAAACATCGGTTTTTAGTCAGTTACAAAGGTGTCAGGCATTAAATTTTTGTATTTTTAACTAACCTAATTATGACAGAGTTACAGATTTCAGGTGTTTTTGGTGAGTGTAAGCGGTGAAAACTTAAATGTGACCGTCGAGTAACGTTAACTACTCAAACGAAGACAAATTGTGTAAGTGTTCATTAAGATGTCGAAATGAAAATAAGCGTACAAATATCCATAATGACAATAAGTACAATATACCCTAAAGACACAATAGCCCCTGCTAAGTACACCCAAAATTTGTTAGAGTGGTGAGATATTTACGTTTACCTTTATTCATTTAGCAGACGCTTTTATCCAAAGCGACTTACAGATGAGGACGGTGGAAGCAATCAAAACAACAAAAAGAGCAATGGTATATAAGTGTTATAACAAGTCTCAGTTAGGTTAACACAGTACACGAAGCATGGGCATTTAAATAATATAATTAATAAAAAGAAAACAGATTGAATAAAAAAGAATAGAGCAAGTTAGAGAACTTTACACACACACACACACATATAAATAGATATAAACCGCAATGTTTTTCATAGCGTTACACTTTGAAACCAGAACGATATGTTTCCATGATTTTGTTTGCTCTTTCTGTTTGAATCTGTTTACCGTAGTTTTCACCATCCTAATTGCAATGGTTTGGTCTTGCGCTTAGGGCCTATACGACTCGTTTTCCCAGTTTTTGGTCTCGTGTAAGTGGGTCTCTTTGTTCATACCAAGCAATATTTCTGTGAATTTGGGTATTAAAATATTGCTTTAAACATCGTCTTCATTCGAGACGTTTACTTAACATCATTATATTGTCCTAGTTTATATCAGATATAAGATATGTTGCTTATTATTATTGAATTGTTAACAAACAAACCAAAATATCACGGCCGACTCGAGTGATCATCTTGGGCGATCATCTTGATCATCTTGGGCGGAGCCATCTTGGGCGTGACCAATGTTTATGACTTCCTGATGACAATCCCCCACATCGTGTACATCATACAAGGGGTTGAGGGTGAGTCCAATCACTAAAACCAACAAAGACTACTACGCTACAGTTACGTCAAATGACGTAAGGGCAACTAGTCTGTCATTAAAAAACTCTTAAATTTTTTTCTTCACGCATCTATTTTCATCTGTCTCTGGACTCTTGCTAAAAACATTTGAGTGCTGACATAAAAATAATACTTTTTAAACTATTTTAAAAAAACATCATGGTTAACAACACCATTTGGAAAGTGATAAAGGCCATCTAATCTATTGTATAAAGTTCTGTGAGACATTTGTCGCAACAAACACTTTTGGTTTCAAAGAAAACTTATGACAACTCATTTTCAATCTAATATAGGTATTTTCGTGTTTGTGACCTATTTTGTTTGTTTGTTTGTGTATTTATGTACCTGTTTGAGTGTATATTTGTATTTGTTTGGTTACATGTTCATGTTTTCTGTATGTCTACATTTGTATCTGTGTGTGTGTGTGTGTGTTTGTTTATGATTGTATGATTGTGTTTGTGTACTTGTTTGCATTCTCAGTACATCTATGTTGAGGTTGAAAGATCTATGGGTTAATAAAAAATATAAAGGTAACTAAAACAAAACTAAATTAATTTGAATTAAACTACATTTTTCTATGGTCTGACTTGTTAAAAGATTTCACATCCTTTTGACCAGTAAATGAACTTTCAGCTAACCTTGCGATCATCATAAAGTCATAAAGTTGAAATTGTCCCTTTGATCACGGAATACACAAACAATTTTTTACTTTAGCTGACCAGCAGCACACCATTTACAACACCAGAACCCCGTTTACAGTCTTCGCTGACATGGTCGTAAAAGTTAACACAAAGACACCAGACGCGTTTCTACGCACTACTAGAGATGAAATATTTAGCCTTTCCTGAAATGTTGTAAAAGTTTCTTTGGCAAGAAAAGCCCATCTTGACATATCACATTCATTCCTGTTTAATATTTGTGTTTGCCTAAACGCATGTTTTAATTGATATAGCAATGATATAGCAATGATAGA
Source organism: Carassius carassius (assembly GCF_963082965.1). Taxonomy (NCBI): domain Eukaryota; kingdom Metazoa; phylum Chordata; class Actinopteri; order Cypriniformes; family Cyprinidae; genus Carassius; species Carassius carassius. Next base: position 23,726,063 of record NC_081768.1, on the reverse strand, counting down.
AGTTAATATTGACAACATAAAAGACGTATTCAAGGGTTTAGACTACTAAAGTATGTGTGAGTGACTTATTAAAATTAAATAAAACAACACTTTTTCCAACAAGGAATTTTGTTGAGATTAAAAAATTAAATCGTATATGTAAACCTAATTTTATAGTTAAAACATCGGTCTAATATTAAAACCAGGTAGAATGTTTTCATCGAATGAGAACTGATGTGTTGTTATTAAAAACATTTCTTTGTTTAATTCTTTTAACATACATTTAAACCTTTGCGACCAACGTTATTAGGGTGGTTGGGGAAGTGTTAGTGTGTGTTTTTTATTTTTTATTCGATGCTTTAAACATTAAAAACATAAAGATGTCCATTACTGGTAGATTTACAAATACGGTCTGAGATTACACTCAATTTTTGTTCACACTCTGTACATCATAAAACAAAATAAATGTAAAATAAATAAAACAACACTTAAGAAAAAATAAAAATAGAATGATAAAGAAAATGTAGTGGGGTGTAACAGATTTTCACATTAAGAAACCAAAGTCCTCTAATGAAGAATACAAAAGTCTTGGTTTGGGACTTTTCATGCCTTTTAACGCCCCCAAATACATCACAAATTCCACTTTAAACGCCACTAAACGTGGGGGAATTTTGAAAAACATACATTTATGAATCTAGAATTTCGTGCCAGAAGTTAATAAGTTAATAAGAAGTTAGTAAGTGTGAGTGGCTTATTAAAATAAAATAAAACATCAAGGTCTTTTGTTTAGATTAAAAATAAAGAGCATAGAATACCAGAAAGAACATCTAATCATCCGTCCGTTTATACTACAGAAATGATTGTCATATTTTTGTCTCTTCAGTGGGGTTGAACACATTAAAGTAGTCATATGTTCAGACTCATTTTCAGTACTATCAAGTTTAAAGAGTGGTGAAGCTTCTACTAGACAAAGCATTTTGTCAGGCATTTTACAGAGTTTGTTCAGAATACAAGCAATAACAAAGATTTATTTTGTATGGATACCCACACATATAGTTAATGAAAGTAGTGGACCAGATAAAAGTAGACCATTAAAATGTCAGACATCTTATTTAATACTCCAATGAGTAAATTAGAAATAAAAAGGTCTAATTAAAAATAAATAAAAATAAAAAGATACGTGTCAAATTAAATGGGTTGGTTAGAATAAATGCCAGCATTTATATAATATTCAAAGACCGGTTGGAAATGAATGGAGAATTTTTGGGAATAGAAGAGAAGATCTCGCCATAGAATTGGACACATTGCACTTAATCAGTCATTATTTATAAGATGAAATACATGTGTCTGGACTATGTGTTAAATGCGATATTGTGAAACAGTTGAACCTATTTTAATAAAATGTAAAAGATATGACAACGAAAGATTACAACTTACAGAAGCATTTAATATAGCAATAAATCAGATCTCATTTTAGATTTTGTTAAATAAAGATGTGGCTATAGAAATGTTTCACAGAATAAGCATGGGGGAAGGAAAGTATGTGTGTGTGTGTGTGTGTGTGTGTGTGTGTGTGTGTGTTTTATATATATATAAAACACCCTTTGAAATTAGTTAGTTTCACAAGCCAGTTACAAGCATTTCAAAACCTGTTAGATGTTTTTACAACCGCTTGATGTCTAACTGATATGTAGACGCCTGTAATCACACAGACACCGACACATTCGGGTTTCGGTGCTTGAGATGACCGAGATGACGTCTGGTTTATTTACTAGATAACGCGACACAAGCTTGACAGAAGGAAAGTGTGTGTGTGTGTGTGTGTGTGTGTGTTAATTGACATAGCTTGAGAAATTAAGCTTGACAAAAATAAAAAAATATATCGACGGAGATAGTCTAAATTTAGACTAGTCGTAGATTAAAGTAATTAACTTAACACATTAAAAACAAATAACGCTTTTTCAACTATGTTTTTTTTTTTTAAGACTAGCCTAAAAGTAAATAAAAATCGTATAGGTCTACATCATTTAAAAAGTAAAAATTGACCATATGTTTAAACGGATATAAAGTTTTCACTAATTAAGGTCTGATATATATTTATTAAAAACTACTTAGTTTAATTATTGTAACGTTTAAGTCTATTTAATGCTGCTATCACGCCTCCTGCCCGGCCCTCTCTAGCGCTGGAGGCGTGGTTTTTTTTCCGGAGCATTCCCGAGCCTCATTCTAACTGTTCATCGGTGCCGGGAGGTTGTTTTACGGACGCTTCACAACTCTGCCGGAGGATCTTTTTTTTTTTTTCTTTCGTCTAACAGTCTCGCTTTTTAAAATTGTAGTTAGTGGTAAAGTACTGCATAGATTTGACAAGTATCTTGTCTGATGTAGGCTATTTTCTTTTAGATCCGCGTAAATGCCTAAGTTACCTATTTTTTTCTTTTGTTTTAACTTTTCACCCGACGTGACAAACGCCTACTTTCTTGGTTTATAACATTGCTTTACGTTCGCTTCTTTTTTTTTGTTTGAGTCGAGCTAACGTTACCGGAGACGTCATAACACTTTGCTGTGAGATCTTTTTTTTCTTTTGTTTAACTCTTGTCAGTAAAATTTTAGTTAGTAGTAAAGTACAGCATAGTTTTGACAAGTATCTTGTGCTGGTGTTTTAAAGATGGGGGCTGGTGTATTTTATTTTAGGTGCTGGTGTTTTAAAGACGGGGTCTGGTGTATTTTATTTTAGATCCACGTAATGTCTACCATCTTTTTTCTTTTGTTTTAACTTTTCACCCGACGTGACAAACGCCTACTTTTCTGGTTTGTATCGCTGCTTTACATTCGTTTCTTTTTTTTCAGTTTGAGGTAAGGTACAAATGCTAAAACTCTATTACCTAGTTTTCTTTATTTTCTAACTGGTAACAAAACACCATTTTTAAATTGTTATGCTACAAGCTCTCACATCTTTTTCACGTATTGCTTAACGAAAACATATCTGATAGTTTTGACTCGTTTGGTTGTATCAGATAAATAACCAGTAACCTAGTTTTATTTCATTTGTAACAACTTTAACAACGTTTTTACACTTTTCCAACTACGAAAACGATCATTACATTGTTTCCATTGCTGCTATGTGTTTATAATCTGTTTCTTGAAATACACTGTTTATTTAAAACCTTAATAAAATCTTCCCTTACACCATTTTCATGATTTCGCCCCCTTTTCAAAGTTAAAAAAAAAAAAAAGCACATAGCTTCCCACAACTTCTCCCCCCTCCGAAATTCCTCCTTGGTTCATAAGTTCATATTAAGGTCACTGGAGGGTGTACAGGGAGGGGAGGGGGGTGTACAAACAGGTGTCCAGAACAGATGGCTTTTATGACCCTCATCAATCAAATTTTTGGAGACAAGGTGCCCTGGATCCTCTCTCTCGACATCCTCCACTTCAGGTGAAGGTGGGGGAGAAAAGTCCTCTACTTCAAATGAATGCTCTGTTGCAAAGCTATATGCTTCACTACAGTCACTCTCCATTTTAGCTACTCTGACAGCAGCTGTCAATTAATCCGTCACTGCGGGTCTCAGGTTCACGCCCCACCCGCTCAGCCCCGCCCTCGGTTCATCCCCTCTATCGCCGCTGTGCTCTGCCCACTTTTCAGCATTTTTCAAATATTGCCAGTGGGTGGAGTCAAGCTTTGACCAGGGGTTTAGTTACCCTTTAACTTAAAATAGGAAAGTATGCTTTTAGCTTACTTTTTATGTACTTCTCAGAAATTGGCTTTATGTACTCCTCAGAAATATACTTAAAGTGACATTTAAGTGTACTTGTCTTATACTTACAAAAAGTCTAAATATAGTTGAGCTATACTTGTGTTCCTAGAATCCGTGTTTTAATTATTATACGGTAGATGGCGCTAGCACACATCTTTTGTACATAATTTCCAAAAAAACACAAGTGAAGAAGAAAAAGAAACAACAGATACTAACACATGTAACACAATCATCTGACATGAAACAGCATCAAAACTGTAATGTTATGGAAGAAAATGGCAACCGATGAAAAGGTAATAATTACAGTCAATCTTTGGGGTGTTGATCGACTCCATTTACATTTTGATTATCATTCTGAATCCAATTCAGTCTTTTTCAGCTTTTTGTTCAAAATGTTATTTCTTTATTGTTATGAAACTTACCCACAAAAAGTGTTAAAAAAAATACATTTCCTTTCAGCTCTTTACATGTAGCAGTTCACTGAACACATGCTGCTTCCATTCTTTCACTCACTCAGTGCTCACAAAGAGGTCCGCCAGCAGTGACACTGGGCATCCAAGAGCTTGGAAGTCCCACCGGGCTTCAAACAGAATGAAAGCACGAGCCAAAGAGATGTGCCCAGGCTGTGTTCCTCCCCAGGGCTTCATGCATCAGTACAGGCTGTGTGTGTGTTTTAGTGAGCATCTAGAGCATCAGTTCTGTTCGATTCTTTTCTCTTTCCCGGAGCGTCCTCCCCTGTGATCCAGCGTTTAAATGTTAATGCTGCTTGACTGAACACATGATAGCGGTGTGGAGCAGGGTCACACACACTCTAAAGCTGATGGATCACAAACTGTCTGTATTCAGTTCCTATGCGAGCCACAGGAACCTAAGAACCAGGTCTGTCTTTGCATTTGAGAATTGATTGACAGGTCAGAGTGGTGAAAAGGTCCTCCCACTTAGTCCATCCACCTTCAGCCAATTTGTTTTCTCATTCGTTCAACCTATTCATGGCTTTCTGTCTCTGTCCTCTTTCTGTCTTCCTGTTCTCCTTTGTGCGGTCAGCCTGTGGATAACCGTGTCTTTATAAAAGCCACAAGGGAAAAGGTCATTCACCAGACTGGAGGAAAGAACAAGAGAAGATAAATGACGAAATTAAAGGATAGAATGAATGGAGAGGAGAGGAGAGGAGAGGAGAGGAGAGGAGAGGAGAGGAGAGGAGAGGAGCTGCATATGGCTGGAAAGTTCTCTCAGGTGTCTGGAGCTCAACATTAGAGCTGATGTGGGATCAGACAGATGGTGCAGAAGATTGAGAGTGATGACACTGTATTGCAAACTGAAGTCACAAAAGAAGCCTTGAAGTGAACAATGCTTTTTGATTTTAAATTAAGAGAATTAGCAAGAAAATGCCAAGCAGTTTCATGTGTAAAACTATCAAAATGATTGTGAAAAATCTATTTTGATATTTTGCAAAATTCCTACCATAAATATATCAAAACTTCATAACTCCTAACAAATCATACAAATGGAAAGCCTATTTATTCAGCTTTCATATGATGTATAAATATCAATTTCGAAAAAATGACACTTAAAACACATATTGATAATGTTATATTATTCAAAAGTTTAGGGTTGGTAAAATTTTTATTGTTTTAAAACAAATCTATCATGCTTACCATGGCTGAATTGATCAAAAATAGGCTAAAAACAGTAATATTGTGAAATATTATTACAATTTAAAGGAACCGTCTTCTATTTGTAAATATTTATATATTTCAAATGTGATTTATTTCTGTGATGCAAAGCTGATTTTTCAGCATCATTACTCCAGTTATCAATGTCACAACGATCCTTCAGAAATCATTCAAAAATGCTGATTCACTGCTCAAATTTTATTATTTTAATTTTCTTTTTTTAATTATTATTATTATTGTACATTTTGAAAACTGACGTTTTGCTTAATATCTTTGTGGAAACTGAGATTTTTTCAGTATTCTTTAATGAATTATAATTGTCTTTACTATTGCTTTACTAAGCAAACACTGAAATATTTATTTTTATTTATGTATTATGTTATTTCATTTTGATAAATTGGTTGTCTACATAATGTTTCTCAATCATGAAGTGCAGAAGAAATGAAAACAGCCTCTAAATAACTAAACCAGCATGATTCTCTAGGCGTCTGACCATCAAATGTTTAAAAATCTAACACAGCAGCCAATCCACTGACCGTTAATACAGGCGAGCAGTCAACTGTCTCATTTGTACAAGGACTAGTCACCAAGATACAGTAACTGTCATGAGATTCAGTGTCCCAGAAACATCAATGCAGAAAAAGGTTCTATGACTGATCGTGTCCACATCCAGACCACCTATTCTCGTTCTCTCTCTCTCTTTCTTCTCTCTCTCGTTATTGCACAAACCTGCTCCTTGATCACAATTCTAAAGCTTCCCTCACAAATAACTCAGGCAGCCAGCAGCACAGTTCACTGGGTCAGCAGTATGCGTTATTAATTCCCAGAGTGTTGGTATACAGAGAGAGACTGGAGAACATTGGCTCTTTTTCTCTCTTAGGCTCTGGAACTGTGTGTAGCAGCTGTGCAAGGCTGAAGATAGGCGATGACACACTCTTATTAAAGGTCAAACATGCTATGAGCATGACAGAGAATAGGTCTGTTTTATAAGATGGCATACATCAAAGGATGTTTAGTAGGAAGCAAAGAGCACAGAATCCACTTACATGAACAAACTTCATGTCCACGAGCAATAGTGTGTCACACTCAAGACGGTGTTGATCAAGTAAATATACCTCTTATATTTACAGGATTTTTTTTTTCTAACTCTCTGATTGATTGTGTAACAGATCAGTCAGTCTCAGCCTCAGGCAACACACCCACCATCCACCCACAGTCCATTCATTTTTGCCAAAAGACTGCTACATGAAACTACTGACCAATTGACTGATTGTTTGACTTGGAATTGCTCCAGATGAAGCAGATTGTTGTATATGTAACTGTTTGATAAATTAAGTCAAAAGCTTGAAGGAATGCTCTATTAGGCACCATCATTGTGTCCTTCAGCCCAAGGACCTCTACATCAGGTTGAGAGTCTACCCTGATACATGCATAAGAAAATCTTTCATTCATATATATATATATATATATATATATATATATATATATATATATATAGTAATCAGGAAGCTTTGCAGCAAGAGTGCTGATATAACAGTCCAACAACACTTTTTTTCTTACCTGGAGAACTGTACAAACTTACGGAGTCTGGCACGTCGCCTGTAGGAGAGAAAATTCAATCTGTGGTGACGGTTTTGCAATCTGTCCCCTCAGTTTATAAACCGTACTCACAAATTCTTAAACTGTTCCCTCGGTTTAACAAAACGTGCCCACGGATTAATATACCGTACCCACGAATTTCCAATCCGTGCGCTCAGATTTTGTAAACCGTACCTTCGGTTTTTGAATTTGTACCCACGAATTCATAATCCGTGCGCATGCTTTCGTGATACGTTCTCTCAGATATGTAAACCGTACTCACGGATTCATGCAGCGAGCTCCTACGTGTTAACATACAGTTTTATTGAATATTATTATGTGGAATAGGTTTACAGCAAAGTGTCTTACGTGACTCTCAAGTGTAGTAGTACGAAGTGAAATGTAACAATTTAATAAGAAATATGTGCATCAAAATCTTGTTTAATTTGTGATAATCTTAGCACTTGATTATTATTGTACAATAAACCTGGCATTGTGACTACTGCTTTGGGTACGGATTCAAAAACCGAGGGTACGGTTTACCAAATCTGAGTGCATGGATTGAAAATTCGGACGGTTTGTTAATCCGTGGGCACGACTTACTAAACAGAGGGAACAGTTTATGAATTCATGAGTACGGTTTATAAACTGAGGGGATGGATTGCAAAACCGTCGCCACAGATTGATTTTTTTTTTTCCTACAGGTGACGTCCCGGGCTCCGTACTTTCCGGGCTCCGTACAAACTACTGTTTGTTTCAAACACTGATTCATTTAAATTAAAAAAGTGAAGAAAAAAAAAGTGAATCAATCGACTCAAGTTATTTTGCCAAACTTCTCTTTTACCACCACATATCAGATCAGAAAGACATTCATTAATATATATATATTAGTATTTATACTTAGCCCATTGCAAAAAAGAAAAAAATGCTTCTATTTTTACATAGTGTAAATAGTATCTATCACAATTTGTATTTAGTGTCAATAACCACTGCCTAGAATGAAATATGACATAAAACAACACTATTCTCTGGCTTCTTCTTCTTCTTTTTTTTTATATCAGTTTTAATGAACAATAATAGCCATTATAAAAGTATAACTTTGTGCTCAGCCAAAACAATATTACCAGGAATAAGATTTACTGTATAAGACCAAAGATGTTAGATAGACCCAAAAATAATTTATTGAAAATTATTATTATTACATTTCAGTTTCAATTTCACACAAGTTACCTCTTGATGCATCCTCGATAAAAGGGGCAGAACAAGAACACGTCCAGGGATTTGAACTGTACTTGGCTAGATATGAACTTTGAATTGGAACAGTACTTGGGCAATGAATGATGATGTTTCTCAAGTCCACAAGTATAAGGCAAAATTGAGAAACTGCTTATGTCTACAGTAGTAGTTGTATAATATGCTATTCTATATTCAAATACTGTCTTTGAGAAATGATAAATTAATGGGGTGTTTTTTTGTGTTTTTTATACAGTAAATAGTAACATCCCAATAAGCACACAGTATCATGTATCGTGTATACACAATAATACAGTTCTCGCTTTAGTTCTGGAAATAATTGCTTTTGTTTTGGCCCCGTGTAAATTTACATGTTGGCTGAAGTTTCAAGGCAACAAATCACAGACCAAGTGCTTGTGATTATTACTACAAGCCATATCATACCATAATGGACTATGTAATAGCGTGTTGGTATTAATAGTGGGTGGTTCGGCGGTTTGTACTGAAATGGAAGGCCTACGCAGTACTTAGAACAGTAATGGACTAATAATAAAAGGAATGAATCATGCCATAACTGTATGAGCCACTTTACAGCCTAAAAATAGCTGAATGCAATGTTATTAAGCTACTACCGTTATATATATATATATATATATAGAGAGAGAGAGAGTAGTCATAGGTTTTACAAAATTCTTGTATGACAGCAAAATAAATATCTTCCTTCAGTTGTTGTTAACCTACTTTTAAACCAGAATTATTTTTTTTTATAGATTTTGAGAAATAGTTTTTTCTACTTTGCAGAGTTCTTCTTAACTGGGTTCAACTGGGTTCAGCACAAGAAAAGTCCAAAGGCAGTCATGACACGGCCCGTATGCTGTCCTACTTACAAGTGGAGAAGAGAATTAAAATCGGTCCCTGTGGTTTCATTGTGAAATCACTTCTTCTCTGAAATGTGTCATATATCACCACCCCAGGACGCGCTGTTCTGAAAAGTGTTAATAAGCTTGAAGGCACTCATATTGCATCTATACAATTATGCACACGCACACATACGTCCAGGGCTGGACTGGGACAAAAAAACGGCCCGGGCATTTTTGACCAGACCGGCCCACTATATGATCATAAACACCACCCATCTTTGCACGCCTTTAATTATATGCATACCAACTCCTATTCATTAAAACCACTAATGCCATGTAATGAGTGAGTATAGGAACGAGTGAGAGTTAACAGATGAAATAAGTCAAAATTTTATATTGATTAATACAGTTGAACTATACTCCACAGCAGTGAATCCTAAAACAAGCTATAAGTGGCTCTAGCATAGCAATAGCAGTGTTTCTTACAGGATTTTTGTTAAAACTATGGTGGTGTGTCCTCGGTCCTTCTAGGGGGGTTCGGGGCCATGCCCCCCCGTGAGAAAATTTTGTGCATTTTAATGTTAAATTCATTAATCTGGTGCACTTTGAGAGTTCAAAATTAAAAGCTCCAACCCATATTCAGTGTGCAAATTAAACAAAGAAAAATTCAAACCTCTTTTAGTTACAGTGTCTATTTACATTACACCTATACATAATAATAGTTATAATATTAATCCAATGACAGTAATAGCCATATTTTGTAAAACAAATGCACAAAAAAAATAAAAGAAACTTTCTTAATTAGTTGTACCAATTACTATACTTGAAAGAGATAAGCACATGATCTTTTATTTTGACGCAAACTGCATCAAGCTTTTATTTTGGCGGAAAACATGGTTTACAAACGCCTCTTATTAAATTTCTAGTGAATTGCGGTAATCGTCAACTATGCAGATGTGGAAATAATCTACACTCATGACATGGCCTAAGTGTTTTGAATGTAGTTATGCTTACCACAGGCTCTACACTTTCTCATCTCTCTCCTGATCCTCCGTCCTCACTATCATCATCTGCCACAGGAGCTGATGAAGGTAAGAAAACATATATTTTGACACAGTTTACAGTGTCTGCTTTAAGGGCCTGGTCCTATTTTTTCACGCTATTTATCTGCACATTCCTTGCGTTTCTTCTCCATTTTTTTTTTTACAGATACACACTGACACTGCTGCCGCTCGCTCACTCGTTTAAAGTTATGATTGGGCCAGCCCAGTGTCAATCAAGAAAAGAGCCAATGGGCCGCTGATCTACGTGTTTCATGGGCTGGTCTGTCAGAAAAAAAAACTAACACTGACTTTGACCAATGCATTACACCGGCACAAACCCAGCGCCGCCAATTAAGCAAAACAAAACAAAACGAATGGGCCGCCGATGTACAAATTTTATGGGCCGTTTAAAAAAAAAAAAAAAAAAAATTATGAGTTTGAGATATCGGCCCAAAAAGCACGTCGGCCCACCAGGCAAATGTCCGGTATGCCCAATGGCCAGTCCAGCCATGCATACGTCAGATTATGCCTGTTATATGCATATTATCTAACCTCAAATAAACTCACATCCTCAATTGTATTTTCAAGAACAAACTCAGAGTTACAAATCAGATTTATCAAGGACAGCATGGCCTCTTATTAAGAATAAATGATGTTTACAGCAGCAGAGGACAGAACAGGTCACACTGACCTGATTCTTTTCCCAAGAACAAGAATAGGCTCATGCAAACTGATTTTTACAGTGAGATTTCAGTTTGATCACATTTTTATTTATTTATTTCAAAGCTAACAGATTCATGCTTTCCTTTAGTGTGACTTAAAAATAAAAAGCATCAAAAATCAAGTGCACTCAAAAATAAAGCGCAACGTAACAGCCTGCAAAGCAGATGTTACATTTAATGGAGGTGGAGTCATGACCCTGTCTTAGTTTTTTGTCCTTATTGATCATACAATTTCAAACACTGTACCAGTATCCATGGCAACCGGAGAGATGTTCTATTGAGACTTGAAACCAAGAGGGTCTGTAAAGTCCGTGTGCATGTACAAAAAAGAAAAGAGAGCTTATTTAGACCGTTGCAACCCAGGTGAATTATTAGTCTCTCATCAGACATATTTTTTTATTACTTTTCAGAAATCCTGTCCTCTTTCCTTTATTCCCACTTCTCTCAACCTCATTCCACAGCCAGGCATCAAAGCTCTCATCTGAGCTCTTTAAAACACGCAGAGCTGCAGGGAGATGAGGTTTCAGGGATGTCTCAGTCAATGTGAGTGTTGTGAAGTTTAGAAACATCTGGGGCGTCAGACGTTGGAAAAGGAAAGGATGGAATGGGTTGTGAGGTGATTCCTGGCTCTGCCGATAGGATAATCCCTCAAAGCTCTGGGTTTATTTACAATCCACCAGCTCTGATTTCCATCAAAATCTAGTTCATGCCATGTACATTTGCATTGCTTTCTTACTACAAGTGTCTGCTGTTCTAAACCCTGACACTTATTTGGATCGTTATTGCGTACGCATACATTCATGCATGGTGCATTCAGATATATTTCTGTTCAGAGAAACAGGTTCACATTGAGGTCAAAGAGGCAAAGCATGACTTTGCATACTGTGACTATGCAAAGGTTGTAAATAGGTCTTCTAGTGTAAAATCAATGTGAAATGCTTCTATATATATATATATACAGTGTTGGGGAGTAACTAGTTACATGTAACGGCGTTACGTAATTTAATTACAAAATAAATGTAACAGTAATCAGTTACAGTTACTAAGAAAAAATGAGTAATTAAATTACAGTTACTTATGAAAATTGTAACGATTACAAAGAGGATTACATTTGAATATTTACACATTCACATACAGCTTATTTCTTTCCCAAATTGCACTAAGACATATGGCCCATAATCTCCGCGACGCGGAGAACACATTAGTAGAATCCAGTCATAAGACTGAATATGAATCCTGCACGTTCTGCGTGTCTGTGGAAATCAGGCGCTGACTGGACATCGGGAGAACCGGGACAATTCCCGGTGGCCTGGCAGACGATTTGGCCTTCTACTTTAATATTGTTATTGTATAATTGCAGGCCGAATATACTAAAGCGATTATTTCCGAATCCGCCATTCGATAATTAAATCTCTAATAAATCATGAATCGGTTAGTCGTGACTGGCAATGGTTGGGCTCCCGCGCTCTCCGCGCCTCCGCCGAATGGTTTGGATCAGACTACGAGTAATCAATGCGAGAGAGAGAGACCGGAGTGAACTGTGTAAGCGCACAGCTGGAGCAGAGAAGCGACACTTCTGTTCAGGGTTTCAGGTGCAGGTCAGTTTCATCTGTAAATATGCTAATGTAGTTTTGTCTTTGTTTACTTAGTCAAGCAGCAGCAGCACATTGCTCGCAATCACTCAAAATACTGTATAAACGACGTCATTATTATCTTTTGTGATGTTACAGTAATAAGTTAACAGACAAATCATCATATTTTATCATAGGTTTAGGGGGAGCTAGTGGATACAAAAACACAACCCTTAGGAAAATTAATGTAGCCTATGGTATGGCACTAACCGTGGTTTAACTATGGAATTTGTAGTAAAAATAAATACAAGTGGTAATTAATTTGCCAAAAACAAAACAAAATTGCACTTACAAAACATGGTAAAAGTCAAATAAAAATCTTCAGTATTAAAGTCATGAGAGAGATGGATAATGGAAGTGAAGGTGCAGTTCAGGAGAGAACTCTTAATTACGTTGCATGTCCCCAACCTAAGGATTCAAATCTTTTTCATGTCAGGTCCAAAAAAAAAATAGGGTTGTCCATGTTTCAGAATGGGTTGTGGGTGTATGAGTGTGAGATTTCCCAGTCCGCCCCTCATGGAAATTAATCTCTAGAATAGTCACTTCATGAGCATTTTTTACTTATTTTGAGAAACTATCATCATATCATATACAAAGAGACAGCAGTGTTTCAAAAAGACACCAATGTTTCAGGAGTTTAGTACACAAAATAGGACACATGCTTATTAGATAACCGTATTTGAGTTGATGTATATGCTTTTATTTTTTTATTAACTATTTTTCCCCAAACCATTGTTAGATGCAGTTAGATGCCTGTAGTTATGCAAAGATTTGGTTTCAAAAACAGTATCTATAAACTATTTCTTTTGATTTTAAATCTGCTTTGAACTTCAGATCAATCTCTAAGTAAAAGGCTAAAGTCTGATTGTGTGGTGGATGTGTTCAAATGTGATCATCTTAATTCAAGTGATGAAGGATGGTGAAAGTCTGACAGTATTGAGCACTACTTTAAGGTTAAACCTGCATGGTGTAAAATGGTTGAAGATGATTAACAGTTGCAAATTAACATTCATTAGAAATTTATAAAAGTAATCAAAATGTACTCAAAAGTAATTAGTTACATTACTTTACTAAAGTAATTAAAAAAGTTACAGTACTATTACATTTTAAATAGGGTAACTTGTAATCTGTAACCTATTACATTTCCAAAGTAACCTTCCCAACACTGTATATATATATATATATATATATATATATATATATATATATATATATATATATATATATATACATACTGGGGAAGAAAGGAGATTTAAGTAACTTTGAACATGGAATGGTTGTTGGTGCCAGACAGGCTGATCTGAGTATTTAAAGAAATGCTGACCTACTGGGATTTTCACAGACAGTGATCTTTGGGTTTACAGAGAATGGTCAGAAGAAGAGAAAAAAATCCAGTGAGCAGCAGTTGTGTGGACGAAAATGCCATATTGATGTCAGAGGTCAGAGGAGAATGGTCAGACTGGTTAGAGGTGAAAGAAAGGCAACAGTAACTCAAAAAAACATTTCTTTCAACCAAGGTATGCAGAATACCATCTCTGAACTCACAACACGTCGAACCCTGAAGCAGATGGGCTACAGCAGCAGAAGACCACACCGGGTGCCTCCTGTCAGCTAAGAACAGGAAACAGAGGCTAAAATTCACACAGGCTCATAAAAAATTGGACAACAGAACATTGGAAAAACATTGCCTGGTCTGATGAGTCTTGATTTCTGCTGCAACATTCAGATGGTATAGGGTAAGAATTTGGCGTAAAGAGCATGAAAGCATGGATCCATCCTGACTTGTCTCAACGGTTCAGGCTGGTGGTGGTGGTGTATTGGTGTGAGGGATATTTTCTTGGCACACTTTGGGCCTCTTAGTACCAATTGAGCATCGTTTAAATGCCAAAGCTTACCTGAGTATTGTTGCTGACCATGTCCATCCCATTATGACTACAGTGTACCCATCTTCTGATGGCTATTTCCAGCAGGATAATGCACCATGTCACAAATCTCGAATCATCTCAGACTGGCTTCTTGAACATGACAATGAGTTCACTCAACTCAAATGGCCTCCACAGTCACCAGACCTCAATCCAATAGTGCAGCTTTGGGATGTGGTGGAACAGGAGATTCACATCATGGATGCGCAGCCGAACAAATCTCCAGCAACAGCGTGATGCTATCATGACAATATGGACCAAAATCTCTGAGGAATGTTTCCAACACATTGATGAATCTATGCCATAAAGAATTAAGGCAGTTTAGGCAAAAGGGGGTTCAACCCAGTACTAGCGAGGTGTACCTAATAAAGTGGCCATGAGTTATATATATATATATATATATATATATATATATATATATATATATATATATATATACACTAACCTAAAGGATTATTAGGAACACCTGTTAAATTTCTCATTAATGCAATTATCTATTCAACCAATCACATGGCGGTTGCTTCAATGCATTTAGGGGTGTGGTCCTGGTCAAGACAATCTCCTGAACTCCAAACTGAATGTCAGAAAGGGAAAGAAAGGTGATTTAAGCTATTTTGAGCGTGGCATGGTTGTTGGTGCCAGATGGGCCGGTCTGAGTATTTCACAATCTGCTCAGTTACTGGGATTTACATGCACAACCATTTCTAGGGTTTACAAAGAATGGTGTGAAAAGGGAAAAACATCCAGTATGTGGCAGTCCTTTGGGCGAAAATGCCTTGTTGATGCTAGAGGTCAGAGGAGAATGGGCCGACTGATTCAAGCTGATAGAAGAGCAACTTTGACTGAAATAACCACTCTTTACAACAGAGGTATGCAGCAAAGCATTTGTGAAGAAACAACACGCACAACCTTGAGGCGGATGGGCTACAACAGCAAAAGATCCCACAGGGTACCACTCATCTCCACTACAAAGAGGAAAAAGAGGCTACAATTTGCACGAGTTCACCAAAATTGGACAGTTGAAGACTGGAAAAATGTTGCCTGGTCTGATGAGTCTCGATTTCTGTTGAGACATTCAGATGGAGTTTAAATTTGTCGTAAACAGAATGAGAACATGGATCCATCATGCCTTGTTACCACTGTGCAGGCTGGTAGTGGTGGTGTAATGGTGTCGGGGATGTTTTCTTGGTACACTTTAGGACCCTTAGTTTCAATTGGGCATCGTTTAAATGCCACGGCCTACCTGAGCATTGTTTCTGACCATGTCCATCCCTTAAGGACCACCATATACCCATCCTCTGATGGCTACTTCCAGCAGGATAATGCACCATGTCACAAAGCTTGAATCTTTTCAAATTGGTTTCTTGAACATGACATTGAGTTCACTGTACTGAAAAGGCCCCAACAGTCACCAGATCTCAACCCAATAGAGCATCTTTGGGATGTGGTGGAACGGGAGCTTCGTGCCCTGGATGTGCATCCCACAAATCTCCATCAACTGCAAGATGCTATCCTATCAATATGGGCCAACATTTCTAAAGAATGCTTTCAGCACCTTGTTGAATCAATGCCACGTAGAATTAAGACAGTTCTGAAGGCGAAAGGGGGTCAAGCACAGTATTAGTATAGTGTTCCTAATAATCCTTTAGGTGAGTGAATATATATATATATATAAATAAAACGATGCCACATTTTTATATAGCAAGGAATTAAAAAACTAATTTCCTCATTGCTTTTGTTACGCTAGTCACATTGTCAACAGTGAACCTTCAGAGAAAGAGCAATTTATGACATTCTGATGACAGATTCCAAAAACATTTTTAACACGCTGTGGCAGTGCGAGGAGAAAAAGAGGAGTTTTTTTTTTTGCTGTGTGGCTGGATGGAGGAGGGAAGTAAATTAACCGGTAATTGGAAACGTGTGTATATAAGGAGGAGTTATAGGAGGAACAAAGAGAGGAGAGAGAAGTGAGAGAAGGAACGAGAGAAAGAGAAAACCGATTACCTGAGACAACGCCTAGTTGGTGAGACTGAACGCATCGCTGCTGTTTGGGCCAGTCTGGGTTGCTGAAGCGGACGCGAGTTTCCAGGGCGATCACTGAGTGCGGCATGCACTCTCGGCTGCTGGTTGCAGGGCGACGTAGTCTTTGTGGCTGACGAGAGCGAGTGAGCTACTCAGGTGAACGAACTCCTGTTTAAACTTCCTTAGTTTAAAAGACTCCAACCCACAAAAAAGAAAAACAGTTTCCTCCCTGCCATTATCGGCCGAGCTCAGCGCTCCTCGCAAACACACACAAACACACACACTACACTAACACGCGTCATGCAAACCTACCTGAACATTCAAGCACGCCCATTCATCACAGCGCACCAAGTCAGAGACTTTTTCCATTTCATGGTGTTTGATTTGATTTGGCGTGTAGAAGTATTTATTTATTTTTTTTTTCCTGTAATTGTTTTTTTTTGTGTTGAAGAACGTATGTTTTTATTTTGAATTCAAACCAAGGTGATCTCTTTATACTTTATATATACTTTTTCATCCTTTCTGTTTCCAGTACCTCCTGTTGAGGAAATATTGCGTGAAACTAAGGGTGCATAATAATTATTTTCCTATTATTTATTTTTGATCTCCTTTGTTGGTGTTTTGTGATTTTCTTACCTTCATTGTTTAAGAAAATATACCTACATAACATGACAATGAATTTGTGAATTATTATTTTTTTTTGTTTTGTTTCCTTGTTAGTTTGGTGAAAATATATAACTGTGAAGGTTAACTTTCTTTGTGTGAGACTCTGACTTATGTTTGTAATCGGTGGCTAATAGAGATATTCCGTGGTAAAAAGCAACCAATAGCCAGAGGTGGAAAGAGTACAAAAATATTCTACTCAAGTAAAAGTACCATTACATTAATGAAATTTTACTTAAGTACAAGTAAAAGTACCAGTCTAAAAATCTACTCAAGTAAAAGTAAAAAGTAGCTCATTTAAACTTTACTCAGAGTAAAAATTACTTAGTTACATTTTAACAGTGGGAGGGAGTCAAAATGGGACAGGCCAAGGGTGTCAAACTCAGTTCCTGGAGGGCCACAGTCCTGCACAGTTTAGATATAACCCTAATTAAACACACCTGATCCAGCTAATCTAATCATTTAGGTTTATTTGAAAACTACATGATATGTGTGCTGGAGCAGGGTTAGAACTAAACTCTGCAGGGCTACGGCCCTCCAGGAACTGAGTTTGACACCCCTGGGATAGGTCTATTAATCTCAAACTAGTTGTTTTTAATTAAAGGAATCAGTTATTTAGAATAATAAAACATTTGGGCTGTTACCAGGCAAATCAGTATCAACAAACTCATCTTTTAATGCAGAGGAAATGCAGAAGATTCATTGGAAGTGGCATTTAGATGTATTACACTGTTTAGTGCAGGACAAGAATGCATTTAACCTGCAGTTACAAATGCATGAATAATGTTTTGATATACAAGACATAAAATGTTGAATACTCATTTGAAATGATAAGAAATTAATTATTTAAAAAAATCAAAATATACTTTAAATGTGAAATTAAAATGGCCAGTATGTGTCAGCAAGTCACTGTTAATAAGTGAGTCATTGCGATTGAACCGAATCATTTAAACGGTTGATTCATTCAGGAACGAAGCACTGTCACGTTGCTCAGAGACGCAAAACTGTGCTTTGGTGGCTGTGTTTGGAGTTATTTTCTGTTGTAGAAATAGAGCTAAAAAAGGCAATATGGTGTCTAAAACGCAAGTCTCTTAATTAACTTGTTTACTGAACTGTTATATATATGTATGTATATATTCATGATGATTTTTGGAGGAAACGATGGCATTCTTTGTGTGATTTTGATTTCATATATGAAATTATATAAATATGTGAATTTTCTGCCCCTATATCTTCAATTTTGTGATCATGCTAAATGCATTTTAGGAGACTGAATCACACAGTGAAAGAACGCACTATAAATGCGCGCGCACATCATTAAAACAAAAATAGCACACTACTCACCACGGTCTTTTTAGCTAATTTGTGCAAAACCTCTTGCTAAAATGTCAAAGCTTCATTTTAACCACCAATGCAACGATGCAATTATTTAGCTTACCTCTACATTCTTGCGAAGGGTTGATGTCTTGTCGAGATTTTATAAGCTGCTAGTTTGGTCTTCCTAGGAAAGTACAGCTCACACTGCATAATAGAGCATACATATGGCCAGGGGTTCACTTCATTTCCTTCGAGTTAAACTTCAGAATATGACGGGGTTTCGTTTTCAGCGGTGTCGGCACAACTAACGCCTGTTTTGACCGTCTGCATCTTTCTTGTGATTTTAGCGCCAGTTTGCCCTCCTGCTCATTATGCCGTAGTTTTCAGGGAGCGATTTATTTTTTTTATTTTTATTTTTTTTACTCCGTAATTAATGTGTTTTAAAATGTAGCGAAGTAAAATACTTCAAACAAAATATACTTAAGTAAAAGTAAAATTACAGATTTAAAAAATTACTTTAAAAAGTATTAGTCCACAAAAAAGCTACTCAATTACAGTAACGCGAGTAAATGTAATTCGTTACTTTCCACCTCTGCCAATAGCATATGTATTTTGACAAGATTCAGCTTGTCTGGCGCCCGAACTGTGTATAGTTAAGTTAGACGTTTTATTTAAGTTTTGGACCCGCTACCGTTACAACGCACTGATAAATAATTCACAAAAAGACAAAAAACATTCACAAAACTTTTTTAAGGTGTCATGAAACAGATGACTTTTTTTTTAATAGCTTTAATATTTTAAAATAAACTGTCATATATTCTCATAATAAATAAATAAATCAACCCTTATTCTGTCCATGTCTAAAATGATAAATTTTAAGCAAGTTGTTCTTTAAAGTGTTTCAGTAAACACCCACTGCTATGATTGGCTAACATGATTAAATAGAAGTATCCACCTTGATGAAGTTATTTACTTAAGCTACTGCCAGATCTAACTGTGAATTCCCCTTTACACTGTGCCTTGTTTACAGAACAATGTACAGTCAAATGCTCCGAATAAACATGTAATCTTCTTGCATATATATATATATATATATATATATATATATATATATATATATATATATATATATATATATATATATTATTTATTTTTCTGATGTTGAGTCCTTCTGAAGCTTGTACAGAGATGCAGACAAACTGTTTAAACAGAAAGTGTGAAAGCGAATGTTCTTCCACTCTTCCATTTGTCCTGTTGTCAGAAGTAGCACAGTCACATGGAGAATGTCAGAAAGTGTGCAGGCATACAGTATGTACAGTATACTGTATCCAGTGTAATTATAATGGGTTTTGGTTGCTTTTGATGTGACACTTGCATTTGGTGTAGACAAATGTACGCCATCAAGTGACTGAACAATAGTGGGCGGGGCCTGTGGTTGTGTAGTGTGAGTCATGTGTAAATATATTCACCAATGTAACATTACAAATTCCATAATATCCAATCAAGCTGTTTTAAGATCTTTTATATGTCAAAACATCAATAAAAAATTTGATTTGTCATAAAAATATTAGTTTAAGAAGACTTAAATCTTTCATGGTTATGAAACAATCACCATCATAAAATAATAATAATAATAATAATAAAAAAAATGCATTAGGGTGTGGGATGCTAAATTCATGAGTTATTTATTTATTTATTTTTACATGTATCTCATAAAACTAGCATTTAAAGCTTAGGATAGGAATCCATAATAATAACCCTACTCCAGTAACCTAACCCACATACATACAGAAAGGCAGACAGGAAGCACACAGAGCGAATGAAATTCTAACGTTCCCGACACATCATGTTCTCAGCACACACTCCCACAGAGCAACGGAAACATGCATGAAGACCAAAAACAGGACGTCATTTTTAAAATAGATGGTTAAGGATAAGATGAATTTTAAATTGGGGTGAGGAGTAAGAGAAAGTGAGAGAAATATACTTTAGGTAAGTAAATCTATAATGAACAATCGATTCTTTTTAGATTAAAAGAAAATGAAAGAAACTATCACTACTTTTAACTTTGTCTGGCCCAGGGGCTTTGGTCTAATAAAGGCACTTCTCAAAGCTGGTGGCAGCAAAATTGAAATACAAGAGGAAACATTGAGCATGCGACACTGAAACTAGACTAGAATTAGACTAGAATTCACCATATAAATGTTCCAACAATGGGTTTCACTGTGATGCCATAGGAAAATGGGCAGGGTTTCCCAAATAACTTTTCAGTGAACTGTTTTTTTTTTCCTTCATTTTTTTCATATTGTTAAGTACATTTTAATAATCAGACCTGTTTCCCACTGCAAAGAACTTATAGTGTAATGGATGTTAAAGATCCATAAATGCCAATAAAAAACCTTTGTCAGACTTTTGTTTGGGGACCAGTTCTCACTATTAACTAACTATTAAATATTATTTTGCCTAAATAGCTGCTTATTAATAGCCAGTAAGGTAGCTGTTAAGTCTATTTATCTCATAACAGCCAACATGCTAGTAATATGCATGGTAATAAACTAGTTAATAGTGAGGATTGGTTCCTAAACGAGTATTGCCAGAACCTTTAATTTCAGGAGCTGGTGATCACCACCAGTGCACACTGTTATAATATTATTATTGTTAGAATATTATGGTACAATTAAATAGACATTGGATTACAAGATCATCATATAGGTTTATGGTATAATGCATCTGTGCATTTTTGTTGCATGTACTGTATTTGTGAATTGTAGGGCATTTGTGTTTGATACTATTATCTAAATAAAAATGACTGGATCAGTCAGTTGTTGTGCTCTCTGGACCGCTTCTTCCTTCATTCTGCAGCTTTCCAAGCTTCACTTCTACACAAGCTGTGGTGAGAGCTGACCTGTGCTGAAATGGGGGTTTCGTGACACTCTAACAGCTCTACTTTCAAGGTGCAGTGCTTGACATCTTGCACATGATTTCTCAGAGGCAGGAGTGCTCCGAAAGGTGGTTTCTCTCAAAACCACACGTTAAATATTTTTCTAAAGAGCTGATGGATACAGCTTCAGTATACTGTATATACTGTCCCAGACACTTCTCTGAACTGTCTGTCTCCTCTCACAGTATCTTCCTCCCCCTCACATCCTGGTTTAGATCTAATCAGCTTTTCATGAGTTGGCCAGTCACAACATCTGCTGTTTATTTAATTTTATGCAAATAAGGATTTATACAGACACACCACAAAATTGAAATTAACGAGGCATCGCTATGTCAAAGTCTCTTATTAGAGGGTCTACTGACCCTAATTTTCACAGAGTGAGAGCGGAGGAGTTGAAGGCACATTTGGAGGTCATAGTACCTTGGTTTCAGTTCTTTAAAAAAATAAAAATAAAAATGTTTTTACATAAAAGTGTACCCTAAAATACAAAATGCTTTAAGCTTCCTAGTGTATATAACACAATGGCTTAGAACTTGTCAGTTGAACCCATTAGACCTAAAATAGGACCGTCAAGATTTAAAGTTAATATTACAATAATTTAACAACACAAAAAAGCAGTGTTTGTAAGAAACAAACCCATCATTAAAGCATTTTTAAAACTTCAAACAGTTGATTCTGGCCAAAACACGGGTCCATAACCCATAATAACACTTCTCCAGTTGAAAAGTCCATCCCCTGTTGCCCTCTCTCATAAAAATCCACCCACATATTTGTAAAGAATATCTGTTTTGGCTTGTAAACAGTGCTTGATCTGTGCATATTATATATTGGTGTGGATTATTGTGTTGTTTTTATCAGCTGTTTGGACTCATTGTGATGGCACCCATTCACTGCAGATTATTCATTGGTGAACAAGTGATGTAATGCTAATTTCTCCAAATCTGTTGTCAATTTTCAGCAATTTTTCACTTGTCATAAAATATAAAGTGCTGATATGCTTCCCAGTTTATGTACAGGGGTATGTTAGGTCATTCAAACTTGGAGTTATCACCTCCCACAGATTCCTTTTTTTTCTATATTAGTATCCCAGCTTCTTACAGTTTTTTATTATTGTTTTAATTGTTATTATTTTCCATTTTCTGCTTTCATTTTAAGTGTAGTTCAGTTTTGGTCATTTTTGTCCTGTGTTTTGGTAATTTTTTTTAGACTGGGTATCATTTTACACAATTAAATGCACTTTAAGGTACCTGAATTATAAAATAACTCTCCTATGAATCCACTAAAGGTCATCCCCTGTTTCATGTGTTAAATCCTGCAATGCACTTAAAATACTGGACACTTTGCAAACTCCACTGCATTCCAACCTCGTCAAAGTCACCAAACACATTTATTTTGGAGAGTACTAATTCAAAATCACCAACAGTTTAAGCACTGAGGACTGTCACGTAAGAGTCTCCACAGGGGCTTTCTGTGCTAAGCATTTCTACACTGACTGAGAGCTTTTCCAAAAACTAGACATTGGAGACAAATTATCATTAGATAACAGCATTCCCTCTGGGTGTCCATCAGGAGCCAGTCCATTCTGTAAGGGAACAGATAAGAAAGGTCTTGAAATTGACTGGAACAGTCTGTAATTCATAGGAGGTACAGACCTGCTTCTGCCATTTCTGCCTTTATTTATAGAGGACAGTACAAAGAACAGAAAGAAGGTGAAGTGGCAACCATGCCATAAGTAAAAATGCTGGCTTTAAGGCTATCAGCTCAGCTAGGAGATATAGATTTTTTTTAATTACAGACCTGTAAAACAGCTCAATCTGAGGAACAGAGAGAAAAAAAGAGCTATAGAGGAACCCCAGAATCATCTACGTTTTCAGTGAAGTTTAGCTGATGCTATAACACTTATTGACAGCTTCAGCCAACAAGATGGCAGAGGGGCTTTTCAATTAGTGTGTGTCAGTTTCACCTGCATTAGCTCATTATTGTGTAGGTTAGGTCAGGGTAGTTGTTTGCAGGGGCTTTGGTTTTACCAGGCTAGTTATTACTTCCAGTCGGTTGCTATGAGAACCGCTGTAGCTGTAACCCTTCAGCAAATAAATGATCATGTCTCATAGGCATTAACAAATATGCAATTATGCTGTATGGGTCGATAGCAAACAGAGATAAGATGGCATAAATAACACTAATGACGCTGTTGTCTGGAATTTCCAGACTATCTGTCTAATGACAACAAAGGCCTGTGTGACCAGGGCACTGTGTTCTGTCCTGTAATCACTATCTGGAGAGATGGGACCATCATGCCAGTCTTAGCTGTATGATTACCCTGCGGTCTTCAGTAACTGCAGGCGGCGGCAATGTTGAGCACTAGCAATCTGTGCACTGCACCATGATTCAAACAGAGACGAGAGACGGCAGCTGACATGCATGTTAGGACAATGGATTTATTAAAAATGACTAAATGGGAAATGTAACCTTATAGGCAGACAACCTTCTTATAAGGATTATCCTTATTTTTTATTACATTTTTGAAGATTTAGAGCTTTAAAGTGTCAAGATGTTTTACATGTTTTCATCCCATTACCTTTCCAATTGTTTATCATGCCTACATACACTCATTTTAGAGAGACAACCTGCACGAGAATAATTTACTTAAAAAAAAAAAACCTGATTACTATTAGACAAAATATAATCTTTAGAAAAATATTAAAATGTTATTTTTCCATATATTACAATGCCTGGAAATCACACTCTTGAAACTCCCAGATATTTTCAGGCTGAAGAACAACATTGTTGATATTCAGTAAAAATGCAAGCTTGGTTTATGATATCGTTTAAATGCACTACCATTCAAAAATTTGGGGTCAGCATCAATTTTAAACGTGTTATTTTTTTACAGAAGTTCTTATGGCTACTAAGACAGCATTTAATTGATTGATTGATTTTTATATATACTGTATATACACATCAAACATCAATACAGCACTGCTACAGTAGAGGATGAATCCAAGACAGAAGCTCATTTCACATTTTACAAAAACATAAATCAATAACGGGCATTATGCAGAACTGATAGATTGCACAATTTTGCGATCTAATGCCAAAAATCAATAGAAATGTTAATTCTCTATTCGCCTGACCCAAAATGCATATAAATTTGACTGATAAGGTTGAAGAGAAACTAATCTAATATCAGTGAATTATAGGTTTTGAAAAGCTTTTATGTATCGATTAACACTAACAACACTTACAATCCCATCAAACTTGTATACTGTATGATGAGACAGAGCCAAAGACCACAGGATGTTGTTGCTAATAATCAAATGCCATCCAGACTGTTCTAGCTCAACAATGATGACACACACGAAAGGTTTAATTGTTCACTTATTACAAACAAAATATATTTATTCTGCTAGGTACAAATTACAAGGAGTTCATTTACAGGCTCACAAGCTTGCTGTCATTTACTCAAAAGATAAAAGGGGAAGCAAATCAATCAGTTCATCAGTGTGTGCATTATTTCAGTATCCCTGATTTTTTTTAAACAGACCGTTAAGATAAACAACTGTCTAGAAAGAGGGACCCATCAGATATACATATGAGAAGAAACCGGATACAATAAACTCTTATGTAATAAATGTACATGTGCAATGAAATCAGATGGTGCTTCTCAGATTAGATGTACTTGTATAACCAGTGGGTGACAAAATTTTATGTCATCACTCCAACCATAATAATTACAGAGGGCACATGAAGGGCAAGTCACTGTGTTTTTCGGGGCTGGGCAGCGATATAGAGGGCCATTAAACAGTAGAGGGTGCCGCCAATCGTCAAGCCCATCGTAGTCCTATACAGCATTTTGTCCATGACTCCACGCTTCAGGTGAACCGGTGCTCCATCACTTTTCTGTAACAGGTCATAAGGTTTAACACACACAAACACACACACAAAAGATTTTTGTTAAATTCTCGTTTTGTAAATTTATTTTTTTATTTATTTGCATTGCTACATTATTTAATTTGGCCTGAAAGAGTGCCTCCTACCCAATAATCACAGTAGGCTTTGTTAATTTTGATATGAAGCATAATTTCAAGCTTTCAAATAGTTGATATCAAAAACATTTAAACATTATCATTTTGACAGTCTTTTCATATAGTGTAACAGATCACTATAGCACCTCAGTTTAAGCAGCAGCATGGAGATGAACTGATAATCTCTTCCTGTTTAAGACTAGTTACAGTAAGAAAAATATGAAAGAAAATTGAAAGGTTTGTGGAAATAAACAGTGCAAAAGACTAAAATCATGCTTCTTGTATCACTCAGTGTATCAACCTTGGAAAAATATCACTAAAACATAAGTAAGCAATGTAATGTAACATTATATTTACCTCAGGAAAGACATTCAATATTAATCATCTTGTTAAAAATCTAGATGAGCATTTTGCTAAACATATGCACTATATTATATTTTAATTAACCTATTAGTTACATCTCATTTATTGAATGTTTAAATAAATCCATAATGAAAACAAGTTATGACAGTCACCTTTAAAGGTTTATATAACATGTTAGAATAGAGTCCATGTAAAATCATATCTATCTATCTATATATATATTATATATATATATATATATATATATAAACTGAATAATTTAATGTTTTCATACAATTACATTTGTATGTGTTGATTCTTATATCTAAAAATAAACAGCAGTTGAATCTGAATGTTAATTTTAACTTTTAATATTATTGCAATGTGCCAACCGTACAGTTTACAGCATTAGATAAGAGATTATTTTACTTAAGAAAAATGGGTATGTACTTAATTTATAAGTATATTTTTTCTAGAGAATCAGTTATGGACTGAGAGAAACTGTCTAATTTGTGATGATAGAAATTTAGGATAACGGTTAGAGTTAAAACAGTTTATTTTATAGTATATTACACTTACTTCATACTATTATAATAACATTACATTATGCATAATTACACGCAACTAACTCTAAATCAAACCCTTATTCTAATTCTAAACATATACTAAGTACATGTGTTGTGTTAATTAACATTACTCAGTATTTAAATGTGTACACTGTATTAATGACACCTTAAAAAGCTGAATGCGGCTTTCCAATTATAATTTAGAGTATGAATTTATAATACTGTTTAGAGTCTTTCGTTTTTAACTCAGGGGGTGCAAAATATGAAGCTTTTTTAAGACTGATGCCAGCCAACTGTTTGTACTGTTTTGGCTTGTGTGTGTCCATGCTTCAAATAAAGAAAATCATCAAAGGAGATGGAGTCCATTTTCTATTATGAAATATCTAAATCACTGGGTTAAAAATCAAACAGCTTAAAAATAAATAAATAAATAAATCACAGTGCAATACCTGGAAGATCTTCTGCAGCTCAGGAACTTTGTTGATTCCCATGTAGTGAGCCACGGACCCGGTCTCTGAAACAACCTTGGTGGGTAACGCAAAGATCATGGGAGGAGCTTGAGAGGGAACCGTGGGCTTCAGCCCCTGACAGGACAAACACAACCATGACATAAGAGCTAGAGACATTACGCCACCAAATAAATCACTACTGCCTTTATCTACTTATTTTAACATCAGTCCAAACCCTGATGCTGGCATTGTCTTCCTCTGACATCAAAAGGACACCCACCCCCCACAAAGGTCACTCGTAGTGAACCACATCTCAATATCCGAAAATTACCCCAAAATTACCATAAAGCAGAATCATCTAAACCTGGATACACTAACATCACACGTGATGAAACTACTAACTGAATCATCATTTATGACAATCAAACACTCTTAAAGTGGTTTACCCTCTGGGGCTTAAAGATACAGTCATTGTGAATTGTTGTATTAGGGAAAAGAGCTGCAAGAGGATTGTTCAAAATGTTTCCTCGTCTGTTTGATGGAAGAATAACAGCATATAAGAAAATAATGACCGACAGACTGAACAGATAAGGACATGATGGAAGGTAAACAAACCTTATAACCTCTTAACCTTAGTCTAAAAGAACTTTGAACGCTATAGCTGTCAGTAACATTAAACAAATACACCTTAACTTTTCCACTATTTGGTATAATTTCTGTTCTGTTAAGTTATGTTCCCTTCCAACAGCTGACTTTCATGAGCTCGGAGGAATTGTGTGTTATTATGAAGCTATAAAATCCGGCCATGTTGCAGCTCTAGTGTCGGTCTTTAATCACTCGGATTTATTAACGTTAACGACAAACTTAGACTGCATTACTTTTTAACAAAGGCAGCCGTGATGGTTAATCCAGAGTAGCTGAGAGTGTTTATCAGCAAAATTAAAACACAGAGCTGAATAGTGGCTAAGTGTCTGTGAAGCGCTTCCTGTGAAGGTCACTGCAGATCCTCACTTCTCATAAAGCAGCAGCTGAAGGGTTAAGTACCTGCGGGCTGTAAGCGGACGCTGCTGTCACTCCCGTTAACTTCCCCGTGACTCCGCTGACCTTATAGTACATGTTTGTTGATGATACTGTGAGTCACACCGCAGACAGGATCAGATCGCGTCCCAGCACCTGCTCTCTTCTGTGTCCGAGAGTGAGAGGACCCCAGCGGAACTCACGTCACTTAGCAGCCCGATTCTTGCCCGATTAAAAAACAAAGCGTCAACCCTACCTTCAGCCTTTGTTCAGACAAAATGCTATTATTAAATTGTGAATCAAATAATTTACACTACTGAGCAAAAGTTTGTGTTCCAGTAAATTGCAAATCGTTATAATACTCCCCAACAATACTTTGGAATACCTTCTACAACAATACAAAACAATACCCTTCTTCTTAGATCTCTCCACTTGTTTGGGATTTATATAATATGGTCTGATTAACATTATTTAGAAACACAAATTAGACTTTTGGGTAACACTTTAGAATAATGGTCCATTATTTAATGTTAGTTAACTACTTTAGTTAACATGATCTAAGCAAGAAGAATCCTTCTACAGCATTTATTAATCTTAGTTGATGTTAAATTCAACATTTACTAATGCATTATTCAAATCAAAAGTGGTGGTTGTTAACATTAGTTAATGCACTGTGAATTAGCATGAACTAACAATGAATAACATGGACTGTTTAACCTCCTGCCCTCCGGGAGGCGCTTCAGGAGCCTCCGGACAAGGACCACAAGATTCAGGAACAGCTTTTTCCCTACAGATGTCTCCTTGCTGAACTCTGCCCTCTGACACCACCCCACACCACACACACAGACTCCTCCGCCTCTTCACCAGTGCATCTGACTGTTTTATTTATTTATTTACAACAAGCAAAAAACTGTAAACTTATTACTTGTACTACTGTCTGTTCATCCAGAAACACTGAGTAATCCATTTGCACACTGAAAATATTTTCTATGCTGTACTGTCCATTGCACTAGTGTAAATTATGTTCATATGTTCATAGTTCTGCCTATAGTGTACATACACTTTTACATAATCCATCTGTATAGTATGTTCATAGCACACCTACCTGTATATCATGCTTATAGTAAATTATGTCCATAATACTTATCTGTATAGTTATTGTACATATTATAGACCTTGTATATTCTGTACTTACTGCTTATTGCACTTCTGGTTAGATGCTAACTGCATTTCGTTGCCTTGTACCTTACATGTGTAGTGACAATAAAGTTGAATCTAATCTAATCTAATAACTGTATTTTCATTAACTAACATTAACAAAGATTAATAAATACAGTAAAAATGTATTGTTCATTGCTTGTTCACGTTAATTAATACATTACTAATTGACCATTTTTCTAAAGTGTTACCGACTTTTGAAATATTATTTAGGATATTTTTATCTTCTCTTAAAAAATAAAAAGTCAAAAATGTCAAGTTTAAATAGCATATGGAGCTCATCATGAAACCATTTTTTTGTGTTTATTTGGAAAAGCAACAAAAACTAGCCTAATACAAAAAAGTACCACAAAACAGTCATTTATTATTTTTACTATTTATTAATATCCAGTGTTCATGAATTTTGTAAAGACCAACTTTAGCTAACACAGAGGCAAATAGTTTATTCAAAATAGACTTTCTATTTAAAAAATACATTGAAAGCTTACAGTATTAGAGAATGCAGAAAGAAAAGTGGGAAAAAATAGCCTAACTGTAGTTTACAGCAGGATTTCAAACACTTGTCTATAACTAAACATTACTGGGGAATAAAAATCCCTACAAAAAGCTCAAGCCATGTGTAATAAGCCAAAGCTATTATATCAGTGGTACACAACATATGATCATAATGCACAACTGTTGTTACAACAATAAAATACGTTTAATAATAATAAAATCTACTTTAAATGGGTTGTGTCAGAACTGTGTATGTCAAAATTTAAGTTAACACAACAGAGAAATATATAAAAATATTACAGTAAACATATATATGTCCATTGAGACAATTTTTGGCAACACTGTTTAGCAAGTGTCATATGATGAAGAAGTCATATGATGGTACAGTGTCAGATGTGAATTCTCAGTGTACACATTAAAAATTATAAAACTGTTACACGTTCCTCTGAGAGATCTCTTGCTGATGTTGCGAGGGACTGAAGTGAAACTGATCACATCCTACTGACAAACTGAAATATCTGTTGTTTTATGAGATGTTATTTATTCACATGTTCATAGCTTTTAGCTGTCATGAGCTTTTCATTAGAGCAGTGATGTATTTGCATGTAAAGTAAACAGGTTCCCTTATGTTTACCACGATTAATGAAGCAGGCAATAGAGAGAAGCAGTGGGATGAAAATGTATTAAGAAACAAATGAGTGGCAGCTGACACCTGCAGTCTGCAATTAATTTCAGGGATTTCGCTTATTTTCACTTTCACATTAATCTCTGGGTGTTGTTGTGTGTACACGTGAGCCAAGGGAGTGTGTGTCTGAAGTGATCTGAAGGCACACTGGAGAACACCTCAGCATGATCTCTTCGGGAGGTTTAATTAATGAGGAGGGAAGTCTTATCACGTTTCAGTCTGACACATTTTTCTTCCTGTAACCCAAAACGGAATGCATCTATTTCCAATCACACCAATTTCCGTTTATTAATTCACAAAAGCCAGTGCTGCAGTCTGTGACTGCTGGTTTCCATACATAAACTGCTGTGAGGAATATGAATAAAGATGACGATGATTAGTAAGAATGTGGTAATAACAGAGGAGAGAGGCACCGCACCTTGCACAAGAGGAATTATTCTTAGAAAAGGTGAAAGTTTGTCGCTTACTTCTTTAAACGGGTAGATTGTCTGTATTTAAACTGCCGGAATATATATATATATTCCTTTATACATTAATAAAATTTATAAAAAATTGACCAAATAGAGTCTTAAAGAAATATTGTACCATATCATAGTTGTAATTTTATTATGTACTGTGAGATGCATACATTGACAATGGAAGGTTTACCATATTAAAAACAAATTGTGTAGTTTGCAACAAAAGTGCAAAATGTTTTCTTTTGAAGTCAACATGAATCCGTTTTACTTCTCTGCTCTGAATATTAACATGTGTAACAGAACAGCACATTCAGTGAGGAAAATGTAGGATAGAAAAGTGGATATTACGTACCATAAGGGACTAGGTTGAAAGGGAGGAGTTATAAACAAAACAAAACAAAACATGAACATTATCAGCTAAGGAGGGTCTTTCAAAGGTGGATCAAATTATTAAGTTAAGACTTTTTTGAATTTGGAATAATGCAGAGATGAATGCCCAAGAAAATAAACAGGGTCAATTTTCATGATGACTCTTCCTTAAATGTTGACTTCCATTTAACAATGGAAACTGGCCAACATTATTTACATGTTATTTGACATCAATTAACTCTTCTGTTACAATTTTACACACAGTTTTTTTGTTTGTTTGTTTTTTTTTTCCTCCAAAGGTGCACTTAAATAAATGTGTCGAGATGAAAACCCAGATAACAGCACAATCTCTGAATGTTCCCTTAAGAGCATTAAGGAACATAAGGGCCACAATAACATAGAGACAGCAGTGAGTCGGGGAGAAGTGGGTGTCATGGGTGACTCCATGGGAGGAGATGGCCTTGAGGTAGCTGTGTCATTAAAGATCTCCAGAACCTTGCTTTCTATGCAACCCCAAGGGTGCACAAGCCTCAAGGCATCTCACTCCTGTGTGAAAACTGGCAGGGCGGTAGAAGACATTCAAAGGTAGAGGATTCGGGGAGAACTCTACACGCTCTGCGTGGTGTCATCCAAAACACCCAACTCTCCATGACAGCACTCTCTCTCGATGGCTGTTATGTTCCTCTCAGCAAAACTGCCCACACAGCTCTCACTTTATCCTTGTAATTCTCAGTCTATTCCGCTCATTATGTCCCACTACCTCTGGAGGTTTGCTGTCACACTAAATTGGGTCTACACAACAATTTAGCCTGGAAATAGTATTCAGAAACTGGAACAGATAGATTAAAATTCATGTTTTTGTAATCTATTGTCATTAAAAAAGAGAGGCTCTCAATATTTTAAATGCTGGAAAAGTGGTACTGCTTTAAAACTCCATTGCTTATAAATAAAGGCATCATCAAAGAGAAAGGTTCCTGGGTGACAAGACGATTAATTTATTTCTCTCGTATCTGCTTGCCAACACTGTGGGCTGCCTAAGTGGCGTTCAAAAGCTAAATCCTTTGGAGGAACGCCACATATATAAGGTAATGCGCAGATCTCAGAGAGAGGTTTTTGAGTCTTTTCAAGGCCTCTGAAAGTTTCCCTCCAGCAGTGTGTACCTGTCAAGTACACCTGGCCTCTGCGATACAGTCACCATGGCAGCCTCCTCCAGCCCCTTGAGTAACATATACAACACACACTGGAGCTCAGCAGCGCTGAGAGAGTCTGTTCTGGAGATGAATGCAGCAGACGGAAATGCCTAGGGAGATCTTTGCACTAGCCATTGATTTCTCTAGGAGAAAGCGGTCCAGTTATTGGCCGCAGCCAAACCTCAGAGTCAGTTGAGGAACTCGGCAGACAGGCTTCGGGTGCAGCGAGCCGAGCGGAACTTGAGTTCGTGGTAGCACTGCACAAAGCTGTGGTAGATGAAGGTGATCGGAAGAGCCAGCAGCACTATTCCACTGACGACACACAGGCCACCAAGCACACGTCCCGGCACAGTGATGGGGTACATGTCTCCATAGCCAACAGTGGTCATGGAGATAATAACCCACCAGCAGGCGGCAGGAATGCTAGCGTATTCCTCATTCCCGGACTCCAGATCCAGGCCGTGCTCTAGAAGTTGCGCCAGTGCTCCGAATATGGCCATTGCCACACAAATGAAGACCAGGAGCATGACCATCTCACGGTAGCAGCGCTTCAATGTTAACCCTAAAGTCTGGAGCCCCAGGAAGTGTCGCGCTAGCTTGATGACCCAGAAGATTCGCATCATGCGTAGCACGCGCAGTGTGACGCCGGCTCTCTGCAGCTGTGAGTTTTCTCCAGTCACAACTGTCATGGTGACAGAGATGTAATAGGGGGTAATGGCCAGCAGGTCTATGATGTTCAGTGGACGTCGCACAAACTCACACTTGTCTCGGGACACAATGAAGCGTACGATGCACTCTGCCGTGAACCATCCGATGCACACCGCCTCAATGATCCTGGACAGGTGCGCGGTGATGGGGAAAGAACAGAAAGACAGTTTAAGAGAGAAAGAACGGGATCAGGAACAGAGTCTCATTAACCACATCAGATGTTTAATTCAAGGTGCCAAAGTTTGAAAGAATTCAAAGCCATTTTAAAGCTTTCATCTTGTTTGCTAAGCTGTTGAATGATTTACACATTGCTATTGCTGCTCGTTCACAGATCCTTTGAAAAACTGACTGAAATTTTCTGAGGCTGCAAGTAGTAAGGTCAAAAAGCCAGCAATCGCTTTAGGAATGAGTTTACTTCCTTCAGAATTACGCCTCTGTTCAAGATTGCGCTTACAACTTTAATAATGGCTTAGAATTAATGAACTGATGAAATTACACTAGCAAATAAATAAATGAACAGCTCTTTTGCTGTCTTTTGATCCAAATGACCATTAACTAATTGCTAATTGAAACAAATGCACAGTAAATTTATATTTTCATTATGTGAAACTGAAATATGAGTCTCTTGAAGTATTTTGAAATGCACTCTATTCCATGCAGGCGCTTGGATTCCAATAAGGCCCAGCAACACCGTTTATGGAGTAATGCCAATATTGATCACAGTATTTGTATTCCTCTCGCAGACTAATGATGACAGTAATGATGTCTGATGAAAGCCAGACAGGAAAATGGATTGAAGTGTTTTCACAGAACAACAGTAATTGTTAGTGACTGACTGAAAAAAAAAAGAAAAACAAAACGAATATTAAGCATATATGTCAATGCTCATTGTCTTTATCTATTTTGGCATTTTGTTCAAACGGTTGCTGGGGCTTACAGGGTTGGATAAATAACTAAAACAAATTAATGAAGGCAAACCATTCCAGTTCAGAGTCCTGTCAATGTCTCTTTGTTTTAAAAACCAAATCAATATAATTTCAAATTTGATTCTGAGGATGATTAGAATTTTTTTGAGCTGAGAACTGGTGGAACAGATTTGGCAACAGATAGCCAAGTTTATTTCTCTTTGGTTCTCTGAGAGAGAAACAAGTTGCTGTTTCAAATCCACTTGACAAGTTAGACTTTTTTTTTTCATTTTAGACAAATTCAGATTTTGTCTTTTATCAACAAAATGACTGGTGTAGCCTATTTCTGTTCCAGTGTTTCAAACCCCAAAATAGATGCGCAAAATGTCCCATTTTACATCAAGTGGAGTGAAACTCTTGTTTATATGCAACAAAATTGCCTGACGTTTTCACATCAGATGTGCTTTTCTGACAGAAGTCAACTTTGAGCTGGAATAGAAGCGACACGGAGGAAAAATGGAGACATTGAAAGTTGTCCCCAAAGACATAATCACTCCTACTAATGACAGCTGAAAAAAATAAAATAAACCTGATTTTTCAGCAACATAGACCATGTTATATTTTGTACACACAAACACACACAGTATGGAAGTTTGCTCCTCAGGTACCAGTACCTTCAGAACAGTCCATGTGGCAGTTATGAACATAGAACAGACAAACACAGAAGTTAAAAGGATATTAAATACAAAGAAAATTGCTAACATACTAGTTTTTCCATTGTTTTTTTTCTAACACTATTTGTTGCAGGACTCTACCTATGTAGATTACTAGTGGCACCAGTATTCAACTCACCTTTTGCTCGTTTATTTATTAATCTTATTGCCACCCCCCCCCCCCATTAATTAGCTTTTTGTTTTAAATAAACTTAAATGGGGTCAGAGAAAAACAGCTTAAATAATTGAAACATCTGACACATTTTGCTGTTTAGAATCCATTTCTCCTCATGACCATAAACTGCTGGCTCTCAACCTTCAGTCAGCACCTTGGAGAGAGACAGATCTACCTTCCTCAGAATAATGCGCTTTCCAGCTTCGCTTCAGTTTTAGCTACGCACACTGTTACCAATCTCACAATCAGTGAAAACCGAGGAGCTTCGAGATGCTCGAGTAGGCTATTTGTTGACTAGACTATGAAACTTTATGACTTCTTTTCATGCTGAAAGATAAAAGACAAACATTTAGGAAATATGATAACATGACAATATACACATGATACAGAAGACGTTAGACAAGTGTGGTTGCAGACGCGCATATTTATAGGTATTGCTTTATAAGAAATAGGCACAAATAAACACTTGATGTGTTCTTGTATTAAATCAGCTGGACAATCAGCTTGCATTAAAACAAGTAAGATGTGTTTTTAAAAGTTGAATTGATTTTGACTGCTCATGGTATGGGATGTCACGCAATGCACGTCATCTGACTCCTTTTTAGACTAGAAGAATTAAAAATAGTGCGGTCCGAACACATCCTAGAATCAAATTAATAAAATAACTGGAATAAATTATAGGCGATGTTCTTGAATAAAATGGAAGAAAATGTTTGTTTTTTTCTGAGTTTGCACACTGCACATTATCTCTGCACACAAGTGAACATATTGTGAGAAGCATTTGGCTGGTCGTGTGATTTCAACGTCAGCCCCATGAGGAGACCCTCTAAATGTAAAATAAAACAGCTGTCCTAGGCTACTCTATACCGTATGAGTGTAAATCACAGATTTATTAAAAGTTCTACTTATTTGATCGTGTATAGCGTTTTAATTAGAGTTCAAATTGGTAATTGCACCTTTAAAAGCCATTCAGCGTAATTCGAGACACCTATGAGCGCTGTTTCAGTTCCTCTGCCTGGTGTCAAGCTGTTTCTGAACACAAGAACGCATCCTGTGTCAACGACCCCTGTGGGATATTTTACCGCTGAAATCTCACAAAAAAAGTTAGGAAGTTTATTCAAGAAAGAAGACGTAAATACCCGGATGGATGCTCTAAAGAGTCTGTGTACCTTTGCTCTTCCACTGTGTTGCTCTCGGCAGTTTTCCAGTCTGGAAGAGTGCTCGCGCAAAGCATTACCATGGACACAATGACAAAAATCACCGACACGGACGCCAAAATTTGCGCAGCCAGGGAGGAGGTGGGCTCCTCGAAAGTCCTGCGCATTCGCTCCATCCACTTTGAGTCCCGCTTCCCGTTTGACGACGAATCCGTCCTGAATTCATCGTCCGTTTCGTGGTGCTCCTCGGTGAAGTGAGTGTACGTGTCGGACATGCGTTCGTCGAGTCTCCGCTGGCAGCAGAACTCCAAATGGGAGCTCTCCAAACCCCAGTAAATCATCTCGTTGTAAAACGACAGCTCGCACATATGCGGGACGAAGCGCAGTTTGCCGTACTTCACGTACAGCATAATGAAGCCGAACGCTTCTGAATGTCTGTCAAAGAAGAACTCGTTCCTCTCTCTATCGTAATCATCGCACACTTCCAGCACTTCTCTCTCCGAGGCGCAACTGTGGAGACGACTCACTCTCCTCAAAGGGAAATCCTTTATTACGTCCTTTGGAAAAGCATACTTGGTGCCACCCACGTTTATGATACAGACGCCTTTGCCGAACTTCATTTTTGCGAACTTTTAAATCCTAGAGTGCGGATGAAAGTCATGTTCAGTGGGTCGCGTCAAATACTCCCAGCTTTAGCTTCAAAGTTCACGCTTTCCCTTTCTTCAAGTGTCCACCACGCGGCGTGGGAAGCGGATGGAGATAACGCTGTCTCTCTTGGCATCCTCGGTTTGGAGAAAACTTGCTCGCTCGCGGTGCGCTGTGCCCCGCCGATCTCCTCTCCACACACGCGGCATCACGAGGGCACTTCGGTTTCCGCGATGCACCGAATCAATCCAACCTGCGAGTGAGGCACCGGGCGCGAACAGTGATGTTATGCGTGCGCGCACACGCGTCTCTCCTCTCGATATTCTGCGGTCTATCCACAGATTTCAGGAGACACTTATCTGTCGTTTAGAGTCTACTTCAGTATCTAAACGCTTGCAAATTCATCTTGCACAATCTTCATAATGCCCTAGTTCTTCAGTAATATAATTTTTTACTCATTTTGAAGAAGAAAATAGATCTTAAAATGACTACCTTAAAATTGCATTTATTATAAAAAAGTTAAAACATTGTAAAATGTACTTGCAGCACCATTTGTGGTTTCTCAGATCACTGGAGTGACTGAACCTTCTGGAGCCTCGAAGTACGTTTTAAATGCGTCTCAAATATCCCATTGTACTCAACGAACTCCATAATTCATATTTCAAGTGCATTTACAGATCTCCCTTATGATACAATTCCTAGAACTGTTGACAGTCTTGCAGAATGACTCACCATATAATTTAAAGAGAATGGGCAGAATTCCCTGTGCGAAATCACATTTGTACATATTTTAAAAGTTAGTTTCTTGTTACTTTTGTGATCAGTGTTTACAATAGATTTAATTTAGTTTAGTTAATGTGTTATTTTATTCTTGTGTATTGCACATATCCAACACACTCTCAACAAAGGTGAAAAGCCACAGTTTAAAAACAACAAACAAACAAAAAAAATCAAAAGTCATCTTTTTACTAGTATGTGACATCGATTTTATAAAATTAGTTTAGATTCAATTTTATTGTCACTGCACATGTAAGGTACAAGGCAATGGAATGCAGTTAGCAGTAAGTATAGAATATACAAGGTCTACAATATGTACAATAACTATAAAGATAAGTATTATGGACATAATTTACAGATTATAAATACTATCAGCCTGATATACAGATAGGTGTACTATGAACATACTATACAGATGGATTATGTAAGTGTATGTACACTATAGGCAGAACTATGAACATATGAACATTTACACTATTGCAATGGACAGTTTACATTTACATATTACATTTATTCATTTAGCAGACGCTTTTATCCAAAGCGATTTACAGATGAGGACAGTGGAAGCAATCAAAAACATCAGTGATTTTAAGCGTAAACTTCACAAAATCTATAAACTGGTTCTTCAAATCTGATTGGTTAATCACAATGTTGTTCCATGGACAACAAAGATGTTGTCCCAGGAACATGTCTCACTTGGTAAAATCAGGTTCTGCGATATAAATGAGTGCTATAACAAGTCTCAGGTTAACACAGTACACCTAGCATGGGATTTTAAATAATATAATATAAAGAAAACAGATAGAATAAAAAAAGAATAGAGTAAGCTAGTGTTAGAGGTCTTTACACATACACACACACACACATACAATTGCATAATTAATGAAAAGAAAATAGAATATAAAAAGATTAGAAAGGTAGTTAGAATTTTTTAAAGAATAGAATTAGAATAGTGAGTGTTAAAGTTAGAGGGTCAAATAAAGATAGAAGAGATGAGTTTTAAGCCGATTCTTGAAGATGGCTAAGGACTCAGCTGTCCGGATTGAGTTGGGCAGATCATTCCACCAGGAGGGAACATTTAATTTAAAAGTCCGTAAAAGTGACTTTGTGCTTCTTTGGTATGGCACAATCAAGCGACGTTCACTTGCAGAACGCAAGCTTCTAGAGGGCACATAAGTCTGAAGTAACAAATTTAGGTAAATGGGTGCAGAGCCAGTGGTAGTTTCAATGCCTTGAATTTTATACGAGCAGCTATTGGAAGCCAGTGCAAATTGATAAACAGAGGTGTTACGTGTATTCTTTTTGGCTCATTAAAAATTAATCTTGCTGCCGCGTTCTGAATTAATTGTAAAGGTTTGATAGAATTGGCTCGAAGACCTGGCAAGAGGGCATTGCAATAGTCCAGCCTGGACAGAACAAGAGCTTGAACAAGGAGTTGTGCAGCATGTTCCGAAAGAAAGGGCTTGATCTTCTTGATGTTGAATAAAGCAAATCTGCAGGATCGGACAGTTTTAGCAATGTGGTCTGAGAAAGTCAGCTGATCATCAATCATAACTCCAAGGCTTCTAGCTGTTTTTGAAGGAGTTATGGTTTATGTGCCTAACTTGATGGTGAAATTGTGATGAAACGATGGGTTTGCTGGAATCACAAGCAGTTCTGTCTTGGCAAGGTTGAGTTCCATCATCCAGGAAGAAATGTAGACAAGCTGAGATGCGAATAGCTACCGTCGGATCATCAGGATGGAATGAGAGGTAGAGTTGAGTGTCATCAGCATAGCAGTGGTATGAAAAGCCATGTTTCTGAATGACAGAACCTAATGATGCCATGTAGACAGAGAAGAAAAGTGGTCCAAGAACTGAGCCCTGAGGCACCCCAGTAGTTAGATGTTGTGACTTGGACACCTCACCTCTCCAAGATACTTTGAAGGACCTATCTGATAGGTAAGACTCAAACCATTGAAGTGTGGTTCCTGAGATGCCTTTTGCCAGTAGGGTTGATAGGAGGATCTGGTGGTTAACCATGTCAAAAGCAGCGGACAGATCAAGCAGGATAAGTACTGAAGATTTGGATTCCACTCTTGCCAGTCTTAGAGCTTCAACAGGTGAGAGCAAGGCAGTCTCAGTTGAATGTCCACTTTTGAAGCCAGATTGGTTGCTGTCAAGGAGGTTGTTGTGTGTGAGAAATGTAGAGACTTGGTTGAACACAGCTCGTTCAAGTGTTTTTGCAATGAAAGGAAGAAGGGAAACTGGTCTGTAGTTCTCTAAAAGAGAAGGATTGAGGTTGGGTTTTTTAAGTAGTGGAGTTATACGTGCCTGTCTAAATGATGAGGGAAAAACACCAGTGTGGAGGGATGTGTTGATGATGTGAGTGAGTGCAGGTACAACTGCAGGAGAAATGGCTTGAAGGAGATGAGATGGAATAGGATCAAGCGGGCAAGTTGTAGGGTGATTAGAAAGGATGAGTTTTGAGACTTCTGCCTCAGAGAGTGAAGAGAAGGATGTAAATGAGTGTAAGTTTGCTGGTGATATGAGCTTGACTGATTGTGGTGTGGAAAATTGTGCACTAATGTGTTTAATTTTATTAATGAAAAACATTGCAAAGTCGTCAGCTATTATAGATGAAGCAGGAGGGGGAGGAGGAGGACAAAGAAGTGAGGAAAATGTTTTAAAAAGCATGCGAGAGTTAGACGAATTGTTAATTTTGTTATGGTAGTATGTCATTTTAGCAGTGGAGACATTAGCAGAGAAAGAAGATAGGAGTGACTGATACATATTAAGGTCAGTAGTATTTCTGGATTTGCGCAACACCCTTTCAGCAGCTCTAAGCTTAGAACGGTGTTCGCGTAGAACATCAGATAACCAAGGGGCAGAAGGGGTGTTACGGGTTGGCCTGGAAGATAAGGGGCAAACACTGTCTAAACAAGATGTAAGAGTGGAGCAGAAAGTATCAGTAGCACTGTTAGCATCCAAAGATGCAAACAGTTTAGGGAAAGGAAGTGAAGATGAAACCATTGCAGAAAGCCGGGAGGGTGAAAGTGTGCGTAGGTTACGTCGAAAGATGACATGTGGAGGGGTAAGTGAAGTGTCAGGGACCATGTTGAGGTTAAGAGTGAGAAGGAAGAGATCCGACGTGTGCTGTGGAGTAACCAGAACATGATCAGTAGAGCAGTGTCGTGTATAAATAAGGTCCAGTTGGTTGCCTGATTTGTGAGTAGCAGTAGTTGACTCGGTTGAGATCAAAAGAGGCAAGCAGAGTGTGGAAATCAGCATACAGAGGTTTATCTAGACGGATGTTGAAATCTCCAAGCATAACTAGGGGAGTACCATCCTCAGAAAAGGTTGAGAGCAACACATCTAATTCATCCAAAAAGTTAGCCAGTGGTCCTGGGGGTCGATAGACAACTACAAAATGTATTTTAAAAGGGTAGGTAACAGTAACTGAATGAGATTCAAAGGAGCTGTTGATTCCCAAAGATGGTAAAGGATTAAATTTCCAATCATTAGAGATGAGCAGACCAGTACCTCCACCTCTTCCAGTCAAACGGGGGGAGTGGGAAAATGAGAAATTATTGGAGAGTGCTGCAGGTGTAGCAGTGTCCTCTGGTTTGATCCAGGTCTCTGTTAGGGCCATGAGAATAAGCTTTGAATGACTAATAATAGAAGTAATGAAATCGGCTTTGTTTACAGCAGACTGGCAATTCCAGAGACCAATAGAAAAAGAAAGTATTGTATTAGCAGATATAGGCAAAGTGTGCAGGTTGTTAAGATTGCGCTGTCTACATTGTGTGATGTGTGGTTTGCGAGTGGTAGTGATAGTAGGGATTTATATTCCCTGCCAGTTAAGTGCATAGAAAATATTACAGTGTGCAAATGGATTACTCAGTGTTTCTGGATGAACAGACAGTAGTAATAACAAGTTTACTGTTTTTTGCTTGTTGTAAATGATAAATAAATCAGTCAGATGTAGTGATGAGGAGGGGGAGGAGTCTGTGTATTTGGTGTGGGGGGTGTCAGAGGGCAGAGTTCATCAAGGAGACAGCTGTAGGGAAAAAAGCCGTTCCTGAATCTTGTGGTCCTTGGGGTTTAAGGTTACATGTGCATAGAAGTAAGCTTTGAAAACTGATGTGACAGTATAGCGAAAGGCTGAAAATTATTTTCCACAGACAGACAGACAGATGCTGATCCTCAAAACCTTGAGCATGCTGCTCTCTGAGAAAAAGAGTGAAGCATAGAACGAAAGGCATGACAGCTAGAGGGCGCCTCTTCTCTTTATTCATTGAGTTAGTCCGCTGCTGAGTGACATTTACAGTGATGGGCATTTCGGCTCTTTTTCGTGAGCCGGCTCGTTTGACTCAGCTCACTGAAAAGAGCCGGCTCTTTTGGCTCACAAACGGCTCTTTAAAAAACAATAATGTTATAGGTGTGAAAACAATTCTAATTAAATTACTAAATGAAATCATACTCACAATGTCTCACAATTTCTTAAAAAATGCATTGATTTGTTATAAAAAAAATAAAAATACGTACTATTAAACATTTGCATTTAAATTACAACTTTTGAATGTATAGAAACAACAACATTACAAAACAAATACAATCTGAATTTGAACAACATAATTGAACCCATATTGAAGAAAAATAAATAACTGAAAGGATTAAACTGGTCCCTCTTTTTTGGCATGTTATATAACCAGCATGAACTTTCTCACTTGTTATGTTTTGTATAACTAACATTAACACACACACACACAATGCTGATCATATTTTTATTTTCTGAGAGATTTGCATTCAGAAATGCAAACTGCCTTACTTTCGAGGGGCTGATGATCATTAAAATGATTCCAAATGCTGCTGTGCTTCCGACTCATTTTCCTGCTTTTGTTTTGTTTTCACAGCTGTTGTGTTTTTCCTCTCCTCCGAGTTTGACACTGTGTGTGTGTGTGTGTGTGTGAGAGAGAGATGTCTCGGCCCCTCCCTCATGTCGTATAATTGGTGTACACCTCGTGTATGATTGACAGGAACAGAATGTGAGGCTGATCAGACAGTCGAAATGAATATGTGCGCCTTTAGGCCTATATAATATTTTTTTTCTTTGAATTAGTCAGTTATTTGAAATAAAATAAAATTCAACTATTATTTCATTATTACATAATGATTTAATTTCTGTAGGCTATATTTTTTTTTAAATAGAGTCGGCTCTTCAGATATGCGAGCCAGCTCCCGTTGTTCACCTTCAAGAGCCGGCTCTTAGAGTCGGCTCATTCGCGAACTACTCATCACTAACATTTACTCTTGCAGGCCTTAGACCTGTGCAAGAACACGAATATAAGGGATATTATCTCTCATTCAGTTAAGTATTTTGATAAAGACATCAGATTATGAACTACGTGCAGAACACTATTCAATTTCGAAGCAATGATTAAAGACTGATAATTACAGCTCCTGCCATGGGCTTTAATTACCCATAGCAAATAGAAAGTCCTAATTATAAATCTACTTTGATTATAAAGCGATTTAGTGAGCAAGAGAGAGAGCTCTGAAAAACAGGCTTTAGTATGGCCTTGTGCTAAATGAGGACCTCATCCAAACAGAATAAAATATTATAAAAACGATGCCTGCTCCGGGCAGAAAAAACAACAACAACATTGTTTTATTTTCCATATCCTTATGCATTATAAAAAGCTCGTTCCCGGCACATAAAAAGGGGTGAGGCACAAATATGCAGATATAATCAATTTTTTAAAGTTAATTCAAATTCATTCAATCAGCCAAACTGTAATGAAGAAAATAAAGATGTCTAGGGAATAAATAAGACTTTTATGGAGCAAAATATGCAAGTGAGAATGAAAGAGAAAGGCCATAATTCCTCTAGAGAGAAAACAAGAGAGGTGGCTTTTATAACCTACAAACAAACAAGCTAATTAAGAAATGATCATCACCGTCAATCAAAACTGCCAAATAGACCTACTGACTGCTACAATAAAACAGGCAGGGGCATAGAGTGCACTGAATACTAGAATTATTACATTTAATAGTAATTTAATATTTCAATTATTTCGGTAATTTTCTTTCGGACAGTCTATTCATGAAAACATGGTATGATATCTGATTATTCAGTGTATCTGTATCCAAAGAGTATGGTTACATTATTATACACTTTCCCACGGTTTCACAGACAAGGCTTAAGCTAGTCCCAGACTAAAATGCATGTTTGAGCTGTCTCAACTGAAAATATCTTGCTCTGACATATCTTAAAATATGTCAGTGTCATTGTTCTGTGTGAAGATGCAATGTTTCTTCAATGGCATTTTTGTAACAGTTGCCTAAATCTCTTAATTTAACTAAGGCCTAGTCCTCGTTTAAACTAAGCCCGGT
This sequence comes from Carassius carassius, assembly GCF_963082965.1. NCBI lineage: Eukaryota > Metazoa > Chordata > Actinopteri > Cypriniformes > Cyprinidae > Carassius > Carassius carassius. The sequence goes on along the minus strand of NC_081768.1, from coordinate 23,682,456 downwards.
TTGTGAAACCAGGCCATTTTATATTAACCTATAATAACCCAATGTTTTTTTTTAATCTGCAGAACAAAAACATCAAAAAGCATGAGTGTAAAATTGAGTCGGATCCATATGCAGTACTTCATTTTCAAGAATGGTCAAACAGGTAGAGATCAGAGAACAACGTCAGGTATGTCAGGGGAAATCCAAAATCAGCAACAGAAACAAGCAGAGGTCGGGGCAGGCAGCAGAGAATCACAGTCGGTATACACAATCCAAGATCAAACATGGAAGGAACAAACACAGGGAAAACGCTCAGATATGCCAGACAGAACTAAACAAGACTTCGCAGTTATTGAGAGTCCAAACACAGTTTATATAGGGGAGTGGTAAATGGGGAACTCCTGGTTGTGATTAGCCCTAAGAACGGAATTCTGGGAAATTTAGTAGGGAATGGAAAGGGACACCAAATACAAAAGTCCTGAATGGAGTGCCCTCTACTGGAGTTCATGGGCACTCCAGCTGATGATAGTGACAATGAGGTTGCATAAATAAAGACACATTTTCTAAAAAAAAAATAAGAAGAAAATATCCAGCAACTTATCATTCAGCTGAGGAGAGGACATGGGTAGCCGCCAGCGACATTCTGGATCCGTCTCTCACGGAGGACTTCCATCGAGCCAGACCCGATCGACCAGCACCACGACCACGGGGACGTCCGCGCCGAGTGCCAGGAGGCACTCCTAGGGAGGGGGATTCTGTAACGCCACGCCAGCAGAGGGAGCCCTCACCGGAGTATTGACTGTTCACCACTCCCTCTGCTTCTACAGTCATTTCCTGTTTGGAACTATTTAACATGTGCTAGCATGTCACTTCACTGCAAAGTATTGCCAGTTAACCTGCCTTACCAAGTGTTTTCCTTGTGAGTATTCTGGCTGCCTGTTTGATCACGATTCTGCCTGTTATCTCGTTCACGTCTCTTGGATTGCTGGATATATTGCTGGATTGGACTGATGTTTGTGTTTGACCTGTTCGCCTGCCTACTCGTCTCTGCCTACTGGATAACCCCTGTGTACGTTGAAAGATCGGACTGCCCTTACAGTACTGACACATTGCCTGGTAACATGACTCTGATTGTACGATCTTCCTTTAATAAACTCCTGCAAATGGATTCACATTCTGCCTCAGCCTCTTCATTACAGCACACCACCAGACATACCAGAGGAAGCCAAAATATAAGCACTTTTTGTTTGTGATTGTTCATACCACATATGACACAAAGTCTCTTCACCACAGGGAATGTTTTCAGCTCTAAAATTTTTTAATTCCTCCTGAAGAGGTCCACAAAGCAATCTACTGCAATAAAATCACTCAACAACTGTGCACATTATGAGAGGATAAGATCAATGAGCCTTTCTTAATTAAAATCCCCTTGTATGTTTTGTTTATGTCTCTTTCACATATTAAATGTAATGAAAACAGATCTGGAGAGCAGAACTAATGCTTTAACTGTTCACTGTGCTGTAAGGATAAATCATCTTTGCTGTATAGGGACCAGTAATCTATCCTTGGTGTGTCATGTTAGATCAAGAGAGAAATGTGTTTTTAAAAACAGATCTGAAAAAAAAAAATATATATATATATATATAAAATAAAAATAAAATAATTCAACATGAATAAATACAAATATTAAAGAAACACTAAACACAGAAAGTACGATACTGACTGTATTGTCAGATTTCACAGCTGTATGAAGACCAAAGAAATAGTTACAATTTTCTTCCAAATGCTTTTCATAAATATTTGTTGATTTCATCTCACAATAATGCTGATATTGCTTAATTACAATTATTATGTGCTCATTAGATTTGAGTGGTTTGGCACGCTCAGCCTGGCCCTGTAGATTACTCCCGGCATGCATTCAAACTATTTCATAATTAATATTCCAGCCTCATTTATTCACATGTGTCTTGGCTTCTCATGTTGAAAGTACTTTGTAATTATTCAGGGTGAGTTTTGAAATGGACTTTTTCCTCACATTCTCCAAATTCCTTTTTTGATTGAGAGAAAAGCACAGGTTGCACTGACATGTCCTGCAGGGGTGTGACCTCCTACAAGTCTGCGCTGTGTTCAAAAGCCGAGAGCTCCTCTTCATCTTAGCGATCAGAACCATTTGATAAAAGTAATGGGTTCTGGCATAAAAAAATAATAAAAAATAAAAAAAACTACAGAAGTAAGTTTTAATTCAGAATTTAACCACATTTTGTGCTAGCAAATACATAAAAAAAAATAATAATAAAAATTTGAAACTGGCACTTTTTGGGTGCATGTTAGTTTTCAGTTTGCATGCATGATCACATCTCTCAGTGTCCTCCACAGATTGTTACTGTGGGGTTAAGAGTCTGGCCCTTGCTAGATAACTGTGTCCATCTCCACAGGGGCAGCTGGAGTGGTGGCGTGTGGTCAGTCAGACTGGTGCCCTGAACACTAATTAGGCTCATAACAGAAATCCATGAGGATTCGTCATGCCTCTAATTACGTCCTCACCGTGCCTGGTGGGTCCATGTCGCGGTGCTGTCGCACATTAATGAGCTACGTCTCAATACAAGTTTTTCCAGAACGAAATAATTAAAACAATGTTATACACGGCTGTGTCTACTCATCTCTGCCCTGTCTCTAGCCAGGTTGTGTAGGTGGTTAAGAGTCAACCCGACCTGAATGATTGCCAAAAATATTAACTTGGCTTATGGCCCTTTGCTTCTTTTTTGATCACTCTGTTCTTCATTTTTATTTTATGCTTTTGGCTTTATGCTTTACTGAGTCAAAGATGTCTAGGTTGCCTGGGGGAGATTTAAAAATGGATGATTCTTAAGCCTTGATTTTAGATCAGTGATCAGCATAATATTAATCCATTTATGTTCATTAAAAATACAATATGAAACTACCATTTTGAAGAAGCCCTACCCCCAGGCACAGAAAACTTCAAATGTGAGATTTGAAACCTGCCATCATTGTTCAGGGGATTTGAGGTCAGAAACCATAAACACTATGACTAACAAAATATATAATGGCATGCTAAGTGACATTCCCAAACACTTTAGTATTCACACTGATACAAAAGTGTCTAAATGCTTTTAAGAGGCCTTTTAAAAAAAGAATCTGTCACTGATGAAACTTTTACTTTAATATATAGAAATATTGTCTATATTTACCATTCAAAACTTTGGAGTTAGTAACGTATTCTGTAATGCTTTTATCATTAATGCTTTTATTCAGCAAGGATGCATTAAACTGATCAAAAATGACAGTACCTACACAGTAAATTCTGCAGTGTTGCATTAACTCTTTAAGAGTAAATTTTAACACCATTTCTGAGCATATGTGGTCCCATTCAATTTAGTGTTAAAATTACTCTATTAACAGTGTTGAATGTGTAGTGTTATTTTTACACTGAAAAGTGTAAGAAAATTACACTACTAGTGTAAACAATTGCACTCTATATTGTTGATTTTATTTAACACTACTGCTATTTAACACTATTTTTGCCATTTTTAACTCTCCTAAGTGTAACACATTAAATGCTCTTACCAGTGTTGGTTTGCTTTGTGCACATGCTTACAGCAATTTAATGCCCACTATATTCTTCTTTATTCGAATACAATGCAATTCTTTGATTAAATAAGAAATTAATACACACACACACATATGTCAGGGTTTGGGTAGAGGGATGAGGCGACGACTCAATGATGCAGAGAGAAGGGTTCTTTAATAGTTGTAATAATAAAATAAACCAACAAAAACTACCCCGTAGGGGAAAACAGACTAAACTTGACTGGCAAGGCAAGGCAAGACACGACGTACACAGACAAATGTTTGACGACGAACTAGCAACCAGACTGCAAACACATGGACAATAAATGGGGAGCTAATGAGGAGGATAACGAGGGAACACATGTGGGGAAACTTACATCAATAATCAGGTAACAAGATGTGTGGGGTCAAGACAATTGACGAGAGCACATGGCACATAGGAACTAAGACAAAAGCCATGTGCTCACACAAAACAAAAAAACACAAGCACATGGCCAGCAAACCAATCACTAGCCATGTGCTTAAATAAAAACAAACACGCAGCTAATGAGCAAGCTCATAAACCGCGTGTTCACACGAGACGGCACGCAGCCAGTAAAAACTAAGCCGCGCACTCACATGAAAACAATGACATGAGGAGAGTATCAGGGCTCTGTCACAAAACCATGAATAACACTAGACTGGAGTGACAGAACCCTGACACTAGCCCCCCTCAAAAGGGACGCCACCTGGCATCCCTAACGAGGAACACCCAAAAACAAAACATGACAGCACAGGCATGGCAACACAAGCACGGTACAAAACAGAACACAAGACATGGAAATCAAAAAACAGACAAAATAGGGGAGGGAGGGAGGGAGGGAGGGAGGGAAGGGAGCCCAGTCATCTAGCAGGAAAACTAGCTGTTAAAAGGGACCAGGGAGGGGCGGGATGGTTGAGCCAAGGAGGCTTAGGCAGTCCAGGAGTCCCAGCAGTGGGCCAGGGTGGAGCCGGAGGGATGAGCCAGTGAGGATCTGGCCTAACAGGAACCCCGACGGACCACCAGGGCGGTGCCGGAGGGACAGACCAGTGAGGCTCCGGCCTAACAGGAACCCCAGCAGACCACCAGGGCGGAGCCAGAGGGACGAACCAGCGAGGATCCAGCCTAACAGGAACCCCGGCAGATAGGAAGGGCAAACCCGGCAAGGCACTCATCAAGGGCGGCGCCGGCATCAGGGCAGGGAGCTTGGGCGGCGCTGGCAGGGCGAGGAGCTTGGGCGGCGCCGGCAGGGCGAGGCGCTCGGGCGGCGCCGGCAGGACAAGGGGCTTGGGCATGACTGGATTGGCCTCCAGGCCAGCAGTGGGCTCCTGAATGGCCACCGGGCCATGAGGGATGGAGGAAGCCTTTCTCCTCCTCCTCCGTCTCCGAGACTGGGGCAGTGCAATGTCGTCGGCCACTACTGGGGGCGCTGCAGCCTCATCCGGCACCTCTGGGGGCGCTGCAGCCTCAACCGGCACCTCTGGCATTGGCGGGGCAGAGCCATTCCTCTTCTTTCCCCTCTTCCGCCTACGAGAGTGAGGTGCTGCGGTCTCTCCGGCCACCTCTAGGGGTTCTGCAATGTCACAAGTCACCTCTGGGGGTACTGCAGCTCCTTTATCCACCATAGGGGGAACGGCAGCTTTGAAGGGCACCACAGGCAGTACTGCAGCCTCCTTAGCTGGGGAACGTGCCACGAACTCCACAAATTCCCCAAACGACAGGTGGTCCAGCCCCCTCATTCTCCACCAGCTGAGAGGCTCATCAAGGGCATCATTGAAGAGGTCCTTGAGGGCCGCATCATTAAACTCCAATCCCTCTGCAGTACCACTGAACTCCAGGGCAAAATCCCTCACACCAGTCCCTTGTTGATGGAGAGAGATCAAGGTCTTAAACTGGAGCATGCGCTGGTAGTGGGGGCTGGAGAGAGTGGAGGCTGGTGGACGGTGCAAACCCTTCTTCCGCTGAGTCCTCATACTGGCTAGTTCGTACTGTCAGGGTTTGGGTAGAGGGATGAGGCGAGGACTCAATGATGCAGAGAGAAGGGTTCTTTAATAGTTGTAATAATAAAATAAACCAACAAAAACTACCCCGTAGGGGAAAACAGACTAAACTTGACTGGCAAGTCAAGGCAAGACACGACACGATGTACACAGACAAATGTTTGACGACGAACTAGCAACCAGACTTCTTCTTCTTCTTCTTCCTTTTAATGGCGGTTGGCAAACAACTTTTAAGTGTGCATTACCGCCACCTTCTGATATGGAGTGTGGATCACAATAGCCTTTTCTCACTGTCACTACTACCCTTAAATAAATAATTAAATAAATACATACATAAATAAGCCAATAAATAACTTCGTAAATATCTAATAACATTATTAATATTCATACATTATTATTATTATTATTAAATACAACTTCCTAAGACAACTAAACTCATATCCTTCTACTCAGCCCTGTTTTATTCAAAAACACAAATATCGCTCTATACCCAACATGCCCTGAATTCATTTGTAATATTTCCTTCATTTCAAATCTAATTTTTTCTTTCCTAAACCAGTCTTTCAGCCTCATCCTTTCCTCCTTATACCTATGACAATTAATAATTACATGTTCTACTGTTTCGTTAATATTACAGACCTCACACATCCCAGTCTCATGTTTCCCTATTATTTTAAGCGTACTATTTAATCCAGTATGCCCAAATCTCATTCTCGAAATAATGTCCTCTTCTTTTTTATTCCTATTATTTTCTCTCATACCTCCTACCCTCTTTTGGATACTGTAGTACATTCTCGCCTTTGTTTCTATATTCCACTCCTCTTGCCACTTCTTTCTCATTTCTGCTTTAATTATGCTTTTAACTTCCGCCTTACTATACCTTATTACCATATCTATCTCTGTTTTTTTTGTAGCATTTTTGGCATATTTATCAGCCAATTCATTTCCCTCTATTCCTATATGGGCTGGAATCCAGATGAATTTTATTACCACTCCTACTCTATTAATTCTATAAACAGCTTGGGCTATTTCCAACAAAATATCCTGTCTTGCTTCTGAATGCATGTTCTTAATACTGGTTAACGCACTGCTTGAATCTGACCCTATTAACACTTCCCTTGACCTACTATTTTCAACCTAGCAACCAGACTGCAAACACATGGACAATAAATGGGGAGCTAATGAGGAGGATAACGAGGGAACACATGTGGGGAAACTTACATCAATAATCAGGTAACAAGATGGGTGGGGTCAAGACAATTGACGAGAGCACATGGCACATAGGAACTAAGACAAAAGCCATGTGCTCACACAAAACAAAAAAACACAAGCACATGGCCAGCAAACCAATCACTAGCCATGTGCTTAAATAGACACAAACACGCAGCTAATGAGCAAGCTCATAAACCGCGTGTTCACACGAGACGGCACGCAGCCAGTAAAAACTAAGCCGCGCACTCACATGAAAACAATGACATGAGGAGAGTATCAGGGCTCTGTCACAAAACCATGAATAACACTAGACTGGAGTGACAGAACCCTGACACACATACACATAAGTAGATGTCTTTAATCGTTTATTTATCAAATCATTACACAATATGGTACAACAAATAGCTCATCTGAATATCAAAAGCTCTATAATAGATCAAATCACAAACTTCAACAACTTGTAACTTACAGGGTTTCGTCATGGTAGCAACCTTAAATGCATTAAAATGGCTGTCAAAACAAACTGTCTCCATGTTTTGCCCAAGAAAAAACACTCTTTCATTTTGAACAAGAATATCTTTGATCTGGTAAAATAAAGGTAAATCAGTATCAACTTTGACACAAACAAGAAAGTCTAAACGGTACTCAATGCCCTGGTGCTTGACCCATTTCACAGAGAGGACATTTGTATTCTCAAAATCTGTTAAATTCAGTTTGGCAGCAATGTCGGAGCCTTCTGCAAAGTCATCTAATGTTATCATCCTTCCTGGACCCATGGTTAAATTGGAAGAGCTTATCGATTCCCAACTATATGCCATAAACCTTTGGTGTTTTTTAGCTAGAGTCTTTGTGATATTTTTGAAACTTTTAAGTTGTCTTTTAAAATAGTTATGTTTCCCTTCGTAACGCATGCACCACATATGAATGACAGGCCCAATGTGTCTAATAGATCGAGGGTAATGTGTTAACAAATGGTGTTTTGGCAACAGAGACCTTTCTGGGAACAAAAGCTTGAATAGTCTATGATGCTCACCTATCAAATATTTCAGGTAGACTGTTAGGCCTTCAGTTAACACAGGGGAAAATACAATATTCACTATCTGTATCAACAATAAAAGAAGGGACAAATGTTCATTTCCGTCTGGGACAATGTCACCAAACATGAGTAGCAGATTGCGAAGTAAACACCAACATTGAATAGCATTTATACCCAAATCATTACGATCATCATCCAATTTAATGACAGGTGGGCGGTTTTTCCTTTCTGTGTAACCATAGTTGAAATGCTGTACTCTCAACCCAATTTCTCTGGAAGTAACAAAGTTTGCCTTCAAATACTGCAAAACAAGCTTAATCTCAAGCTGACCTATTCCCTCCAAAATGTCGTGCATAACATCGACAGAGAAATTTTCAGAGGTATTAAAGTACTGTAAAGTATTCAGTAAACAATGCTGCTTTACACCACAGACATGAGATAACATAGGATTTGATTGTGCTGAATTACAATGTTGTAAATGTTCGTCTTTTGTCCTGAACTTAACTGACGAGTCATCATCATAAAACACTCTTTGAAATTCTTGTTTTTCTAAAAGGCAGAAACGGCAGCAATAGGCGCAACTAAACGATTCAACCAATCCAAATAAACAGTTTAAGCCAAGGATATCACCCACAACCTGAACAATGCTACCACGCACACGGCGAGATAGAGTGGGAATCTCAATACCCTCAGTCTCAAGCATCTTCAAATCTTGAACGAGTGGTTCAAGGATGGCATTAAATCCATATGTCTTAATGTCTTGTGAGTGGAAGAGTGCACATAAGTGAATGCTTGTTAAGGAAGAGTTAAATTTTGGTGGAAAGTTTCGTAATGTAAAATATATTGCCCCTAATTTGTAAATACCCTTCTTCGACCCTAATGGATTAGCCGTTTCAAAATCATCGTAAAATAACTGAATTTGAAGTGCATGTTTGTCAGTGGAAAAAAGAGGGTGGTTCTTAATGTACAATCCATCATCTAAATCTGAATAAACACCATCTTTGGAGACATGGCCTGATTTCAGTAGAGAGAACACATGTGGATTACTAAAAATAGACTTTAGTGTTTCTAAAATGGGGACGTAGGAAAATTTATCAGTGACCACAACCTGATCATATGTCCCTGTACTCCTATTTTTCCTATTTTCAAACCTGGTACCTAGCACTTTATCCACAGGGTCAACAATACTCCATTTCTTTTTAAAGTACAAATCTCTTTTGGAAACTGAATTAAGTGAAGAGAAAGGGTTTTCGATTTCATTAAAGGATTGTTTAAGTTTTGAAACAGTTTCTGTATCATCAGAAGAAAGACATTTAAAAGCAACCTCCATTACTTGCGCTTGAATTTCATGGACAGCTTCTTCCATTGTATTGACAAATGAATTTAAAACACATTGACCCACACCTGCCGTCTGTAACTGAGCTACAGCAGACCCACATAAATCAAAAGCTGACTGGTTTGTAATTGGTAAGTCACAGGAACTTGTACTAGGGCATGTAGCCAAATCAGTTGGCTGATCATCATCATCAGAATATTGCTGTCTACTAACAGCACAAACAACTGTCTGCACATTATTTGGAATTTCACCGTTTACTCTGTTTAAATGTTTTCTGTACCCTGAAAAAGACCCAAATTCAAGGATACAGTGTGATTGACCACAACGAATACGTAAATTTCTGTCAGAGCACAAACCATGGGCCAATTTAAGGTGCCTAATCAGGAGATTTGAGTTGTCAAAGGTAGAGCCACAAACATAGCACAACATCTTTTTTGTATTGTTCCTCAATTGAGTAACCTTGCTCTTAGTTCTGCTACCCTAGGTGTTTCCTTGACCTGGCCGACGTATATTTCGTAGATTGTTGTTTGGATAAAGGTGTACATATTGTGAAGTACTTTGTTGTAGGACGTACCGAACACAAAATGAATCTTGAACAGTTCATCAAAGGCGCCAACTGCACTTGCTGACATGCATGGGATGGCGTACTTGTCGAGAACAATGTAGTATGCATGGATGGTGTTCTTCTTGGGTCCAGCTGCAAGGAGGTATGGCTGCTTGCTCTCCTGTATGGCATCCAGATGTTCTTGTACACTGTTTCCAGTCTGTAAATGAATTGTTTCACATTAATGCAGGGCTTAAAGTGCCATATCAGATGATGAAAAAGACATTCAGAACATGTTCCATTGACAGTGGAGGTTATTATCCAATGTTTCTATGACAATATCAATAGTATGGTTCAAGAGTGTTGATGAGTGTAGCCTACTGTAAATCTGGATACAAGTGTAAATCTGGACAATGTAGTGTGATTTCAGAATGTTAAAAGTTGCATAAACTCTATTAGGAGGTGTATAAACTTAACTAGCTTAAACGAGGAAAAATTATGAGCCGTTAGTACTTTGAGAACATCTCAATACAAGCACCATGCACTGGTAGGCAAGTGGAGAAAATATTTTGACCAACACCGATTTTGGTTAAATTTCATTGTTTGAATGCTAGAAAGAAACAATGCAACAGAAGGCAACACTTTGACATGGGCCTAATCTAAAAGGCGGCACATAGGGCTGGGCGATATATATCGCATGCGATTGTTATGCGCATCTCGTCAGTATCGCCTGCGATAATTAATGCGATATGGCTCAGCTTGTCAGTTAACTACGGCACTGTGTTGTAAATGCCGCTCCATCTGAAAGCAGGTGATGGCGATTTACTACTAATCAAGGAACTGGCTTTACTGACGAGATGCGCATAACAATCGCATGTGATATATATCGCCCAGCCCTAGCGGCACATATGCATAACTGATGGCGACAAGAATCATCCACCAACCTTTAAGAACATGACAACATGTTTCTCTGCCATGGATGCAGACATCTTCCCGGGTCTTTTGCGGCCTTGTGCAACCGGTGGAATGAGGTGGAGTAAGAGAAGTATCCCTGCAAGTTCATGATCCCATGCTATATGAAAAAGAGGCACAAAGATATGATTAGCAGCTTAGTCAAACTTCAAAATTTCAACTGAGAGAAAATCTTTCAATTGTTTTTAAGTATCTGACCTGTGTCATTTTCTTCATCATCATTCCCCACACTCTCTGCTGCATCAATCAGCTCCTGAAGATCTCGTGACGGATGCAAGCCCTTGCTCTGGGCTATGGTCTTGTGCTTGAACGCAGTTGGCCACTTCTCCAAAAACTTGGCAGATACAACCCCGCCAAACAGCCGAGTAAAGTCTTGTTCAATCTTGCAACACAACAAACACAATTTTTTTCCTTGAGCACAATGTTTGACATAATGAACACTTTAAATTTTGCGCTATTGACTGCATTACAGTTCTGTTTACTTGTATGAAATAGTAAGGTATAGATAAACATTGTTCAGCTTCAACAACTTACAAGTCCTTTCATGTCTTTGAAACGTGGGAACTCCAACAGAACATCTCCATATTTGTTTTGGTCTTCAATCAAACGACGCCGGTACTGAAAAGTAGCTTGCATCTTCTGCTTGACTGTAGTCTCATCAGAGCAATGCTTCATGAAAGAGATGGCGTCTTTACACTCTTCTTCAGAAAGGTCATCAGAAATGTTGGATGCTCTTCTTTCAGCTGTTGGCCCTCCACAAAATGACTGGCTTGATCGACCCCGTTTCTGTGAGCAGTTTCTCTGGATATTCTTTATTTTCCAAGACAGATACCCTTCTCCACTTTGCGGATCAAAGTAATGCTCCTTCAGAAAGAGAAACGAGTAAGTTGTAGGCCACATTTCAACTGCCTGCACTAGAGAATGATAATACACCAGGGAAAGGTATGTGTTGTTCAATTACAATAGCAACAATATAAAGTACTCAAAATGATAGTTTATCACTTAACTATGTAAGTTGTTTAACAATACTTTGGAAAACATGTACCATCTTCATGACTTCATGACTGTACTTACATATCCTTTTTTGGAGAACGGGTCTCTCAAGCAGGGAAACAGGGCAATGATTCCTTCTGCATATCTCTCCCTGATATGCCTTGGTGGGGACGTCCTTAAAGAGATATCAAGAAGATTACAGTCGTCTTCAGAATTTCCCTGCAGTGCGTACATGTTTACATTAATCTGAATGCTCTTTCTTCTAATAGGTTGTTCTGTCTGCTTGTGAAATTTACCCATGCCTCTCCGTCATGTCTGCAACAAGAATTGTTATCATTTTCCTCCTTGTGCTGTCTGTCAAATATTTTGTTTTCCGGTATTCTTTGGAGATAATGTCTCCCCCTGGCTTTTTCTCCAATATGCTTTGGACCAACTGTGGAAAATGTTTTAATGTAATGCTCATGTATGAAGTTAACGCTAGACCACTATTAGTGGAGGAACTAACAGTTGACTAGTACAATTCAAATGATAAATCTTCTTTTACATAATACATTTAACTTTTCAGATTAGCTGTATCAACAGCAAGCCTGTGACAGTGAGGCCCTGTCCCAAATCGCGCACTTCATGTGGACTTTCGGTCTCGTGGACTTGAAATGCGCGTGCTCGCCGAGTCTACGAGTCCATAGGCCGTCCCATTCAGCATTTTAACGCTCCGAAGTGTGCTCAGCAGCGCCCCCTTTGTACCCTTGAAGCGGTCTTCCGCGAAGCCCGCATAGAAGCAGGCTCCACGCACTTCAACTACCCAGGAATCCTTGCGAAAGACCAATCAGACAACAGATGGGAGGATATTTCGCTCACGGACTGTAAACATGGCTGAGAAGAGAATATTTAAGTGTAAAAGTATCAATGTTTTTTATGACATAGGCGTACATTTTACCAGTTGTTACTTACATTTATACAAACATTATCGACCAGTTGATATCTCAAACATAATAATAGCACGTTAAATAATACGATCGCATTATGATTCATTACATAAATAGAACCGAATGTCATGGCTTTATGAGTCATATAAACGTAGTATGAATATTGAAACCTATACATTTTTCTTAAACTCATTTTAATTTTGTGTTAAAATTTAACATTATGTATTATTATGTACAAATGTATTTATCATTTAAATAACCATGACATCTATTCTAATGCCCAGGTGGCATTTACAATTATAGAACTGTAAAAGCAGGCTGTGTATTTCACATGGACATATTATTTGGGAAATTAAAATTAATCCTGTTCTCTATGCTAAAGACTGTAATTTGTTTAATGATATTTGTGATATTTTTCTAATAAAGGGACTGATGAGATGACCTTTAAGTTTATTCAGCTCCGTATGGAGAGGGATAAGTCAACCAGACCTTCTTCCTGTTTCCGGCGTGACGATCGAGTCTGTCCCAAAATACCTCTCAATGCACCCTCGCGGACTCGCGCTAAGGGCCCTATAGGTCTGCACTACATGACGTCACCGAAGTGTGGACTCTGAGGAAGTCCACAAGTCCGGAGTGTGCCATTTGGGACAGGGCCTGACTTACAGCTTTGGCATCCTCTCCAGGATGTTGTCTAGAGCATGGTGGACTTTCTATGACAATAGAGTCAGATGATCTATTGAAACGGCTGTTAGATGGTTCTTCGCTTTCAAATTCTAGGACAAAAGTACAGTAATTTGGTCTTTAGTGTGCACTTAATCTAATCAGTAGTTAAATACAGGGTTCCCACTCTAAACCAAATGTCAAATTCCCTGACTTTTTCCTGACTTTCACTGACTAAAAAGATGAATTTTTAGACCTATAATGAACGGCAAAACACGCTGCTGTTTTGCGGAGCACCGAGCTGTTTTGTATTGTAGAAAACCTTTCTTTAAAGTGAATTTCGTTTTGTATAAATTGTATCTTAATTTTAATAATTTTTTCATCAGCCAATTGCCTGTATTTAATAAATGAGAAGCAAATATATAGCAGACAATATAATCATGGAGGCGCCGGCGCGGTCACTTGCATTGCACGTGAACTGGAGTGCATCTCTTCATAAATTAACCGAAACTCTGTGTATGCCTCACATATAGGGCTGTAGTCAACCAAAGAAATGCTTAGTCGACCAAAGTCCTGTCCTACACAACGATTAGTCGACTAAAAAAAAAAAACCGCTATGTTTTGCATTTTTGACTGAACATTTATTAAACAATTGTCATAGAGCATTTATAAAACAACAACGAAAAAAAGTTTTTTATTTTTTTATTGACACCTGGGATCCCCCGCGAAACGGTTCTCATTCGCGCTTGAATAAGGCCGGCGACACACTGGCTGCTGGCGTGAGAGTCTCAGCTGCGTTGGGTGTCTGTTTTTATTTCGGCTCCCATGTTAACAGGTTGGAGTTTGCACACTGCCTGCTTGAGACACGCGTCTCAGGCAAGGCTTGAGCCACGCGGAAAACGCGTACATGCTAGAAATAGAACCGAGGCCTGAGTGTTCCAGCAACGGGAGTGTTCTCTGGCTAGAACAGCGGAGTTTGTATGGACCAAAGTGCATGTCTGAGCTTGTATTGCTGCTGTTGCTTTGACATTGTGGAAAATAGAATAATAAAAACTAAATGTATTAAGACTTTTTACCTGTTATTATCAATCTAAATTAATTTTGTTTTTCTTTATTTAAATTTCGTTTTTTCTTTATTTAAATTTCGTTTTTCTTTATTTAAATTTCATTATTTAAATTAATTTTTACAAACACATTGTAAAATGTCATGTTTTTATTTAAATTTCGTTTTTCTTTATTTAAATTTCGTTTTTCTTTATTTAAATATACCCTTTACTGTGTCAGTAATTTGTTAGTCAGAAAAATATTAGACTACCTTAAAAGTATTGCTTAAGTTAACAGACTGTGTGCGTTTTATATCACTAGTGCAGTGTCCGTTCTCGGAGAATATAAGCCCTGCTCGCGTGAGGTGTGCCGCTTCCCGCTCGCGCCGTTCTGTAGTTTACTATTAATTCTGAACGTGTCGCGTCTCGCGTGTCTGTCTATATTGCACCAAATGCGACACTGCACTCCCTTGTGAAGTCGATTGGATGAACGGTTCTCGAAATAATCAAAATGCAAACGGACAGACAGACACATAGAGATTACTACCTATATTCCTTACTGAGCGCGAAGCAGCAGTGCAGCCAGCCACAGGTGTGGTTCCCGAGTGTTCTAGCCTACGTGGTGCGCTAAACTGTGGCGCTGTTACAAAATAGCCTAAATTAAAGCATTTAAAGTTGGGGATAAATATAGGCTAATTATATTTAGAATACAGTAATATATAATTGCATATAAAGGAATAAATATCAAGGAGTAAATCAATGAAAATTTCTTTATTGGTGAAAAAAAAAAAAATTATGCGACTGGTCGACCAATGATAATGTCAGTCGACCAAGACGGCATCAACCGATTAGTCGACTAAACGACTAAAGTTGACAGCCCTACTCACATACATGAGAAATAAATCTGAAGATAGCTTGGAATGTCTTTAAACGAAACAATTCAAAACGAAAAGAAATAGGCTACTCTCTGATTATGTAATCCATGATGTGGGACTTGATATTCATTTATGTGATATTCATGCTTTTTTTCTTACAGTAAAGCACAGTCCATAAACAACCTACCTATAACAAGACAAATCTCTGGAGGCATGCTCCAAGCACACTCTCATCTCATCCCTTTTCCCACATTTGTAGTAATGACACTATAACCAAACCGGAAATTGTAATGCGTGCGCACGCGAAACTTTCTCGTGAGCACGCAATAGTTTTGCATGCGCACGTGAAAGTCCGTATTATTAATTTTTTTGCAAAGGTCCCTTCAGGGGCTCCTTAGAAAGATGTGTGAAACAGCGCGATAAAAAAGCGGTATAGAAAAATTACATTTTGAAAGGAGCATCATTAATTCCAAACTTCAGGAAAGCTGAAACCAAAAGGAAATGCAAGAATCATTATTTCAACAAGAAGATAAATCAGCTCAATCATTTAATTCTACATGTCAGTCTGCAACCTTAAGTGCCAATTACGAACTGGGTAAAATGTTAAACTTGTCCATTTAGCTTTCCATCTACCCTACAAGGAGCGTTATATGTTGATGCACCTTGCGAATTTCGTCCATTGTCGTCTAATTGACCCTTCGCAAAGACGAAGACCCTTCGCCCACCTTAGTTACTGTCGCTATGTCCGACAAGCTACCCTGCTCGAGTCTCACGCCACACCATGTTCTCACGCAGTGAAAAATACATAGCGGAGCAGAGAGGAGACTGACAACACGCTAACAGACAGGACAGACCAGGTTACTTTTCGGTTACTTTTGATATTAAACATATTAAACAAAGTCTCACCTTTCAAATTTTGTCATTTTTTAAAAGAAATTGAAACGATACATACCGATTTGTGGCTCTTAAATGTGCCTGACAGATCGCTGTAGTGTAGAGCATCAGTTAAAGCTGCTCGTCAAACGATTATCTCTTCCTTCTAGTTCATTTATAGCATCAAATAAACATGAATGAACATAAGGAATGTTTTAAACCGCGGGAAGGCGTCAGTACACTGCGTTTTTCAAGTTAAAATCCTCCCATGTTAAATCTGCTATCTCTCCTGCCTGCTTTGTCGGACAAAATGGCGGATTATGATTGGTTAGATCGCCTGTCAATCAAGTTCCCTGCGAAGGGTCAATGATACGTGTGTGTGGACTAAATAAGCCATTCTAATCTAAAGTTGAGTAAGTTAACGTTATAACGTCCGCATACATTGAAGAACGATACAACGTCTACGTTTAAGAAATTAATCAATTAACGTTACTCGGAACCGTGCCTACACACAACATTAAGTATGCGCATCAAGGATTTATAGTTAAACACATACCATCATTCAGAAAAATTCTAAGCTTCGGCTCTGTAACACGAACAAACTTTTGTTCAGTCTTGAATCTGACTTTTATCAGCATCCTCTTGGGTTAGTCCTGTAGAGCAAATCAAATGATACACAATTAGGCAATGTGTTTGTAAGCCTATGCCTCACCTTGACCTTAACGTTACGTGACATCTTGCAACCATGATTGGTTTAAAAATGGTTTACTTTAACGTTATCGACGGACATCTCTTATTATTTTGGCAGCCCGTTTGCTTTCGAAATAAGTTCCGTCACACTAAAGAGTATAGAAAGTTAATGACGTTTGCTAACATTCGCGCCTAAAGTAGGTGCTTTTTAACGTTATCATGGACTAGCCAAGCTATTGCTAGCTAACTATTTTAAGCGCGAACAAAACCTAAGAACTAAATTATTAACAACGTAATCCAACCATTTTTTTTTAAATAAATCATGCCTTGTGGTCAATTTTCCAAACAACAATTGGCTTACACAAAATATTTTCATCAAACTCACCGTAACTCCCGTGCGACTGTAACTCCGTGGCAGACAGAAAATCCAACAGGAAAATTTGAAAGCAGTAGACTCGCGCGCAGAGCCGTTGGCCGTTTTTGGAGGCGTGGTTACCAACATACTTTCTTCAGAGCAAAGTGGCTGGTACACTGATGATCTACTCTTACTCTTTGGGTTATTTTACACTTGCATGATTAAAAAAAAAACTCTTTAAGTGCATATGTCATTTTACACTCCAAATTTTACACTGCTGATTTTACTGTGTACTTAAATTCTTTCAAAGAATAAATAAAAAATCTAATAAATTGCATTCTTTTGAACTTTCAAATGTATATATATACATATATATATATATATATATATATATATATATATATATATATATATATATATATATATAAAATGCATTAAAAAAAGTATATCTAAGTACCCATGCGATGCCCATGGGCTGTCTGTGTGTGTTTTTCTCCGCACATGCTCCCCGTGACCCAGTTTATCCAATGTGTTATTGTCTCATTTGGTTCAGATGTGTCTCGCTAATTACCTAGTTTAGTCCTGCAATTTAAAGTGTTGTCTACCCATGTTCCCTTGTCTTCTGTTAAACGTCTTGATGTGCTTCGTGTCTCCAGCCTGCCCTGTGTTTCCCTGCATTTCAATTATTATATATTGTTGTTTATGATTACCCCACACAATATTAAGCAGCACAGCTATTTTCAACATAATAATACAAATATGTATGTTAAGTGTAATAAGAAACAGTGCTTGAGAATACTGGAATGATGTCTGAAGGATTATGTGAAACAAAGACCTGGAGTAATGATGCTGAAAATTCAGCATCAAAACATTGTTTTAAATAGTATTTCATAATATTTCCAGCCTTAGCATAAATATATAAAAGACCCCCAAAAATGCCACTTTTAAATGGATGTCAATGCCTAAATGAACTGTTGTTTATGACTTTAAATGTTGGTGAGATGCTCTGTTTCTTTTTAAGGGGGTGATTCATTTTCCATTAAACTAAGACAATCTTCGAAAAGTAGGGCTTAACATGTCTTTGGATCTGTTTAAAGTTTACATAGTGTAAAAATACAATAACAATAATTATCAATCAGTAATATTCTGTTCCTCTATGAGGTAAATGTTCTTATATATGAAAGCAGAAGTTGGTTCCTTGTAAGGGAATCGCAATATTCCACAGTAATATGTCTAGCAACATAAATTTGTCAATTTGTTGTCTTGGTTCAAGCTGCCATCCCTGTGTTTGTTGCACTTTCATATCCGAGGAATAAGATTTACTTTAAGCAGTGGTGGGCCGTCACAGCCAGCATAGTCTTCTCTGCTGGCCTTAGTTTTAATATATTTTTTCATGAATGTGTATTAAATTATTCCCAATAGTCTATTCTCTTCATTTCCAAGCTTTTCTCTTGGTCGTGGTGCTTCCTGAAGTGTATGTTTATATTAGAGCTTTTATCCAATCATATATTTTAGCAATCGTGTTGTCAGGGTCAAAGAAATCTTCCTAAGGCCTTCAGAATCAACAGTGCAGGCGTCTGTAGCTTAAAATCAATGGCAATGAAACCGTTGCTTTAACCAATCAGATTTCAAGCTGGAAGCACCAGGGCCCTCTAGCAGGCTTACGATAACGTCAGCATTTTTTCGTCCTTTGATTGGATGGTCAGTGAGCGTACAAGTCATGGCAAACAACATTTTCGTTTTTTCACAATATTATTTACGGTGGCCGAGACACGCTGCAAAAAACACCATGAAAAAAAAAAAACCTCACCTTTCAGTTCACCAACAACTCCACTGACCAGTAGCCACTGCACGATAAGCAAATCCAAGTCGGGTCCGACACTTTTTGAGGTCTCCTTGAAACATTCCATTGTGGTCAGTGCTATTTGCAGCGCATTTGTTAATTGCATGTGTTGTGAGGATTTTCAGCGCATTTCGTTAATGCATGTGTTGTGGGGATTTGCAGCGTTTCTTTATATGCATGTGTTGTGAAGGATTTGCAGCGCGTTTCGTTATATGCAAGTCTTGTGATGATTTGCAGTGCGTTTCGTTATATGCATGTGTTGTGAAGGATTTGCAGCGCGTTTCGTTATATGCATGTGTTGTGATGATTTGCAGCGCGTTTCGTTATATGCATGTGTTGTGATGATTTGCAGCGCGTTTCGTTATATGCATGTGTTGTGATGATTTGCAGCGCGTTTCGTTATATGCATGTGTTGTGATGATTTGCAGCGCGTTTCGTTATATGCATGTGTTGTGATGATTTGCAACGCGTTTCGTTATATGCATGTGTTGTGATGATTTGCAGCGCGTTTCGTTATATGCATGTGTTGTGATGATTTGCAGCTCGTTTGGTTATATGCATGTGTTGTGATGATTTGCAGCTCGTTTGGTTATATGCATGTGTTGTGAAGGATTTGCAGTGCGTTGCGTTATATGCACGTGTTGTGATGATTTGCAACACTTGTGTTGTCAAACTGATGAAGATGTTTTCTTCATTTGCTGATGTTCTTTCAATTTGCATGTGTTTTCTTAAGTTGCAGCGTGTTGAGCTGTCTCGGCCACCGTAATTATTACTGTTTCTCTGGTTTCTTGCCGTATATTTTGTGTACAGTGCAAGACTGTAGATTTTCAGTGCATTCTGAAAAATATCCGCCTTCTGTAAATCTGCTAAAATACTAAATAACCGCGAAAAACAACCACATACCTCCTCTGCACCGGCTCTGTAAAATACTCGTGAAGTTGAAAAACCATTAACATTAGAGTATGGTAGAGTAAATTTCATTTTTGACTTTTTATTGATTATTATTGATAATAAAATTCTGAATCCGTTGTATTCTGATGTTATTTGCTAGATATAAAACAGCTTTAAAACACATGTAATCACCTTATTTGTTTTATACCAATGCTATGTGTAAGGTATAAATACGTTTGAGTTAATCAATGTCTATAAGAACGTTGAGTGGACTATTTGTGTCATTTTGTCAGGTTAATGCTTCAGTTAGAGATGATGCATTGCACAGCTGTGGCAACTTGTTAACTTGTGTTAATATCGCACTGTGTGAAATTTAAGATGGGACCTCAGTGTTTGGCTCTCCAGTGTTGGTACTGTTTTTTGCAGTTTTACCAGGGATGAACTGCTGAACATTCGGCAGAATACACCACAAAATCTTCTACCATTTTTTTTATTATTCTGACGTTTTGCTGAACGTTGTAGTTGGGGGAGCAGCAGTTCATCTCATACAAACCTACAGGCAGAAACTGAAATCAGCTAAACCTGTATTAAGGACTGTTTAAAGAAGGACTAATGAAGAAGAACGGGATTTACAAGCCTGTTTTGACCTCACTGATTGGAGTGTTTTTAAAGATGCTGCCAACAATCTGGACGAGCTCAATGAGATTGTAACTTCATAATTCAGTTTCTGTGAGGATATATGCATCTCTACCAGGACTCATCTAACATTCAACAATGATAATCCATGAAGGTGGAAACCTGAAGGTTTACGTGGTGGCCATAGTTGCTAACCAAGCCCTTCAGGGTGGTCAGTCAGTGGGAAGACACCAGTAAGTTACATGTTTCCTCCATGGCACCCGGAGGCTGAGGCCAGTACAGTGCACCAAGGTGCTCTCATGGCACCAGTTTGCCAATACCATATCTGAAAATCTTATTAAATAAAACATTATAAATAATCAACAGCTTAGCTGTTAAAAAAATGTGTGTTTTTTAGCATTTAAATGTTTTGTAAAACGTTTTTGTATTTTTTATAAACTTAAGATGCGGAACTGCCTTATCTCTTTCTGACCGCAACAAACTGGACACTCTTCACTTTCCCTCAGCGTGCGAGTCAAACAAGCAAGGGAAAGTTACAGGTGCCAAATGAGCTTCAGTAGAACAACAGTGAACTGCAGTTAACTGATGAAATGGTGTTTGATGTTGTTCCGTCAGAAATTTTACTGTGCTCTCTCAAATGCATGTACTGAAATATTCTGCAATTCGAGATCACAATAGTGTAATTTCTAATTTGGAATTTAATGCACAAGTAGGCTAAATGTAAGCACAGTGCATTTTCAACTAGAAAATATGCGCAACTTTTTTGTTAATTTGTAAAGTACGAAAATTATATTTAAATGTATATAATAACTAATTTTAAATTTTTTCAGAGGTCATTGATTATATAAAATTCAGTGAAGGTTGACTAAACTTTGAACAATCTGCACGTCTCATCCGTGAGTAGTCCTGTGCAATGATGGAGAACAAGCTTTTGAAGGCTGTTGAGACCCAGAACCAAGCTGAGCAATAAAGCTAGAGTGATTCCTTTTATTAAAATACCTGAAGGCAAGGCTCGAATTGAGGGGGATGCGGGGGGATGGCATCCCCCGGATCAAAAAAAAAAAAGACAAAAAGCATCCCCTCAGTAAAACCACCATCCCCCTCTTACCATCCCCTTTAGAATAATAACGTTTATTATGTAAAACTTATCATGCAAATGAAATGTTAAAATACTCTACTGATAATTCACAATTGCAAACGTATTAATTGCAATTGCCCAATCAGAACTTGGTACTGTAAGAAGCTGTGCACAGCTGAAGCAAGTTTTCGTCAGTTTTTACTCAAAATGATTGAAGCGCAACTTTTGAAGTTGAAAAATAAAATAAAAAATAAGACAATAGAAGGTATGACTTTTCCTTGATTAGAATTTAAAGACATTCCCCTGATATAAAGTTATTGTACTGTAGCTTGTTGTTCCGTACAAGAGCAGGACACAGCATTCGTGTGCCTGATAAACTGAATTTGTAGATTTATATGAATTCTGGGGGGGCTAGTATAGCAGCATTCATTTAAAGATGAACAATGACAATGACAAACAAGCCTACATGTTCATCCACTGCAGTTCTCAAAGAATAAAATCTAGAGTGCTAATATTCCGGTGTGGCCCGATGGAAAACAGCTCTTGGCTCATGCCCTCAGATAATCTGAGTCTGAAACCCCTTCTTCACACAGTCCTCAAATCTTCCATTTCAGCCTTGAGCCATTACACTGTCATTAAATTGTACTTTCAGAACTGAAACCGTTTGTGAAGCTGCCACACAGCCAACATTTTAAGACCTACATTTTAACAGGAAAACTTGTTTTGGGAAGTCCAAGTAATTTTAGACAATGAGTTGTTTTTTATTTCTTCTTAGAACTGTTGAATCACTTTTAAAATTGGTTGTGACAAGTTTGGAATGAACTTTGCAAGGGCCATCCAACAAAATCTCACCACATCTTTTTTGCTCACTAGAGTGAGCATTTTCTGATTGCCTCGATTTTGCTTGGAACAGATTTCAAGCCATCTGGTCAAGGTATTTCATCTCCTTGAGGGCTGTTCAGCATTTCTTTAGATTTTCTCTGAAATTCTTCGATATCATTCTCAGGTCATTCTGCTCTTTAGATTTTGCCCAGACATCCTGAAGGCCATTGAAAATAGCTGTCCTACCATCCTACAGACGTGTTGAAGTTATCCTACAAGGAAAACAAAAGAATTATGTATTTGACAAAGGGACTTTGAAATGTATAAAGACTAAAACTGGCTTCATCTAGTTTGAGATGCCAGAAGCAAAAGCATTTTACTTTGATTCATGGGATTTCTTTCACTGTAGCTGTTAATGTTCTTTCCTCACTGCTGTGTTCAGATCGCACAGGTGAAAGCAAATTCATGTTTGACTTTCCAACAACCAAAAAGAGTTTGATCCACAGTGAAGGTGCACCTTTTTTGATTCTGATTCATTCTGCTTTCTTGTTCAGTTCAGTTATACAGTTTATATGTACCGTGCAGTTTGACAGTATATATGTATATAAACACACACAGCTGCCCATATGCTTATACGTACCCCTTGCAGAATATGCAAAATGTTAGTAATTGAAACAAAATTAGAGGCATAATGAAAATTGTATGTTATTCTTTATTTATTACTGTCCTGAATAAGCTATTTCACATAAAATATGTTTACATATACTCCACAATACAACATAATAACTGAATTTATAAAAATTACCCCATTCAAAAGTTTGAATCTAGTAACACAATGCATTAAGAACCAGGGGATGTTAACTTTTTTAAATGTGTGTGTGTGTGTGTGTGTGTGTGTGTGTGTGTGTGTGTGTGTGTGTGAGTGCGTGCGTGCGTGTGTGTGTGTGTGTGTGCGTGCCTGTATAAATTTATTTTACTCAGTACATTTTTACTCAATTTCAATGGATAACAATTAATATACAATTAAATTCATTAACATAATCAATGAATTATATATACAGTAGATATCATTAGCTCACATTCAACAATACTTTTACAGATACTATTTTTACGTAATTGTATACAAATGTATAATTTATGTTCGTTAATGCAATATGTATGAACATTAATTAACAATTAATAGTATTTTCATAAATTAACATGACCAAGAGATTAATAAATTCCATTCTATTGCATTAATTAATGCTAATGAATTTAATCATTTTTGTGTGGTGTTTGAAAAATTGAAGGTGGTTTCCTATAGAAAACTGTAGAAAGTTTCAAATTCCGCTATTTAGGATATGGTCCCTTGTTACTGTTATACTATAATACTAGTGTATCACACTGGTGAACAAATTTCACATCAAGCTTACACCTATACGGCAGGGCTTGGAAGTATTCTTGATTACTGGCTTTGCCATGTGGATAAATGCTGTAAATCTCTAACTACTGAATTTTGGTCAGTCCAACAGTATTTTTTTCATTGTTCCATGGAGATCCCTTTTACATCATGAGTTTGCATTCAGTTAAAGTGTGCCTACACCAAAGAACAACGCTCTTATGTCTACACTGTAAAAATTTTTGTTGTTGTTTCAACTTAAAAAAGTAAGCGTTCGTGCTGCCTTAAAAAGTTTTGTGAACTTAAATTGTGAAGTTGTCTTAACTGACAATAAAGTTGACAGAACTTAGAAAAACAAGTACAATAAACATCATTTAAGTTGTCTGAACTTAAATTCTGAAGTTGCCTTAACTAAGAAAAATGTTGACATGACTTAAAAAAACAAGTGCAATAGACATCATTTAAGTTTTCTGAACTAGACTAGACATATTAGACTAAAGTGCAATGAACAATATCAGTTTAACATTTAAAATGACAAGTTGTCTTAACTGAGGATAAATCATTTGGATTTTATTTTTCCATTAAAACCAGTTCATAAACTGATACTTTAAACATACAGTGATGTACTGCATAAACAAAAAAAAACATAAAATAAAGCGTAAAATAAATGCTCTGCATGAATGACACTGTATTAAGCATACTAGAGATCGACCGATATGGGTTTTTCTATAGCCGATGCCGATGTTTAGAGTTCAGGGTCAGCCGATGGCCGATATGTGCTGTCGATTTTTAGGGCCAATATCTTGAAGTTTTCCCCTTCAATTGCATGCTAAAATGTCACACTAATAATAAGTGGATGCACAACATTTCTAAACTTATCATCATTTATTGAGACCGAAGTCAATCAGAAAGTCAATCATTTACAAAAAAGTTTTATAGCATTTATCAAGCAGAATTCTTCAAGTTTGTTGGAACATAAATGTAAACTTAAATATACATTTAAATAAAATAAATAAAATGTTATAAATAAAAATCAATTAAACTGAAAAATATAAAAAATAAAATATATATAAAAAAATAATAGTGCTGCAAACACACTAGCAACCAGCAACATTTGTGTTTGGTATAAATGACACAGAACATTTAAAGTGCATTCTAATTTCAAACTTACATCGCAGTCTGTTCATTATTAAAATAAAGTACAGTCAACCAAACATATAAAAGGTTACACTGGTCAGTTTAAATAGACCGTAGTATACCGGTCCCCTCTGCTGTTATGACAAGGATGTTTTTGCTCATGTGAAGAGGATGATCTTTTCCGTCTAGTTTAAATTAAAAAAATTAAAAAATATTTAAAAATTAAAATAGTGTTTTCATTCATTTCTAAAGTAATTGAAGCAGAAACAAGAAAAAAGTGCCTTTTACAGGGATCTGGATGAAGAGTACAACAAAACAACGTTGAAAAAATTATGACAGCCTTTTCTGTCATTATCTGCTGTAGCACCAGTGGAGCAGTCAGGCAAATTACTTTGGATGGAAGTAAGGGTTCAATAAAGCAAGCCCCTCATTTTCAGAGATATTAATTTAATTGAGACTCTGTTATGCCTGTTGGCTCATGTATGGTATGACTGATGTGATGTGATTTAAGGTTAAGGTAGGAGACAAAACAAGGACGGGTGAAAAGTTTCAAATCAGGTTAGGCAAGAATTGGCAATTAATCAGAGTAGGCAATACCTTAACAGTATCCTCCTTAAAATGTTTCCACTATACTGCTTTGTTTAAAAGAAACTGGCTGGATCAGACAATTCAATATTAAAAGTGAGATGAGTATTTGCATGCAAAGTAAGAAGTTGCGCAATGTATTCAATAATGTGGTGGGCCAGAGTGTTCGGTCGAGTATTTGGCCGTACTGTACTTTCATCCAAATGAGAGATTATACTCTATTACACTGTCCACTTTGTGTGCCCTCTCAGAGAATAATAAACTTTGAAAATGATAAATGCCCTGATGATTTAGTTGCATAAGAGTACAGAGCATTAATAGGGTACAAGCCATTTTTTGCATTGCAGTCATCTCTCTCAAATGTTTTATACTGCTTTGCATGAATTCTCTTTTGGTCTTCTAATGCATTAGGAGATCACTCAAGATACGCGATTTGCATAATGTTGTTAGAGATTTTTACCAGAACGGACAATTCCCAGTTATTTTAACTTCATTATCACACAAACAGGGAACTCTTCTGACTGACTGCATCATCTCCCATTTTCTCATTTGGTTTGAAGATACAAATTACTTGAGAAAAAAAAGGCATAGTTTTCCATATTGTATGCAGAAAGCAGTATGTTACTGTAAATGAGTGGTAAATCAGGAGGTCAGTGCTAATGTTAGGGTAGATCGTTTACAGTTGGAAGACTTTACTTTTTATATTATCACACAAAAACTCGATGTAATATTTATTTCATTTCTTTACTAAAGAAATAATGATCAATAATACAAATACATAGTTCATATTTTCCATAGTTCATAAAGACAAGACTTTTGAGTGTCATACTTTTTTTTTTATTAAAAAGTTAAACAGTCCAAATTTCATCACTAATCCACTGAACAATTATAGATCAAAAGGGATGGTTCGAAAATGGGGATAGGGATAGTAAAAAAATTTTTTATCCATGTGATGGACTATTTTTGGACTATACAGTGATTCAACTGTAATGTTATGAAGGAACGAGAATACTTTTTGTGCACAAAGAAAACAAAAATAACATTATTAAAAAAATTCGGTAGCACTTTATTTTACAGTCCTGTTCCTCATGTACATACTATGTACTTATTATAGTAATTACAATAACTATGTAATAACTAGGTACTAAACCTGAACCTACCCCTACCCCATGTAGTTACCTTGTATTACCAGAACGTACTTAGATAAATACACTGTAATAAGTACATGTTAGTACACGTACTGTAAAATAAAGTGCAACCAAAATTTCTTCCATGTCAGTCTTCAACGCAAATTCACAAGAGTAACACGACGTGAAGACATGAGGATACTTAATGACACAATTTTTGGTTTTGGATGAACTATCCCTTTTAAGAGTGTTAATTAGGAAAAGTTAATTTCTATATATATAAAGCAGCACACACAACAGAAGTTAGCAGGAACACTTCAAATCATAAAATACACATACAGACATGACAGAATCAGAAGAGCTTCATTACCAAGTGTGTATACACACACAAGGAATTTGACTTTATGACGGGATCTTCTAGTGTAGAAGTATAGCATAGTGCACACATACATTATAGTGTATGTACACTACTGACATTTTGCATGGAATACATTGTTTAACAATACTATTGTACACTCAACCAACTGTATTTATCACCACTGTTCTTATGTTGCTGCTGTTCATAATGTACATACAATCCTTCATTGCATTCCTATTTATATTCTGTACATACTCTGCTTAATACTGTATATAGCAACTCCACTCCACATCCCAATAAAGATGAATCTAACCTACTACATAGATAGGAAAAACACAGTAGTTATGTTTCCGGTTGTTGATGGTCTGACGAAAACACTTACGTGACGTGACCCATACTCAGTGGGCAGTGGGCAGCCATTTATGCTGCGGCGCCCAGGGAGCAGTTGGGGGTTCGGTGCCTTGCTCTAGGGCACCTCAGTCATGGTATTGCCGGCCCGAGACTCGAACCCACAACCTTAGGAGTCAAACTCTCGAACCACTAGGCCATGACTTCCCCCTGCTGTATTGATTGTATCGTAAAATGTACATGTCAATGTTTGTATCATTCAAATCGCAAGAATCTCAGATTTCCAAAGATATATGACACATTTATCTTTTATTTAATTTTTTTCTGTGTTTCGCGAAGTTACCAATAGGAGTACCGAGTGTGCCGCGGACAGTACACTGGAGCTGTTTCAGGCCAAGGCAACTAAAATAACTGTAAATGGAAAATATAAAAATAAAAAACTGATTCAAAATATTAACAAAACCTGTAATTGTATCTAAGTAATATACAATAACACAGGACGAAAAAGTCATACCATTACATATAAATCAGTAGATGCTACTTTATTATTAATTGATCCATTTATACATGTGTGTTGTGTGTGTAAATGGTCCATATATTTGTATTTTATTTTTTAGCAAAAAAATCCACCAAATAACATTAGTAAAAATGTTAAGACAGATTTTTTTAATCATTTTAATTAAATATTATATTTTTATTAGATATAATTTTTTATAAAGCCCTTTTTTATCGCTTCCTGATAATATATTCCTTTTAAAACAGCAAAACTACACTTTTTAAACAAAGCTAAAACGCTTTTAATACAAAGCCAAACTGTGCTCTTAAAACAAAGCTAAAGCTATGCTTTTAACAAAGCACTTATGGCTCTGATGACTAAAACTATCGATGCTCAGATTCAGATGGGACTGTAAGGATGTGAACCGGCTCTGAATTCAGGGGTGCTCCAAGCTCTCTGATTCTTTAGTTCTGGGCTCACATGAGGGCTTGAGTTTCCAATTTCCTTCAGCATGTGAATTCATAGTGCTTTTTTACTGGAAGGTGTGTGTCCGACCCTAGGAAAGAGAAAACCAGAGGATTCTTCACACTGACTGTCTTCACTTAGGTCTTTTTTCTAGTCGTCATATAGTACAGTGTAACAAGATTGTTAAAGTGAACTCACTTCACTGATCATATTTTAAATCTACATCATATATGATTCAGAATTGAAGGTGACAGCACAGATGTAGTTTCCTACTCTGTCTGTTACACTGGCTCATCTCTGAAACCAATGCTGTTTCAATCCTCTGACTCTTCTAGATCCACTGTTTTACACCAGTCATGCTGCAAGATCTGCTCGAAGGTCAGCCGTTCAGTTGGATCACGGTTTAGACACTGGACAATCAGATCACGGCATTCTGTTTTCAGGAGAGAGCTGGTTAGTCGTGACCATGTGACACTAATGTTAGCATGCACAAAAAAGCTTCTGAACGTGGTTAATTTAAGGTTAAGGGAATTAACAATTATTAGAAACATATCTCTGAACACATAATTCTAACATCAGTTGGTAAATACTAAAGTCTGTGTTTTAGACAGGACACTCTCTACCAATGTTTGTTAATTCTGTGCAGAAGCTGTATGTGTGTGTTGTCAGTGCTACTCTCTCACCTTTGGATAAATCTGGGTTTTCAAACTTAATTTCGGCTTGCGTGATTTCCGTTATATTGCAAAATGGAGAACATGTGTTCACCATCTCATACAATAACACTCCTAGAGCCCAGACGTTTGTAGAGACGGCGTAGAATCTGCCACAGATGAAGAGCTCAGGTGGGAAGTAAGCCTGTATTCCTGTAAGCAAGACATGATCAGCATTCAGCAGTTCTCAGAAGAATCATATGATCAGTAGTAAGTCACTAAAAACTGGTTTCCACACTCTGTTACACAAAATGCCAGCTCACCTCTATATTGACTGCGATCATAGCCATTACTACTAAGTAGATGACCACAGCCAAAGTCTATCAACTTGAGCTCCAAAGTGTGTTTTCTCAACAGGATATTCTCTGGATGAATATCGTTATGAAAAACACCGCACTCAATGCAGTGCTGTACTGCTTGCACCGCCTGACACATAATGAGGCGTGCTGTCTTCTCATTCATGTTAGGATTCTTGTTGATGAAGTCCAACAAACTCTCGCAGGGATCCGGATTCTCCATCACGAGAGTAAATACTTGAGGGTGCTCAAACCACTCATATAGTTGGATGACGTAGGGGCTTATTGGTCCTTGCCTCATCGTTAGCATCAGTGCAACTTCGGTAATGAGAGGTTTGGGATGCAGAGTCTACAGAAAAGATGCAACATAAGGTTAGTTAGGTAAAAATTTTTAGATGTACTGTACTTTACATTGCTTGGACCTTTGTAGATTTAATAAACAGAGTCAAAGTTGAATTCATGCTTAATGTTACGTTCAAGTGAATTAACTACAGTAATCAGCACTTAACAACTAAATACATATTATGTTTTGCCAGCTTACAGTTTGAAGATAATGATCCCGTAAAGTCTTTTGAATACGTTTGATGGCAACCTGCAAAAGATAAAAAACACAGTTGAGCATATTGAACACCTAACCTTAACCTAACCATGAAGAATTGAGTATTTAAGATTAAAATCTTTAGGTTCCCTCAAATTTTTTTCAGATTTGGCAAAATGTTCATCTACCTTTTTGCCATCGGAAATACGGATTCCCTCATACACCCTGCCGTAGCCTCCTTCTCCAATAATCTTTTGTACTATATAGCGAGTGCTAATGGATTCTGAAGAAAAAACAAAACAAAAAACATATACACAAGAACTTATTACATATTGTATAATGTATTGTACATTGTAAAAACTTGCTAGATCATTTGAAGTTGCATAAAATCCTTAAAGCAGTATGACGAGTTATTTTGTCTTCTTCTTCAAGATTTGTAATAACTTACAAAGTTATGTGCATAAAAAAATTGTTCAAACTGAAATAACATCATAAACTAGGCTAACTGCTAGATGGTTAATTCTTTTAAAGGCACAGTCAGGTGCCTTGTGACAATAAACAATATTAATATAGAAAAAATAAATAAGGCACAAACATGTTTGAGAGTCCAACAGTAGATGCCAGCTAACTGCAAATTAACTTCAGTTAAGTTTAAGCATATTTTAATAAACTTATTTGGAAAAAGTTTATTACTTCAATTACATTTATCTTGTTATAATGATCACAGATTTACCATTAGTTGGGACACAGTCTGAAGGCTCTGGGACAGGTGACAGCTCAGGATCATCCAGTTCTGGTGGAGACACAAAAGGCTCCACTTTATTCTGGCAGCAGAAAGGCTTTTTCATAGCCTTCCACACGCTCTTGAAGAAAGAGTGGATTCCTCTCCTCTCTCTACGTTCTTCTGTGCCCTTTTTTGTAACTAAGATCAACAAATTGAATATTAGCTATAAGAGATCTCTGACATTTTACTGTTATAGATACATGGATGTCCCCTGTTTGTAATGCAATTTTATCCTCACCTGAAGCCTCCAATTTCAGTCTCTCTGTACTGTCCTCTGAGATGACGTTAGGTGTAGAGTCATCTAATCTGGATGCTGTCTTTAGGTTCAGGCAAGCTGAAGCCCTTACTGGCTCAACAAGCACTTCACCTGGAAGAGTAAAGCTGGACTGCTCTGGGCAGCCATCCGAACTGGATAAAGCGCCATCGCTCCACCCTTCCAGTCTAGGTGTAGAGTTGTCAAACTGTGGGTCCAGCTGTGGTAGACAGTCCACTGTGTTCTTGGAGCAGATGGGAAGCTTCACAGCCTTACGTACTTTCTTGAAGAAAGAAGAAATTATTTTCTTCTTCCTCTTGCTGGTATGCTTTTCTGAAACTAAGAAAAACAAATAGAAAATATTATTAGTGGCAAATATGACCCAGGGTTGTCATCATTAAATAAAACTAAAACATTTTTAATTGCCTTGGCAACTAACTGAAATAGGTTGAAGCACTACAATTACTGAAGAAAAAGCAACACAAACATTAACTATTTGTGTAAAATTTTACAAATCACAAGTCGACCACTAGTGTTAATTACCAGCAAACATCAAATAGCCAACTATGCTCTTCAAAGCTGGAGAAACACTACAAAAATAACTCCAAGCCCCACTATAACCCATCTGTTGCTTTCCTGAATTTGTGAGTTGGTGTAAATCAGAGTTGAACAGTTTCGAACATATTTGTAATCTCACCTGTTGAGCTCTTCTCCACAGGAGGAGCCTCCATGACGCTCTGAGTGAGGCGCAACTGACTCTCTACACTCTCCTCACACACTGACGATAATCTTGAAGACATACTCTCCAGTGAAAATGTATCAAATTTGTGCACTGTGGTTGTTTGACTGAAGCTAAACTAACTCTCTGTATTGCAAATTCACTCAGAAAATTATCGTCTGTACACATATGATACTCCTACTCGCATATGAATCCTCAGAAAGATTCAGCGATCGCGGCTGCTGTGTGACGTCATGGAAATGGAACGCAATTTGCATAACTGATTAGAATGAAGGAGT
The DNA here is from genome assembly GCF_963082965.1 of Carassius carassius. Lineage (NCBI taxonomy): Eukaryota > Metazoa > Chordata > Actinopteri > Cypriniformes > Cyprinidae > Carassius > Carassius carassius. The sequence continues at coordinate 23,650,593 of NC_081768.1, read as the reverse complement.
GTCGATGTGATGTGCATTTTTTAAACTTCAGGCTTGTTTGAGATGCAGTTGTTTGGTAGGTTGGAATGAAATAAATGCAGTCATGATGGATATAATTCTTACCTCTCCAATCTTGGTATCGAGATCAAAAGCAGATATCACATTATTCACACGTGCTGTGTTGCTAATAGACATGATATAATCTCAGCTCTGTTGGTTTTATATGGAAATAAATATGCTGATCAAGACACTCAGAATGCTTGCTATTTAATTCCATAGGAAAGGTTTATTAATCGTCCATTTTTACTTTAGTACAAACATGTATTTTAGATTTTTATAGAAATATGACAACAATCACATTTCTCACACAGAGGTCGCAGTCAATGTGTTTGTGAACGTTCATGAATAATTAAAATATATAATCAGGGGTTTAAATTGTTTAAATTTACTCTGGGGCTCGACATTAAAGCCAAACAGTAACGTTAAGCATGTTGAGGTAAAAAGAAAAAAAATATCGAACTGAAAAGTTTTATATGTAAAACACAGTTAGTAAAGCAACATCACACAATGTTTTCACCATTACGACTTAATAGTTTAATAAACAGTTCAATAAGCAAGTACAATAGCTAAGGTAACTTACATTTTAGGCAGAACCACAGCGAATCTCACAGCAACCAGCCGATTCATGATTCTGTCTCAACCAACTGTATTTATCACCACTGTTCTTATGTTGCTGCTGTTCATAATGTACATACAATCCTTCATTGCATTCCTATTTATATTCTGTACATACTCTGCTTAATACTGTATATAGCAACTCCACTGTACATTATGTAAATCATAGCTTCACTTACTCTGCGCTTATATGTATATGAAACACTATACTCTTGCACTTCTGGTTAGATGATAACTGCATTTCATTAGCTCTGTCACAGCCAACATGGTCATGTGGGCCCCACATGGGATTTATCTGGGCTATGTGGGTGTCAACTGGGCATGGGCTCAGAGTGGGCACTTTGATGGGCTGAATGTGGGCCCCAGCTTGGATACATTTATGGGCCCCAGTTAGGCTGCCCATTATTGTTTATTTGTGGGTCCCAGATGGGCCACATTTGGGCTATATTAGGATATATTTATAGTTATGTAATTTTTTTTTTTGCAGATTATTTATTTCTATGCAGTTATGGGTAGCTACATAATCCTAACAATTAAATTGATTTAATTGCATGTATTTCATGTTTTATATCATTTAGGGTTATATCAATGTAACAATACAAGATTATTTATTTTATGAATAATCCTATTTTATTTATAAGTATCTCAAAGGGTTTTTTCATATAATCTAAAAGCACTTGTGTTATGCGGTCATTGAGTCATGCAATGATTGGCGTGGCTGTCTTCCCGCCCCTTCTCATTAAAAAACAAAACAAAAAAACAAAAAACGGTTGCTGCTCTCCACTTCAACAAGGTCTGCGCCTGCGTGTCAATGGACAAACTTTCTAAACTATCAAGGTAAGATAATTATATTTCACTTTATATTAGCCGAATTACTGCTGCTGTTATATAATTGGATGTAATTTTTTTTATATATTTGAAAATACAGTAATTGCAGAGTCACTAACTTAAAAACTTAACGAAGCCAGTCGGGATTGAACTGTCGTAGCTGAAGGGTTAACGTTAACGTTGTATAAAAAAATTAAAATGTTGGCAGTTTACTTTTTTACTTTTTGTTTTATTTATACATTCATGGGGCAGAGGCTTAAAACAAGTTTCAACACTTTTGAATGTTTCTGCGTGTAACGCAAACGCCCATATAACGTTCTCACTTCCATAAAAACGCTTTTGTGAGCACATACAGGCACGTCTGCTTCATAATAGATTAAAAATGCTATCTTTGTGGGCAAACGTGTCGGATGTGCCAGTGGAAATTAAATGGTGTAAATATAAAAGTTTGAAGAGTTAATGTGCTTAATTAGGGAACAGATATCAGCTGTGTCATTTACAAGGATGCGTCCTCCGGAGGTCACAAAACATTTCCCGTCTGCCTCACGATGGTCCAGCTGGTCAGTCAGCTCCACTGCGGGAGGGAAATGATGGTTAGCACGGCTTAATTGATAAAACAAACGAGATGACTCCAGGTGTTTTAACGACAGTTACTTTATTTGTTTACCGAACGGGCCTTGATAGAGAGCTGCATCTCCGTCGTGTTGCCAGATCCAGATATTATAAGTGTACTTTTGGAGAGCATAAAATTTATAGGTTACAGAATGAAATATGCAAACTCTGGTCATGAAGAATGCTATGCTATTTCATTCTGTTTGGTAATTAACCTTTTACAAAAATCCTGATAAAAACATTCATGAGAGCAAGTTCCTATCATCCATTTAGCAATGCTTTTTAATGAACGTTATTACAGTAATAAGCATTTTTGTATGAATAATAAATTTATCCATACCTAACATGTAGTAAAGTATCAAATTGGGATAAACTAAAATAATGTTTGATTTATTAATGTCCATCCCCCCCAAACAGATAGCACAGAGAGTTGCATTTTAGGTGTTAGTAATTTTTAGGTGTTAACAAACATCTCCTCATGCGATGGCATGACACCATGACAGATTTATTGTGAAGATGAAAGCCCACAAGAGTGTGGTAAGTTAACTTTAACGTTATACCTTTTATTCTGATGTTTGCTAGATATAAAGCTACATTATTTTTATAAAATATAGTGTGAGTGAACTCTGTCAAGCTGTGCTAACTGGCCTTTTCCTCCCACAGTGTGGCTGTCAGACTAGAGGGGAGATTCGTCGTATAGTCCTTTTACTTGCTCACTTTCCCAGTAAACTAGTATTTTCCTCCCACAGTGGCACCAGCAGACCAATAGGGAGACTCGCGAAGACCTAAAAATCGTACGATTACTTTAAATAGGTACAGGTAGGTGAACTTTAAAACACTTGAAGTCGTCTTGTTTGTTTTATCAATTAAGCCGTACTAACTAGCATTTCCCTCCCGCAGTGGTGCTGGCTGACCATCACGAGGCAGACGGGAAGAGTCGTCTCCATAAAGAAGACCATTTTATATGTTTTGAGATGATATGTGCTCTCTGAATATTATTGTATTGTCTTACTAATTAAGTACATTAACTCTTACATTAACTTTTATTTTTATTTACACCATTTATTTTCCACTGGCAAAATGTGTTATCTATGATTTTACTTGTAGCCTATATTTATGTTCATTGATGAAATATGGTTAATATTCTGGTAATTCTGTGTTAAAGTTCAGCTCTGAAAAATAAAAGATCATGAATAAAGCTGTTGATGTGAAACAATAACTTGTGTTATTGAATATATAACAAAATAATAGTACTTTTAAAATTACATTTCTAAACTGAATAGTGTCACTTTTAACTTGTTCATATTACCTTTAGTAGTATAACTTAAGTCCAAAATATGAAGTGCTGGCACAAATTGATTTTAACCACGCATGCTTTTTAATGCTTTTGAAACTGTACTAGTAGTATTTTAAAATAATTGACTTTTCTGTTTTTCTTTCTTACTGTTTTTTTAGGTATGAAGCTGAGAAGTCTGCACAGGCCCAGGAATAATACCATTTCATCCTGTTCTGTTCAAGTATTTTTGTATTAACACTTTCTATGAAGCCCATATTATACATTATAAGGGTATTCTTAAAGCATTATAAGGAATGCATTATAATACACAACTTATATGTTGGATCATCTCATGAATATTCATAAGAACAGGTTTAATATATTTACTTATTTGTGGTTATAGCTTTTAAGAGTATGATTATAACACAATGAACACGTTGCATTCACTTTTAGAATGGATTATATTTCTCATAGTTATAATGTATTATAAGTCTCATATCTTGCCATTTTTCTGATGCAACTTTAAAGCGGTCAAAGACTACTTATAAGTAGTAGTAATAATAATTAAAAAAATGTTTCACTCAAACAGCCATAAGATTAGATATCAGATCAGATGAATTTGTAATATGACACATTTGCTTTGAACTATTTTTATTGTAATATCAGTTTGATTATTTTGATGGTACCCCTTAGACAGCTGTTGGGTAACTCTGCAACTATATCAACTAGCGGTCATTGGAGTATTACTATGTCTGCTACTGTAAATATATGCTAACACTTTATTTTGATGGTCAACCAACAGATAAACTGACATAGGTGTCTTTGCAAGTACGTCAACATATTCTACCATACTAGATTCTACCATTCTTGAGCTTACTAATACTCTAATGAGAGTTAGTTGGGATGTAGTGGCAAAGTTGCTTATAGTCGATTGATTAAGGGGACCATCAAAATAAAATGTAACCATATAAAAGATTGCATTTTTTTTTTTCAGATAAGAGTATTAAGCTCACATCAATTAACCATTAGCTCCAAAGGAAACACTCAAGTAACACTCAACATCTAACCACTCACAAGCTGTAATAAGATACTGTGCAGATCTGAAATAAACAATGTCAAGATATGATACAGTCCATTATACTGTAAATTAAGTAGATTTAATATGGTGTTCATTGTGTTATAAATAATCATACTCTTAAACTTATAACCATGATTAATAATATTATGTATTGTATTATGATGTATTATAATTATGTTTATTCATGAGTTGATATAACATATTATAAGTTTTTTTATAATGCATTCTGCATTCATTAAAATGCCTTATGAGTACCCTTATAATGTATTATAAATATGGGCTTCATAGAAAGTGTTACCGTATTTATATACTGTTTTGTTTTACTTTGTTTTACCAAATAAAAAATGTGATTTAGAGATTTTGAGTTGAAGTCATTTTCTTCACATTTGAAATATGTTAACATGTAATTTAAAATGTATTAAGCACCAATTTTTTAGGTAAATAAAACATTTTAATTTAGAGTTTTATTGCATATTAGCACATTAACTTTATCAAGAGGAATTAATAAAGAAATATAAATGGGGCCCAGTTCTGACCCACTGTGGTCCCACTAAAACCCCATATAAGGGCCATTTGTGGGTCTAGTGTAATCACCCATCTGGGCCCCATAAGGGTTTTGTATGTGACCCACCTTGGCCCCAGTTATTAGAACCCATTTGGGACCCATGTGGGCCCCTCTAATGAACATCCACATGGGCCCCACTTGGAGCCCACTATGGAACCATCATGGGCCCCTATGGGTTAACAGACACGGGGCCCAAGTGAAGCTGATGGACAAAAATGTACGGGTCCCATTTGGGTTGCCCATGCAGGGCCCAACTGACAGCCCACCAAAATCCCACATGGAAATGTTGGCTGCTCTGCATAGTGACAATAAAGATGAATCTAATCTACTACATAGATAGGAAAAACACAGTAGTTATGTTTCCGGTTGTTGATGGTCTGATAAAAACACTTACGTGACGTGACCCATACTCAGAATTCGTGCTTTGAATTCTAATTCAACCCATCGAAAGTGCACACACACACCCGGAGCAGTGGGCAGCCATTTATGCTGCGGCGCCCGGGGAGCAGTTGGAGGTTCGGTGCCTTGCTCAAGGGCACCTCAGTCATGGTATTGCCGGCCCGAGACTCGAACCCACAGCCTTAGGAGTCAAACTCTTTAACCACTAGGCCATGACTTCCCCCTGCTGTATTGATTGTATCGTAAAATGTACATGTAAATGTTTGTATCATTCAAATCGCAAGAATCTCAGCCTTCCAAAGATATATGACACGTTTATCTTTATTTTTATTTTTATTTTCCTGTGTTTCGTGAAGTTACGAATAGGAGTACCGAGTGTGCCGCGGACAGTACACTGGAGCTGTTTCAGAACAAGGCAACAAAAATACCTGAAAATGGAAAATATAAAAATAAACTGATTCAAAATATTAACAAAAACTGCAATTGTATCAGAGGCTAATGTTCACACTGCAGGGCTTAATGCTCAATTCCGATTTTTTGAAAAAAAATCGATTTTTTTGCAAGGCCGTTCACATTTCTAATTAAATGCGACCTTTTGTGACCTCCTGTGTGAACGTGAAATGACCCAGAAGTGACCCGCATGAGCAGAAGAGTACTCAACGCTCAACGACGTCACTCATTGTTTGCGGAAGTAGCTAACGTTAAACATGGATGTCAACAACAGTGTAGTCAACAGCGGAGCTCTTTTTGGAATATTAAAGTTATTTTCCCAACGGAGCCAGCACAATTACAATCTTCTCGTTTTAAGAAGAAAATTTAAAAGAAGGAGGAGAGCAAGGTTTTTGGCCATGGCGTTTTGTCGAGCAGTGTTAGCAACGTCAGTACAGAGAAACGTGTGGGTGCGGAGTCGCAGCCAGGAGTGGTGGGATACTGATGTGAGTGGCTTTACTAATACAGAATTCATCAGTTTATCTTCTCGTTCCCACCTACTTCAACGCAGACATATGACGTTTGTAGCTTATCAATGACGTACGGGTCGGATACATGTGGCCTGGCCGTTCAGACGGAGGTCGCATTTCAAAAGATCGGATACGTATCGGATTCAGGACCACATACCCAAGTGGCCTGGGTCACATTTGAAAAGATCGGATCTGTGTCGTTCAGACTGTCATGAAAAGATCAGATACAGGTCGCATAGGGGCAAAAAAATCGGAATTGGGTCGTTTCAGCCTGCAGTGTGAACGTAGCAAATAACACAGGAAGAAAAAATCATACCATTACATATAAATCAGTAGATGCTACTTTATTATTAATTGATCCATTTATACATGTGTGTTGTGTGTGTAAATGGTCCATATATTTGTATTTTATTTTTTAGCAAAAAAATCCACCACATAACATTAGTAAAAATGTTAAGACAGATTTTTTAATCATTTTAATTAAATATTATATTTTTATTAGATATAATTTTTTATAAAGCCCTTTTTTTATTGCTTCCTGATAATATATTCCTTTTAAAACAGCAAAACTACACTTTTTAAACAAAGCTAAAACGCTTTTAATACAAAGCCAAACTGTGCTCTTAAAACAAAGCTAAAGCTATGCTTTTAACAAAGCACTTATGGCTCTGATGACTAAAACTATCGATGCTCAGATTCAGATGGGACTGTAAGGATGTGGACCGGCTCTGAATTCAGGGGTGCTCCAAGCTCTCTGATTCTTTAGTTCTGGGCTCACATGAGGGCTTGAGTTTCCAATTTCCTTCAGCATGTGAATTCATAGTGCTTTTTTACTGGAAGGTGTGTGTCCAACCCTAGGAAAGAGAAAACCAGAGGATTCTTCACACTGACTGTCTTCACTTAGGTCTTTTTTCTAGTCGTCATATAGTACATTGTAACAAGATTGTTAAAGTGAACTCACTTCACTGATCATATTTTAAATCTACATCATATATGATTCAGAATTGAAGGTGACAGCACAGATATAGTTTCCTACTCTGTTACACTGGCTCATCTCTGAAACCAATGCTGTTTCAATCCTCTGACTCTTCTAGATCCACTGTTTTACACCAGTCATGCTGCAAGATCTGCTCGAAGGTCAGCCGTTCAGTTGGATCACGGTTTAGACACTGGACAATCAGATCACGGCATTCTGTTTTCAGGAGAGAGCTGGTTAGTCGTGACCATGTGACACTAATGTTAGCATGCACAAAAAAGCTTCTGAACGTGGTTAATTTAAGGTTAAGGGAATTTACAATTATTAGAAACATATCTCTGAACACATCATTCTAACATCAGTTGGTAAATACTAAAGTCTGTGTTTTAGACAGGACACTCTCTACCAATGTTTGTTAATTCTGTGCAGAAGCTGTATGTGTGTGTTGTCAGTGCTACTCTCACCTTTGGATAAATCTGGGTTTTCAAACTTAATTTCGGCTTGCGTGATTTCCGTTATATTGCAAAATGGAGAACATGTGTTCACCATCTCATACAATAACACTCCTAGAGCCCAGACGTTTGTAGAGACGGCGTAGAATCTGCCACAGGTGAAGAGCTCAGGTGGGAAGTAAGCCTGTATTCCTGTAAGCAAGACATGATCAGCATTCAGCAATTCTCAGAAGAATCATATGATCAGTAGTAAGTCACTAAAAACTGGTTTCCACACTCTGTTACACAAAATGCCAGCTCACCTCTATATTGACTGCGATCATAGCCATTACTACTAAGTAGATGACCACAGCCAAAGTCTATCAACTTGAGCTCCAAAGTGTGTTTTCTCAACAGGATATTCTCTGGATGAATATCGTTATGAAAAACACCGCACTCAATGCAGTGCTGTACTGCTTGCACCGCCTGACACATAATGAGGCGTGCTGTCTTCTCATTCATGTTAGGATTCTTGTTGATGAAGTCCAACAAACTCTCGCAGGGATCCGGATTCTCCATCACGAGAGTAAATACTTGAGGGTGCTCAAACCACTCATATAGTTGGACGACGTAGGGGCTTATTGGTCCTTGCCTCATCGTTAGCATCAGTGCAACTTCGGTAATGAGAGGTTTTGGATGCAAAGTCTAGGTAAAAATTTTTTAGATGTACTGTACTTTACATTGCTTGGACCTTTGTAGATTTAATAAACAGAGTCAAAGTTGAATTCATGCTTAATGTTACGTACAAGTGAATTAACTACAGTAATCAGCACTTAACAACTAAATACATATTATGTTTTGCCAGCTTACAGTTTGAAGATAATGATCCCGTAAAGTCTTTTGAATACGTTTGATGGCAACCTGCGAAAGGTAAAAAACACAGTTGAGCATATTGAACACCTAACCTTAACCTAACCATGAAGAATTGAGTATTTAAGATTAAAATCTTTAGGTTCCCTCAAATTTTTTTCAGATTCTGCAAAATGTTCTTCTACCTTTTTGCCATCGGAAATACGGATTCCCTCATACACCCTGCCGTAGCCTCCTTCTCCAATAATCTTTTGTACTATATAGCGAGTGCTAATGGATTCTGAAGAAAAAACAAAACAAAAAACATATACACAAGAACTTATTACATATTGTATAATGTATTGTACATTGTAAAAACTTGCTAGATCATTTGAAGTTGCATAAAATCCTTAAAGCAGTATGACGAGTTATTTTGTCTTCTTCTTCAAGATTTGTAATAACTTACAAAGTTATGTGCATAAAAAAATTGTTCAAACTGAAATAACATCATAAACTAGGCTAACTGCTAGATGGTTAATTCTTTTAAAGGCACAGTCAGGTGCCTTGTGACAATAAACAATATTAATATAGAAAAAATAAATAAGGCACAAACATGTTTGAGAGTCCAACAGTAGATGCCAGCTAACTGCAAATTAACTTCAGTTAAGTTTAAGCATATTTAAATAAACTTATTTGGAAAAAGTTTATTACTTCAATTACATTTATCTTGTTATAATGATCACAGATTTACCATTAGTTGGGACACAGTCTGAAGGCTCTGGGACAGGTGACAGCTCAGGATCATCCAGTTCTGGTGGAGACACAAAAGGCTCCACTTTATTCTGGCAGCAGAAAGGCTTTTTCATAGCCTTCCACACGCTCTTGAAGAAAGAGTGGATTCCTCTCCTCTCCCTACGTTCTTCTGTGCCCTTTTTTGTAACTAAGATCAACAAATTGAATATTAGCTATTAGAGATCTCTGACATTTTACTGTTATAGATACATGGATGTCCCCTGTTTGTAATGCAATTTTATCCTCACCTGAAGCCTCCAATTTCAGTCTCTCTGTACTGTCCTCTGAGATGACGTTAGGTGTAGAGTCATCTAATCTGGATGCTGTCTTTAGGTTCAGGCAAGCTGAAGCCCTTACTGGCTCAACAAGCACTTCACCTGGAAGAGTAAAGCTGGACTGCTCTGGGCAGCCATCCGAACTGGATAAAGCGCCATCGCTCCACCCTTCCAGTCTAGGTGTAGAGTTGTCAAACTGTGGGTCCAGCTGTGGTAGACAGTCCACTGTGTTCTTGGAGCAGATGGGAAGCTTCACAGCCTTACGTACTTTCTTGAAGAAAGAAGAAATTATTTTCTTCTTCCTCTTGCTGGTATGCTTTTCTGAAACTAAGAAAAACAAATAGAAAATACTATTAGTGGCAAATATGACCCAAGGTTGTCATCATTAAATAAAACTAAAACATTTTTAATTGCCTTGGCAACTAACTGAAATAGGTTGAAGCACTACAATTACTGAAGAAAAGAAACACAAACATTAACTATTTGTGTTAATGGAACTTAATGGAATTATTTATATTTTAAAAATAGATCGGTCTACATTATTCCATGAACATTTCTTAATTTTTTTATTTCAATTTTTACATTTTGTGCATTTTAAAATTTTACAAATCACAAGTCGACCACTAGTGTTAATTACCAGCAAACATCAAATAGCCAACTATGCTCTTCAAAGCTGGAGAAACACTACAAAAATAACTCCAAGCCCCACTATAACCCATCTGTTGCTTTCCTGAATTTGTGAGTTGGTGTAAATCAGAGTTGAACAGTTTCGAACATATTTGTAATCTCACCTGTTGAGCTCTTCTCCACAGGAGGAGCCTCCATGACGCTCTGAGTGAGGCGCAACTGACTCTCTACACTCTCCTCACACACTGACGATAATCTTGAAGACATACTCTCCAGTGAAAATGTATCAAATTTGTGCACTGTGGTTGTTTGACTGAAGCTAAACTAACTCTCTGTATTGCAAATTCACTCAGAAAATTATCGTCTGTACACATATGATACTCCTACTCGCATATGAATCCTCAGAAAGATTCAGCGATCGTTCGCGGCTGCTGTGTGACGTCATGGAAATGGAACGCAATTTGCATAATGGATTAGAATGAAGGAGTGTCGATGTGATGTGCATTTTTTAAACTTCAGGCTTGTTTTAGATGCAGTTGTTTGGTGGGTTGGAATGAAATAAATGCAGTCATGATGGACATAATTCTTACCTCTCCAAGTGGAACAGATCTTGGTATCAAGATCAAAAGCATATCACATTATTCACAGTTCACACTCACATGCTGTGTTGCTAATAGACATGATATAATCTCAGTTCTGTTGCTTTTATATGGAAATAAATATGATGATCAAGACACTCAGAATGCTTGCTATTTGATTACATAGGAAAGGTGTATTAATCGTCCATTTTTACTTTAGTACAAACATGTATTTTAGATTTTTATAGAAATATGACAACAATCACATTTCTCACACAGAGATGCAGTCAATGTGTTTGTGAACGTTCATGAATAATTTAAATATATAATCGGGGGTTTAAATTGTTTAAATTTACTCTGGAGCTCGACATTAATGCCAAACAAGTAACGTTAAGCATGTTGAGGTAAAAAGAAAAAAAAAATCGAACTGAAAAGTTTTATATTTAAAACACAGTTAGTAAAGCAACATCACACAATGTTTTCACCATTACGACTGTTTAATAGTTTAGTAAACAGTTCAATAAGCAAGTAAGATAGTATAAGGTAACTTACATTTTAGGCAGAACCACAGCGAATCTCACAGCAACCAGCCGATTCATGATTCTGTGTCTTTCTAAACGAATCGGTTGAGTCAAAGATTCATTAGCCCATGAATAAACATAAATGAAACAGCCGTTTAAACGAATCGCTTGAATGAACAACTCAGTGATTCACTCTTTAAACGATCAGTACTTGCACTGGCGTTTTAATTTAGTTTAAAAGTATAATTTTCACCATCATTTTTTTGTTTGCATATTCAAAAAATGTAATAAATAATAAATTAATAAATATAATAATAATAATAATATTCCATTAATTATAATTTAATTTATCAGTTAAATGAATATGAAATCAAAGATTAAGTATTAATGAGGTTGGGGGAAAATGCCATCTATCAAAGTAAAAGAAAATGCCTTTAAAAAAAAACAAGCACGTTTATATGTAGGCTATCAGCTGATAGAAAAAAGAAATAAGTATATTGCTTCAGAATTGATCATATTTTATATGAGAAAGAAGAAGAAGACCTTTGGTGTAAAACGTGATTAGGATAGTTTTGAATAGAATGGAAATGATTGTTTTACAGACCTGGCAACCTTAACGAATCAAATCTACCGAAGCATTTGAATCCAAACTGCGGACTGATGGAGGAACTTAAAGGGGATGTATGTACAATTTTGACCCTTCTGAAGTCAAAAAATTACCAAATATGTTTGTAGATATTTAGGAAACATGTTATGTTTACATGAATAGTGAGAGCAGATCGAATGTGTCACATGTTTTAAACTCAACAAAATAATATTAATCTATTAAGAGCATGCTCACAGATAAAAACAACAGCATTGGATCAAGTGGAATAGAATCCTGAATGGGCCTCAAATATAGGCCCTCGTCCTACCCTGTCAGATTTTGCTACCTCTCATTTACACAGTGGCTAGTACAATTCGATAATGAATTCGGTAATGCTACCTGTAAAATTCAGGTTTACTAACGTCTACACCTACCACATACCCTAAACCTACACTGTTAAAAATTGCTGTAGTTTTTACAGTAAACATTTACAATAGTCTACTGTGTTTTTAATTTTACAGCATTACTGTATTTTGCCATGTGGGAGCATACATAATTGCTGTGAATTTTAGAGGTCCAATAATATACTGTGTGTTTTTTTTTAAGGTAGATCACTCTTATTGCATGTTCCTATGACTTCTGCAGTAAATGCTTTTTTAAGAAAAAGAAAAAAACTGTTGCAGAAGTTTTCGTCATCTTCAGTGGACATCTTGGGAGTTGGGACTTTCCATTGTTTGGTTTTTATGTTTATTTAAATTTGTATAAATTATAAAAGCAAACAACTTGAGCCATATTCCATTCCAGTTGGTGGCGATAATGCACCAATAAGCTAGGTTGCCAACCGCCAATAAACACCAAAAATGAAGAAGCTGGGACTTTCCACCATAGACATGTATAGAAAGGCTAGATGGCTCAAGGCGGAGTCAGCTTTACAACCTATTCTTTTGTCTAAATGTCATTTTGTGGATGTGGTTGTATTTATTTGCTGGCTAGCAGTGAAGAGGTCGTAAGTGAGTCACCAAGCAATTGTAAATTGGTGGGAGAGGCAGGGTTAGTCTTTCGTTTCAACATAGCTTTGAGTTACACATGATTTCCAAGTGGTTTGGTTTCTTAAAAACATCTTTACATTTGGTTTACTTTGTTGGTTTTTTGTTTACAGAACTTCTGATTACGCTTGTGGAAAATGAGAGGAGGAGAGGGAGGGAGCTGTATTGATTATATTGTATTGATGGAAAGAGTTTTGTGTCCAATTGTGTCTTAATGTTTGTTTGTTTTTTGTATATTTTGTATATTTTTTTTGTAAGTTTTTTCTAATTGTGTGCCTTTGGACCTAAGTAAAAAAACAAAAAACAAAGACCCATCTCTTTTCTCTTTATTTTACAGAATGGCAACTTGAGACAGATTTATATTATACATAAATTTACACATGTATTTAATAATGTAAATATTAGTAATAAACTAAATTGCACTATTTCATGTTTCATGTACCTTATAAATATTGACATCATTACTGTGTGTGTGTATGGGTATACCTAGTACTTTACCTGTCTAGTCTACTTAATCAGAGGTGGGTAGAGTACCCAAAAACTGTACTCAAGTAAAAGTAAAAGTACTTCTAGAAATATTTACTCAAGTAAAAGTAAAAGTACTAGTCTTGAATAGTTACTTGAGTAAGAGTAAAAGAGTATCGGATAAAAAATCTACTCAAGTAGTTAGTTACTAGTTACTTTGGGTCATATATACTGAGCCTATTTTTATTTAGATATATAGATAAAATGTATGTAATGTATGTGTGCGTGTATAAATGTATATATTTCATCAGCCTTTACTCCAATTTATGTAATTTATTATAAAACCCTGTCTGTTTACTTAAGTAACAGATTTAGGTGTCATGCCATAACATATTTTGAATACGACTGACTTCATATTAAATGTGAATTTAACATTGAAAGTTAATGTGATATAAAAATTGCTATTAATCTTTCATTGTTCAGAAAGAGAGCAAATAACATTTACATTATTAAATATCATTTTCACTGACAGTCTAGATTTCAATCACTCTCAGAAACTCCCATTAAAATCACTGAAACTGTTAACACTGTAAAATCAATATCTTAATTAAAGATTCGTACACACATCTGCACTGATGCACATCTGTATTCAGTCAGGAGCGAGTGAAGGAAGCACCGGCATTTTAGCGATGACTCATCGGAACACCTCTGATTGGCCAATGCTTTAATAAGCTAAAAAAGAATCATGTGTGACTGGTTATAATGCGCAGCGCTGTATAAACGCATCTATCTCTGGCTCAGCGCCAGCAAGCAATCACAGATCTGAATTTAGCAGCTGGACTTGCTGAACGTACTCGCAGCGGTGTGACTGTATTACAATTAATAAAATCTTAATCGGCTATTTTTTGTCTTTTGGACGCTGCATTCAACATGACTCCCCTCTGTTATAAGCCACACACATACAACAAACTAATGTCACAGTGGTATCGTGTACTGTAATCGAATGTAGCCCAAGTTATTACCTGTTGAACAGTAGACAGCACACGCGGTGTTCATCTAATAAGGATCTCCATCGCTAGCAAATAATAGCCTTTGCAGATTTGCTTTCAATTTAGTGCAGTTCCAGCCACGTTTTCAACGCTGCTGATGTTAAACGTTACAACTCTGAGTGAACCACTTCAGACGCTCAGCGCGTGCGGCAGGGAACTGAACGACTCATTCAACCTGATTCATGAACCAATTCACTCGTTTGCCAATTGGTTTGATCAAGCCTTTGAACAGAATTGACTCAAAAGAATGAATCATTCGCGAATGGGCATCGTTCATTGCCCAGAGAAAAGTAGACGGCGCGTTTGGAATAAACTGAAGCATTTATAACATTTATTGCATTAAGATAAAGTAACGAGAGGAGCCTCGCCCACAGTAACGAAGTAAAAGTACAGATATTTCCCCCAATATTTACTCAAGTAAGAGTATAAAGTACCCATCTTTAAATGTACTCCGAAAAGTATTAGTTACCCCCAAAAATTACTCAAGTAAATGTAACAAAGTAAATGTAACTCGTTACTACCCACCTCTGTACTTAATATACTATTTTCTTAATAAACTCCGTGGCTATAATTTTTCACAAGTATGCAGTTAAATAGCCGCATCCCTGGAGTTTATGACACACCAAGCCGTTTGAAAATCGGTTGAAAATTGAGCAAAATATAGTTATTTCAGCACTACATGCACAATAGACTTTAATGTTATAACTGGACGAGCGGTCCTGTCCTAAGATGGCCGCCGTGTGACGTCTTCGGGTCCCATTGGCTCTCAGCGCCGGTAAGCTATCTAGCCTTTCTATACATGTCTATGCTTTCCACGCGCTTGCGTCATCATCACCAGCACTAAATTTTCGCGCTCACCTCGTGCTCTACGGTAAACGGAGGAGGAGGATCTCTAGTGAAAGCGAGTCAAGGTGTGTTACATCTACAATATGGAATCCTTTTACATCCACGTTGCAAAATGGATAATCTAGATTATTTGTCTAATTTTATGATGAATTTGCTTGATGAGTCGTCACAGATTAATGATTAGCTCAGCTGTCTATATTTTCTTCACCATTAAAGTGTGGCCTGGCTGTTATTTTACTATAAAATTTTTGATAACTGCTCGGTATAAAATTATTTTACATTGTTGTTGGTAGTAGACATGTAAGCTTTTAAACGTTTTAAGCTTTTAACTTGATTGTGTTGGTTTTATGCAGTTAAATAGTGTTTACCATCACCAGTCTGCTGCTAAAGAGCATCAGGTACAGATGTGTGATAAAACATTTAAATGCCATGAAGACATTTGTGAAGTTCAATGTGGGACCCTAACACAGCTTTTGTCTCATTTAAAGAGCCATATTCAGTCAGGTCTGGAGATCCGGTGCCCATTTGGTCAAGACATTTAAGGTGAGATCTACATTTGCATCACATGTATCACAGACACATAAAATGTTGTGAAAGATCCTGCTATGACCATGGAAACCCCAGTTTCAGATGTGTCTGAGAGTGAGAGATTAGTAGTTGCAGATCAAAATCTTTCTGAAGTTGTGGATAAATCGCTTTTTCTAAGAAATTTAACCCTCTTCTATCTGAAACTGCAAGCTAAATTGCTATTGCCTGAGTCTACCATTCAAGGCATTGTTGAAGAATTTCAAAACATCCATGACATTGGGCAGTCATATTTTCTTAGCAAACTGAGAGAAAAGCTTGCTTTGCTTGAATTACCAGAGGAAAGGATTAATTAATATGGTTTTAAATATGGATATGTTTCTTAAACAAATGCATCGCTTCACTTCAGAAGGCCTGAGCCATGTGGAGTACTTTTATGATCGATGGATGCACTTTTTGGGCTTTCAAAATCATTCACTACCATAATAAAGCTGAGAAGAGCTAGGACATTTTTTTTTTTTTATGTAACTCCGATTTTATTTGTCTGAAAGAAGAAAGTAATTTACTCCTAGGATAGCATGAGTAAATCATGGTAATTTTCACTTCATTTAATTCTTTTCAGACTATCCCTTTAACATGAGCTATACAACACTTATTAATCTATGCCCTGCCCTGCCATATTCTTATTTTATTTTTTGTAGGTGAATCCATGACCCCAAGCAAGTGGATGTTGTCCGTCGAGAGGGAAGTTGTCCTGGGCCCATTTTCAGAGGCATTTGTTGAGGGCCTGGCAGCATTGTTTGCGACCTATTACAACTTAAATCTTGCTTATCAGGATGACGTTGCATGCACGCTGGAATTTATTCAGAGGTATTTCAGAGCATATAATCTTACTCAGTATTTGTTTTTGTTTTTTAGGTTTTCAATTTAGGATAGTTTATCTTAATTAGATATTTTATGGAAAAGTTTTCGAATGGACAACAAAAAATTGCTAACCACATACTGAATAGAGAATTATTTTATTCACGGCATGTTACTAAAAAGTGCAAGGTGCATCTGGATTAAAAACTTGACAAGCACAAGCAGATGCTTCAAGTTGCTTTTCTTCAGTACTTCCATTCCAGCAAACATTCACTCTTTTGTGTTGTAGACTATTTAAGAATAATCACCTGGATTCAATTAGCAAGAATAGAATGCCAAGAGTATAGCAGTTAAGTATAGCACAACTGTAGCAAATGATCTATTATAAATATGCAAATAATTCAAATGCTACAAACAATGCAAAAACCATATAGAAAATAAAAGAAATTATCATAATGACTAAAATAACAATGAAAGATGCTATTTTAAATCTGTATTATAATATAATCTATACATTTTGTTTATTGTAAACATGGAACGCAAAATATTTTTACATTAATTTCTTATAAAATTAAATGACCCTAACTCTTTAATGAAATTAAATGTAATTTGAATTGTCAGAGTAATTTTGTATTTTATTTTTAAGTTTATAATTTTTTTGATAATTAGTTGGTGTGTGTGTGTGTGTTTTTCCCACAGAGGACTTGTGGGCATCAACCCGGAAACTGGATCAAGAGTTACTGCTGGATAGCGAGACAAGAAAATGCATGGAATGAACCCACATGTATGCACACTGTTGTGTAAACTAATGGACTTTCAATGGCTTGTCATTTAAAGTATTCCAATAGAATTGATACCAGAGACTGACCTGATTTCCAAGTTCATATTCTTGCCTTTAAGGTAGGCACAGTTCAGACCATTTCTTTAGTTTATGACTTTAGAACAATCACTTTAGCAATGTGTGCACTGCATAGTTAATATTTAAGTGCTGCTGTTCTCCGAGGTTTTTTCCAAGGCTAAAGCCTTACAATTAATGTGGAATATCCTTTTTTTTTTTTCATTTCTCCAAATACATTTTTGAATCGGGTTATGTTAAAGGGATAGTTCACCCAAATAGCAAAATTATGTCATTAATAACTTACCCTCAGAGGTGGAAAGTAACGAATTACATTTACTCGCATTACTGTAATTGAGTAGCTTTTTTGTGTACTAATACTTTTTAAAGTAATTTTTTTAAATCTGTAATTTTACTTTTACTTAAGTATATTTTGTTTAAAGTATTGTACTTCGCTACATTTTAAAACACATTAATTACTGAGTAAAAAAAATAAAATAAAAAAAATAAATCGCTCCCTGGAAACTACGTCAGTAAATAATGGGCAGGAGGGCAAACTGGCGCTAAAATCACAAGAAGGATGCAGACGGTCAAAACAGGCGTTAGTGGTGCAGACACCGCTGAAAACGAAACCCCGTCATATTCTAAAGTTGAACTCGAAGGAAATGAAGTGAACCCCTGGCCATATGTATGCTCTATTATGCTGTACTTGCCTAGTTCTTTCACTGTGTGATTCAGTCTCCTAAAATGCATTTAGAATGATCACAAAATTTAAGATATAGGGGCAGAAAATTCACATATTTATATTATTTCATATATTAAATCAAAATCACACAAAGAATGCCGTCTTTTCCACCAAAAATCATCATGAATATATACATACACAGAGGTGGGTAGTAACGAGTTACATTTACTTCGTTACATTTACTTGAGTAATTATTTGGGGTAACTAATACTTTTCGGAGTATATTTAAAGATACTTTAAAGGGTACTTTATACTCTTACTTGAGTAAATTTTTTGGGGAAAATCTGTACTTTTACTTCGTTACTATGGGCGACGCTCCTCTCGTTACCTTATCTTAATGCAATAAATGTTATAAATGCTTCAGTTTATTCCAAACGCGCCGTCTACTTTTCTCTGGGCAATGAGCGATGCCCATTCGCGAATGATTCATTCTTTTGAGTCAATTCTGTTCAAAGGCTTGATCAAACCAATTGGCAAACGAGTGAATTGGTTCATGAATCAGTTTGAATGAGTCGTTCAGTTCCCTGCCGCACGCGCTGAGCATCTGAAGCGGTTCACTCAGAGTTGTAACGTTTAAGAACATCAGCAGCGTTGAAAACGTGGCTATGGAACTGCACTGAATTGAAAGCAAATCTGCAAAGGCTATTATTTGCTAGCGATGGAGATCCTTATTAGATGAACACCGCGTGTGCTGTCTACTGTTTAACAGGTAATAACTTGGGCTACATTCGATTACAGTACACGATACCACTGTGACATTAGTTTGTTGTACGTGTGTGGCTTATAACAGAGGGGAGTCAAGTTGAATGCAGCTTCCAAAAGACAAAAAATAGCCGATTAAGATTTTATTAATTTTAATACAATCACACTGTGCGAGTACGTTCAGCAAGTCATATCATCAGCTGCTAAATTCAGATCTGTGATTGCTTGCTGGCGCTGAGCCAGAGATAGATGTGTTTGTACAGCACTGCGCATTATAACAAATCACACATGATTCTTTTGAGCTTATTAAAGCATTGGCCAATCAGAGGTGTTCAGATGAGTCATCGCTAAAATGCCAGTGCTTCCTTCACTCGCTCGCTGACTGAATACCTCTTTCTGGCGAATTCTCTCGTCAAAAACAACAAAGTGCAGATGTGTGTACGAATCTTTAATTAAGATATTGATTTCACAGTGTTAACAGTTTCAGTGATTTTAATGGGAGTTTCTGAGAGTGATTGAAATCTAGACTGTCAGTGAAAATGATCTTTGATAATGCAAATGTTATTTGCTCTCTTTCTGAACAATGAAAGATTAGTAGCAATAGAGCATCACAGTCCCGCCCACAGCTGGTGCCGGAAGTAAAAATTCAATGCAATTTCTGCATTGATATTTGGGGTATAAGCCATAAAAACGTAACCATACATGGTAGACTTAAAACCAGCTACGGCTGTACTAAGCGATAGTATATGCTCATATAAACGCAAAAGGATCATGGGACACTAACCTTGTTTTGATATAAATGCCTTTTATTCGCGATGTCTTGGCTAAGTACTTCATTACCCACAATCCTACAGTGATGCATCTGATTGGTGGAGCTCGTGTAACTGTCTGGTTAAACCCCGCGAAGGTCCGTGAAGACCGAAGATCATTAATAAAAAAATAAAATAAATCCTGTGTTGCGTTTTTGCACGGTAGACTTATCAGTGCAATCATGATGTCCTTGGCTGCCATGAGAGTTTTGCAGGGAGGTTGGTAACGTTAGTTAGCATTATCGTCCACTTTAGCAAGGCTAATGTAGCCTTCATATGGTACGAGTCATATCAAGCATTTTATAATGCCACTGTCAAAACAATATTTAGCCTAGGCATACCTTTTTGTGCATTTACTGAACATTTGTGTAATGGCAACGACATGTGTTGACGACTGAGCGGTGATTGCAGTCAGGTACAAAGCACTGCACCATGTTAATCACTTTCACACATGCACACAATATAATTTACACGATGATAAATATAAAAATCAATACACAATACCTATATAAAACACTATTTATTTACACGATTAATACTGAAAGAATTGCTATTACTGCACATTCACTATATAAAATAAAATTCACTGGAGGAAAAAGTTCGCGCGAGCGGCCGTCATCAGATTTGGAAGCATAGACACAGACAGTAAAAGAATGTTTGGAAATCGCTCAAAAGGCTCGTTCGCGGTTGTGGCTTTAGTCGAATTCATTGAGGCATACATGCCAACCCTCCCTAATTTTCCGGGAGACTCCCGAATTTCAAACCCCCTCCCGAAAATCTCCCGGACCGACCTTTCTCCCGATTTCCACCCGGACAACAATATTGCTACACCATCCGTCACTGGGCGCCGTTTTAGACCAAACGCTTGCGCTCCCATGGTGTCTGTCGTTGCTATGCAACCAAACTGCGCTCTCCATGATGACGACGAAGAAGTATCAGCAAATATTTCTGGAGATGAGAAGGAAAAACCCGCCTGGAAAAAGTAGCGCACCACGTTGCTTCCATTATGAGCGTGCTCACCGCGGCCGCGCACCTACGGTTGAAATAACGACCTTGAGCGCGAAAAAGATGCGATATGTGAACGGCCCCTAGAAGCAGACGTCTGAAATGAAAGGCAAGAACAGCTATTTATTTAGCTTTAGACTGTTACATGAAAATTTTTAAATGAAATGTCATAATTATAATGTTTTGAGAGTTTATGTAATTGTTGCATTAGGCTATGAATTAATAAATGTTTATTGATAAGATCTAGCTATTTCATATCTCTTCATTTACAGTAGCTAACAAATTAGGGTCTAACCTCCTGAGGAGAGGCCTTAAGGAATTGAATTTGTCAAATAAATGAATTACATTTTTCTTTGCGTTTGTGTATGTGATATTATATATGACGACACATCGTTTGTGTATGTGATATATATGACGACACACAACCCCCCCGTTCCTTTTTAATATCTCCCTAATTCTGAGGTCTCAAGCTTGGCAAGTATGCATTGAGGCGCGGTGGTTTATGGGGTTTATGGGGGTTACTTAAGCAAACAGACAGGGTTTTATAATAAATTACATAAATTGGAGTAAAGGCTGATGAAATATATACATTTATACACGCACACATACATTACATACATTTTATCTATATATCTAAATAAAAATAGGCTCAGTATATATGACCCAAAGTAACTAGTAACTAACTACTTGAGTAGATTTTTTTATCTGATACTCTTTTACTCTTACTCAAGTAACTATTCAAGACTAGTACTTTTACTTTTACTTGAGTACAGTTTTTGGGTACTCTACCCACCTCTGTACATACATATATATAACAGTTCAGTAAACAAGTTAATTAAGAGACTTGCGTTTTAGACACCATATTGCCTTTTTTAGCTCTATTTCTACAACAGAAAATAATTCCAAACACAGCCACCAAAGCACAGTTTTACGTCTCTGAGCAACGTGACAGTGTTTCGTTCCTGAATGAATCAACCGTTTAAATGATTCGGTTCAATCGCAATGACTCACTTATTAACAGTGACTTGCTGACACATACTGGCCATTTTAATTTCACATTTAAAGTATCTTTTGATTTTTTTTAAATAATTAATTTCTTGTCATTTCAAATGAGTATTCAACATTTTATGTCTTGTATATCAAAACATTATTCATGCATTTGTAACTGCAGGTTAAATGCATTCTTGTCCTGCACTAAACAGTGTAATACATCTAAATGCCACTTCCAATGAATCTTCTGTATTTCCTCTGCATTAAAAGATGAGTTTGTTGATACTGATTTGCAGGTAACAGCCCAAATGTTTTATTATTCTAAATAACTGATTCCTTTAATTAAAAACAACTAGTTTGAGATTAATAGACCTATCCCAGGGGTGTCAAACTCCGTTCCTGGAGGGCCGTAGCCCTGCAGAGTTTAGTTCTAACCCTGCTCCAGCACACAAATCATGTAGTTTTCAAATAAACCTAAATGATTAGATTAGCTGGATCAGGTGTGTTTAATTAGGGTTAAATCTAAACTGTGCAGGACTGTGGCCCTCCAGGAACTGAGTTTGACACCCTTGGCCTGTCCCATTTTTGACTCCCTCCCACTGTTAAAATGTAACCAAGTAATTTTTACTCTGAGTAAATTTTAAATGAGCTACTTTTTACTTTTACTTGAGTTGATTTTTAGACTGGTACTTTTACTTGTACTTAAGTAAAATTTCATTAATGTAATGGTACTTTTACTTGAGTAGAATATTTTTGTACTCTTTCCACCTCTGCTTACCCTCATGTTGTTTCAAACCCGTGAGACCTCCGTTTATCTTGGGAACACAGTTTAAGATATTTTAGATTTAGTCCGAGAGCTCTGTCCCTCCATTGAAGCTGTGTGTATGGTCTACTGTCCATGTCCAGAAAGGTAAGAAAAACATCTTCAAAGTAGTCCATGTGACATCAGAGGGTCAGTTAGAATTTGTTGAAGCATCGAAAATACATTTTGATCCAAAAATAGCAAAAACTATGACTTTATTCAGCATTGTCTTCTCTTCCGTGTCTGTTGTGAGAGAGAGTTCAAAACAAAGCAGTTTGTGATATCCGGTTCGCGAACGAATCACTCGATGTAACCGGATTTTCTTGAACCAGTTCACCAAATCGAACTGAATCGTTTTAAACGGTTCGCATCTCTAATACGCATTAATCCACAAATGACTTAAGCTGTTAACTTTTTTAATGTGGCTGACACTCCCTCTGAGTTCAAACAAACCAATATCCCGGAGTAATTCATTTACACAAACAGTACACTGACTGAACTGCTGTGAAAAGAGAACTGAAGATGAACACCGAGCCGAGCCAGATAATGACTCGTTCACGAGTCAAGAACCGTTTCTGTCAGACGCGTCCGATTCGTGAACCGAGGAGCTGATGATACTGCGCTTGTGTGATTTCAGCGTGAAGCAGACTGACACACAGAGCGTCTGAACCGAACTGATTCTTTTGGTGATTGATTCTGAACTGATTCTGTGCTAATGTTATGAGCCCAGGTAAACCGAAGGCTTGCAGTCATCGTCAATGACGCCATTACGTCGAGCGCAAAAGAATCGGTGGGAGTTCTTTAACTGGTTTATTGAATCGAACTGTCCGAAAGAACTACTGGTGATCCGTAAACTGATGCAACCGGTTCTTGACTCGAGAACGAGTCAATCTTTTGTTCGTTATCTGGCTCGGCTCGGTGGTGTTCTTCAGTTCTCTCTTCACAGCAGTTCAGTCAGTGTACTCTGTGATGGATCTACAGTTATTCGTTCGCGAACCGGATATGACAAACTGCTTTGTTTTGAACTCTCTCACAACAGACACGGAAGAGAAGACAATGATGAATAAAGTCGTAGTTTTTGCTATTTTTGGACCAAAATGTATTTTCGATGCTTCAACAAATTCTAACTGACCCTCTGATGTCACATGGACTACTTTGATGATGTTTTTCTTACCTTTCTGGACATGGACAGTAGACCGTACACACAACTTCAATGGAGGGACTGAGAGCTCTCGGACTAAATCTAAAATATCTTAAACTGTGTTCCCAAGATAAATGGAGGTCTCACGGGTTTGGAACAACATGAGGGTAAGTTTTTAATGACATAATTTTGCTATTTGGGTGAACTATCCCTTTAAATTGCCATTATTGAACAATAAATTTGTTATATAAATAAACAAAGGCTAAAGCCTTGTATTTAATGTGCAATCTCCTTTTTTTATTATTATTGTTTCACTAACTACATTTTGGAATCTGGTTATGTTAAATAGCCATTACAATAAATATTTTATGTTAATGAACCTGTTATTGTGAGTTTTATTTGACAAAAATGCTTTAACTTACAGCAAACAAATAGTGAATTGAATTCCACATCAAATGCTCTAATTTACTGTAAAATGTATAGCAGTACATGCAAGTTCATTGTTGCTCTTGTAATTTCACTTGCATTCATAAACATTTTGACTTTAATCTTAGTTACAGCTGTAAAAAATGTACAGCATATATACATGTATACAAGGCAGTGTGCTGTGTTTTTTACAGTACAATTGTAGTTAATGATTTACAGTACTCTTGGAAATTTTACAGTATTACTGGCAACCAAAGTTGCCAGTAAGTTACAGTAAATTTTACAGTCACTTTTTTACAGTGTACCCTTACAGCAATGCAAATACATTAAATATTGCAGTTCAGAATGAAAAAAAGACACAATATTGATGTGTGCATGACCATGTGCAGTAAACCCTGGTAGTACAATATGACTGGTAGGATAAAATATCAGGACACCGGCCCTTGTCCGACAGCCTATCAGAATTACCGGCCCGAGTCTGACCCGAACCCGTCTCCCCCACCCCTTCTCCCAAAACAGCTTATACTGCTGTTTTAGCTATTAAAATAGTTCAGTTTTGTACGTAATGGAAAAGTGATTATATTTCCTTCAGTAAGTTTTTATAAAGTACATTAAAAAAAAAAAAAAAAAAAACCTTCGGAGCATTTTTAAATGTTAGTATTTATTTTAAATATTAGTATTTATACAGCGACAGTGAGTTGATCATAGCCTATGTTTAAATAATTTAGCCTTCTCAAATCATAATGACTTTCCTAAAATAAAATCTATAGATATAAAACAGTTTAAGCATATCACAGTGTTAGTTTAAATGTTTAACCACAAATGTGCGCTGTTATAGACGCATATCCAACCGTTTGTGCGGAGAGTGGAATCAGAAGCATGCTCTGCAGGACAAGAAGGTGCCAGCACGATCACTTGATCATTTGGAGAACATCTGCTAAATGCAAGCAGCATACACTCTTCTGTGTCAGCCACACTGCACGGATCCGCTGTTTTTATTTATTTTTTTCAAATCAAAGTGTAAATACACATAGAAAATGTATCCTTGTACACAGAATAGTGTACACAGTTTGCATTCAGTGGATATTCTACAAAATGGCGTTACAGTGATGCGGAGAGACAAAGAGGAGACAACTTTTTGAATTAAGTCATTATTTTTCATACTCGACACTTCATAACGTTACGGTTGAACTACTTATGGAAGATGGACTATTCTGATGATACTTTTCTGGACCTTGACAGTGTAATTTACTTGGCAGTCTATGGGACAGTCACAAGCCTCCATTAATTTTATCCAAAATGTCTTAAGTTGTGTTCCGAAGATGAACAAAGCTTTTACTGGTTTGGAACGACCTGGGAGTAAGTGATTAATGACAACATTTTCATTTTGGGGTGGAGTATCCCTTTAAGGCAGTTTTCATTAACACTAGATTCAGTTTTATTCAATTATATTTATATAGGCCTAGTTTGGTGACTTAATTATTGGAGGGACTTGTCCCCCTCAGTGTCTTTAATGATCAGACATGAAAACATGTTTAGGGACTGTCATGCAGTCAGTTAATGGTTTAATGTTCGCACACTTTAGCATTTTTTTTTTTCGTTGAATAACATGACCACACATATTAATTTAAGATTGATACATACATTTATAACCAAAATGAACTCATTTTAAATTGACATCTCTGATCCAGAAATGAAGATATACGACAGCCCAAATGTAGTTTCCTACTCTGTCTGTTACACTGTCATTTTACTACTTTCATTATAGATCCACTGTTTGAAACCAGTGCAAGATCTGCTTGAGGCATTCTGTTTTCAGGAGAGAGCTGGTTAGTCGTGACCATGTGACACTAATGTTAGCATGCACAACACAGCTTCTGAAACATGGTTATTTTAAGGTTAAGGGAATTTACAATTATTAGAAACATATCTCTGAACACATAATTCTAACCTCTAACATCAGTTGGTAAATACTAAAGTCTGTGTTTTAGACAGGACACTCTCTACCAATGTTTGTTAATTCTGTGCAGAAGCTGTATGTGTGTGTTGTCTGTGCTATTCTCTCACCTTTAGATAAATCTGGGTTTTCAAACCTAATTTCGGCTTGCGTGCCGAATACAATACTGGTTTCCACACTCTGTTACACAAAATGCCAGCTCACCTCTATATTGACAGCTATTTGAAATTAATTAATCGGCATCACTTCTTCCATGCTATCCATAGGTCCTCTCTTAATGATGCACGTGCTTACAATAAGGCAGTGCATATCCTGGCTGCTGAGGCTCAACAGTTCCAGTCTCTCCACATTGTCCTTAGAGATGGAAAAATTGAAGTCCTGTGTAGAGTTGTGAAACTGTGGGTCCATATGTGGTAGACAGTCCATTGTGAGCTCTTCTCCACAGGAGGGGCCTCCATGATACTCTGAGGGCCGAGGCTCAACTGACACTGTACACTCTCCACAGACATGGATGATAATCTTGAAGACAATATCTGCTGTAGATTTATGAAATTTGTGTGCTGTGTTTCTGTATCTGTAATTCTGTACGGTGTGTAGACTCTGTATAGTCTATAGACTGTAAAGACTTTATATGGTCTGCACTTTGCACTACCCTTTTACATATAAGACTTTCATCAATAGACAATTTTACTCATGCTGTCTCTTTAAACTGAAGCTAGACTAATTCTCAAACGAGATTCAGTTACCCTACTTTGAAATGTGGTTCCATGTCGGAATGTCTGTTTTTTTAAGGTCTGTTTTATTCGGGCCAAAAGTATTTTGACAACCCAGGTTGCCAGTTGGTGTTTGCAGCCATGGAAGCCAGCAAATGCACTGGGTCAGAGAATGCAGATTCAAACTGATGTGCACATAAATCAACTCATAAACTAATTGCGCTCGTTCCTGTTGCATTTCCTATATTTGGCAACCCACGTGAGCTTAGAGTCTGAGAAGAAGGGGTGGGAGAAACAGCTTTCTCGAACTGTTAATATGTGTTCCTATATGGCCTGTGTGTTGTACTGCGTCATCTGAATTGATGTTCACATTTTAACTTTACAAATGTGTGAAGAACAACAGGACCTTCTTCTGTTTGTTTTTTTATTAAAACAAACCTGTTCTAACATTTATTCATATTATTTTGTATCTTTTCAAATATACGTTGTTGGCGTAGATGTTATTGTATTACCCTCGTCCCAGATGCAGACTGTAATATGAAAATTCATCTTAAAAATATGACTTCATTTTCCAAAGTTGCAGTGATAATGAATATAAATGTTAATATTTATTGTGTGGAAGATTTATACAACTATCCATCATTTCCATCTTTTCCACTGAACATTTGCTTGGTATGCTAGTTTACCAAGTTGAAATCAGTGTCAGTGAATGAAATATGAGAGACATTTGTTACTTTGTTGGAATTAAAACAAAGAAAATACATTTTTACTAAAATTTTTTAGTAGAAGGGTTTTAACATTTTAATACATTTGTGTGTATTTTGTCTAACATTATAAGTGAATCTCTGCAAAACAAAAAATATTTAAAATTATGCTATGACCTCTAAGATGGCTGTGGACTGTGGTATTTCTGTTTTTGTCAACCTGTATGATCTGTGAGCCTGGTGCAAGTATGACACTCGTGTCAATAGTGAGATATCAGTGGAAAGCGCAGGATAATGGAAGCAGTTAGCACTTCATCGCTTCCATCATACCCTTTGGCCAGTGCTCAATAGAGATACTTAAATCCATAAACCCAAATCATCCTCTGATGACACGGAGCCAGTGCAACTCAGAAGATGGTTTACCTAGAGAAGTGTTTGAAAATTATGAAAATGAAGATAAAATGGTGTGAAAGAGAGTGTGCATGAGTATATGCAGGAATTTGTTTGAAGATTTACTGCAGACAGTCATGTATATGAAAAAGCTACAGATATCAACTAAGTGGCCATTACCCTGTGATCCATGCCTATGAATATAGAAAAGGCAGTAAATGACAAAAAAACAGCAGGCCTGAAGGCACATCTGCCGTGAGGATCAAGTAGAAACTTCTAACTAGCTAAAGTCCTTGGCATGCATTACTACTTGAATAACTCATAGTGCTTTAAATAGGTCATGACATGAGAAATCTAATGTCCTTTGATCTTTTGACAGATAAAAGGACTGAAAAAAAGTTTCCACTTCCTCTATATTGTGATTTCATAATATGGTAGATATTTGCAGTTGACAGCCTCCACAACAAAACATAAATGCCTAATTTACTTTATCAGTTTCATAGCTGACCCAGCAGCGCTGAACAAGTAACATTTCCTGCATGACTGTTGTATTACAGTCAAAAAAAAAGAAAAAAAAAGAGGATGAAACAACAGCATTAATTCAAATAAATGGTACAAGTGGGATTATGCATGGCCATATATATGTGAAATTTTAAACTTGAAATTTGTTACCGGTACCCAGTGGTACCTTTTTTCGGTACTTTACTCTATGGGTAATAAAAAATAAAAAAAAACATTTCAGTGAAAAAAAAACCTGTCTAAACCTCTTATTTTCAACATTTTTACTCATTTATAAATGACACTGTAGACAAACCGTCCCTACAACCTGATGGCTGTCACAAAAAAAATAAATAAAGAAAAAGTAAAATAAATGAACGATGAACATTAAGCTCAATAAACAATATTTTTGTGAAATCAAAACAAAATAATCTAGCAATTCTTTGAGAAAAATCAGCATGTCGACCCTCTCAGGTAAGACCACACTCACTGTGTCCCACGCTGTTGAAAACACCCGCACACCGAGGGTGTAGAAGAGGCCTGGACACAGATACCTTTTTGCCAAGCTGGCCAGCATTGGTATTTGGTCCCTCTTCTGCAACCACCACAGAATAGGATCCACTGACCTTAGGACGCCCGGGAAGCACTAGATATCTTTTTTGGCCTTTTCAGTGACTCAGGGGCTACTGATGTCCATCTTCACTCTTTACAGCAGGGCCAGGTCTTTGTCTTTAAAGAGCTCCCCAAGAGCCTTATGATAATTCATCAAGCATTATAAGTATGTCAGCAATAATGTCCATATCTTACATGTGCTGCTGCTACTGCTGGTTTTCTGATGCGCCTCCTCTTGCTGCTGCAGCAGCTCTTCTCCTTTTTCCTCCTGGGTCACTTCTTTACCCTTTAATAAAGCATACACAATAGTAAATTAAAACAATATGTATAGAATAGAACACTTAAGTCTCCTTTATAATCATGAACAGATCTTGTTTCTGCTTACAAATTTGACAGCTTCTTTCTCTAAGCGTGCCTAAACAGTCTCATCCTGAACCTTGGTTTTGAATCTAACATCCAGGGCTGTAGCCTCCTCAAGAAACCGTTGAAGGTCATAATTTCTTTCATCGTAACAAGATATGTCAATCTCTTGTCAGATGAGAGACAGAGCGTAGAGTTGTAAGGGACCCTCATGTGTCGATGAAGTCCTCACACTTCCTCATGTCATCATCTGTCACTTGCTCCAGTCTGAGAAGAAAACCAGTATGTTTTAGAATCAGTCTAATTCAACTTTCATTAATGGTCATGACTTATTTTTAAATTATTAATTTCTGTCTCTGTCCATCACCCTCTTCTAATACCAAGCTGGTATGAGTGTGTTGAAGAGAACATGTCTATATATATATAATATATACACACAAACTCGAAAAAAAAGTATATATATATATATATTATTAAAAACATTCCATTATCTTCGTATGCAATGTCATGACCCCTTTAAAGCTTCAAAACAAGTAACATTTATTTAATAGATCTAATGCTGTGGATAGAAAAATAATATGTTGTATGCTTTTATTTCGTCATTTTCTATTTATATTCGCTGATGTTAAGAAGGGGTAATCTAGTTTGTTTGCAAATTATACTCAGCTACTATACAGGCTGTTGTGAGTGGTTTCCAGGGCAGTTAATACAGTGTTTTCTGTGTATTTTGTTCTGCTGACACATAGTTGCTAGGTTATTGAGAGTGGTTGCTAAGGTGTCGCTAGAAGTTTGAAGTTGTTATAGGTAGATATTTGGCCATTGTTTACTGACCCAAGTTGTAGCAAGCACAATATTGAGTTTCATGTGGATGAAAATAAGGCTGTGATGAATATTTTGCAATGGCATGCAAGCAGTTTTCAAAACTCAGAACTTTTATGTTTTTTGTCTGCTGAAAGGTATTTGGAAAGATGTTTCATGAACAATCCTTTGAAAATACTGTGCTTCTATCCCTCACAGCTTCGTTTCCATTTTTTCAGAGATAGTAGGGTAAACTGAGATAGAACAGTCTATTTTTAGGGGTAAGTTATTCACTTCACTTTCTTCTTTCAAAGCTGAATAGCTTCTTGTTCTTTTGTATACCATAAAATGGAACTTTGATCTTTACAATCCTAAGTCTATCCTCTAAAAATTGCCATATTTAATAACATGTTACCCTTCAGTGTTATCGTGCAACTTAGAGGGGTGCGGGGTGGTCAGTGGGGCAAAGATACACTGTAAAACCGATCAGTGAAAGAAATGAGTTAATTGCACTCAAATAATAATGAAAGTTCATTGGACTTAATTTAAATAAGTTCTGTAAACTCAACATTTTGTTGTAGTAAAGTGAACTTAAAATGATTGTGTTTTTGTCACGGTGTCTGTTCTGTGTTTCCCTGGGTGTCCACTAGTGGTCTCACTTCCCCATAGGCACCTCACCGCAGGCACTACAATTCCCACAAAGCCTTGGCCCTTCATCACAGTAATTGCACTCCTGTTAATTGCACTCAGGTGTCTTCACTTCATAGTCATTACCCTGCCTATATTAACCGGTCTGTTTCTGTTTGTTTTCATGGAGTCCTTACTTTCCGCCACCCATTTTCCTCGCGATCCTAGTTTCTAGTTCCTGTTCCTATCCCTGTTTGTTTGTTTGTTTTGGATTGATTTTTGGTTTTCACCCCCTGCTTGTTGGATTCTGATTTTGGATTACCCATTAAAACTCACACTGCTTTTGGATCTCACATCTCCTGGGTTCCTGTGTTCCCGAACGTTACAGAAGGACTCCATCATGTCGAGATCCAGCGGTTTGGGACTTCATACCTGTTCCCCAGCCAGTATGGTGGAGCGGAGGGCGAGATTAATCAAATTAACCACCCTCCGCCAAGAGGGGAATGAGGTGGGTGGTATGGCACAAGTGTTCTGGACCCTGGCGGTTGGAATGGGATATAATGATGCGGCCCTAAAAGACATTTTCAACACCGGTCTGGATTACCCGGTGCCAAGAAAAGAAATGGATCAGTTGAACGATTTTTGATCTCTGGGAATTCGTTTTCTACGTACAACATCAGCCTCCGTGGAATACCCCAGCCACACCTGTCTCTCCCGGTGGGATGGCCGACTCTAGACCGGGGTCTACAGACAGGAGGACCGCCAGCCCAGCACCACTGCACATTATGGCCGCCAGCCCAGCGCCACAGCACAAGGTGGTGCAGTCCAGCACCACTACACAGTATGGCCGCCAGCCCAGCGCCACAACACAAGGTGGTCGCCAGCCCAGCACCACAGCACAAGTTGGTCGCTGGCCCAGCACCACAGCACAAGGTGGTCGCCAGCCCAGCGCCACGGTGCAAGATGGCTGCCAGCTCAGCGCCACAGCACAAGGTGGTCGCCAGCCCAGCGCCACCGCGCAAGATGGCCGCCAGCCCAGTGCCACAGTGCAAGATGGTCGCCAGCCCATTGCCACAGCACAAGATGGCCGCAAGCCCAGCGCCACAGCACAAGGTGGCCGCCAGCCCAGCGCCACAGCACAAGTTGGCCACCGGCCCAGCTCCTCCGCACAAGATGACAGCCACAGTTGACCCTCCAGAGTCGAGTCAGGTTCCCGTTGGTCCTCCAGAGTTAAGACAGGTTTTCGTTGGTCCTCCAGAGTTGAGTCAGGTTCCCGTTGACCCTCCAGAGTCGAGTCAGGTTCCCGTTGACCCTCCAGAGTCAAGTCAGGTTCCCGTTGGTCCTCCAGAGTTGAGCCAGGTTCCCTTTGGTCCTCCAGAGTTGAGTCAGGTTCCCATAGACCCTCCAGAGTCGGGCCAGGTCACCGTTGACCCTCCAGAGTCGGGCCAGGTCACCGTTGACCCTCCAGAGTCGGGCCAGGACACCGTTGACACTCCAGAGTCGTGTCAGGACACCGTTGACACTCCAGAGTCGGGTCAGGTCACCGTTGACACTTCAGAGTCGGGTCAGGTCACAGATGACACTCCACAGAGTCGGGTCAGTTCACCGTTGACACTCATGAGTTAAGCACTACCACAGTTAGACCTCAGGAGTCAAGTCAAGTCACCGGTGTTCTTCATGGGCAAGGTCAAGTCACCAGTGTTCTTCATGGGCAAGGTCAAGTCACCATTGATCTTCATGAGCAGAGTCAGATCACCAATGATCTTAATTAGCAGAGTCAAGTCACCAATGATCTTCATGAGCAGACTCAAGTCACCAATAATCTTCATGAGCAGACTCAAGTCACCATTGATCTTCCTGAATCCAATCTAAACACCACGGAACTACCAGAGTCTCTCCTGAACTACCAGAGCCTCTCCACGTCTCTGCTGAACTACCAGCGCCTCTCCACGTCTCTACTGAACTACCAGAGCCTCTCCACATCTCTGCTGAACTACCAGAGCCTCTCCTCATCTCTGCGGAACTTCCAGAGCCTCGTCACATCTCAGCCGAACTCTCTGAGTGCTCGACCGATCCTGTTGTGGCTACGGACGCCACCCTTAACTTGTTCATGTTCTCTGTTTCAGACTTGCCTAACCAGACTTGCTCTCCTGTGTCATCAATCCCACTGTGGTGGTCTTCTGCGCCGCCCTGGTGGGTTTCTGTCTTGACCGCACGGTTGTGGTGGTCTTCTGCGCAGCCCTGGTGGGCTTCTGTCTCGACCACATGGCTCCAATTCCAACTTGCTCCACCCTGGATTCCTGCCCTGTCGGTTCGGCCCTGGGCCACTGAACTTTCTGTTCTCTCCTGGACTTGTGTTTTGTTCTTGTTTTGTTTTAGTTTTTTGTTTTCTCTCTGTTTCCCTCCATGGACCTGGCCCTCCGTCCCTCCCCCTGGTCCTCCGCCGGTCCACCTCCCTCCTGGTCTCGTTGTTGTTTTTTGCACTTCTTGTCTCTGTTTCCCTATATTACCTGGCCCTCCGTCCCTCCCCCTGGTCCTCCGCCGGTCCACCTCCCTCCTGGTCTCGTTTTTGTTTTTTGCACCTCTTGTCTCTGTTTCCCTATATTACCTGGCCCTCCGTCCCTCCCCCTGCACAGTAAATTTGTTAGAGTAAAATTTACTCAAATTGAAGAAAATTTTACTCTATGCCAGATAACATTTGGTCCCTCTCTGAAAAGAGTAAAAGTTACTCTTTTGATAGAGCAGTTTTTCCAGAGTTAATTATACTCAATTTAGTGATAATATTTTACTCTTTCCTACGATATTTAACTCTATTTAGTGTTTTTTTAAATCAACTCTCATGCTATTTTACTCACTTAAGAGCTACAAGAAATTGACTCTGCTACTTTTTAACTCTGTTCAGGGGAACTTCAAATTTACTCTGCCACATTTTACTTCCCCTCCAGAGTTGTTTATCATCAATTATGAGTAAACTATAAAGAATAACTAACTGAATAAAGAATAACTATTCATGGTTTACACTCAAAAAGTCTAGAAAATATAAATGAAAAACTTGCTTTTCAGTCTGAAAATAAAATCAACAACTGTATACTCATGTCTCAATTTTATTTTCAAGCACCTGTTTCAACAACATTACACTTACACTTAATTCATTTGTGATCCTAAAAAAAAATAATGAAAACAATACTAAAAAAATAATAAATAAATCTAGCACCTGTTTAGTTCACTTGTGATCATAAAATAAATAATGAAAAGAGTAATACTAAAATAATAGAAAATTGTGATAGTGGTAATGTAAAAGAAGAGATGAAGAATTACATGAAACAATATTGTACAATAAACAAATCAGAATCCAAACCATAAGACATAAGAATATCAAACAACTTGTGGTGCAAAATATCCCTAATCTCCAAAACAGAAGGTGCTTCTGTGGTATGTGCAACTTTGTAAGCATGGATATGATCAGCTAAACAAAACGTTTTTAGTGCAGTTGTAATCAAAAGGACCTGCTCATCTTTGATAACAATTTTCTGGATTACATGAAATACGGGCATTTCATTTTGAACTTGAACACAAACTGCTAACCCCAAACGATAAGTATTTCCACAACGCTTGACCCATTTCACATTTAGAACCTTAGTCCACATAGGTACATTAAGTTTCTCAGCAATCTCAGCACCAACTTCCATTTCATTCAAGGGAGCCATTTTCCCAGGCCCTAATTTCATGTCATTTGGATCAAATGTTTGCCAAATGTAAGCGGTTTGGCACTGGTGTTTTTTTGCTAATGTTTTCGTTATGTTTTTAAAGCTTTTCAACTGCTTTTTAAAAAAGTTATGCTTTGCTTCATAACGCATGCACCAACAATGTATCAGTGGTCCAATTTTCTGCATACAACTGGGGTAATGCACCATGAAATGATGCTTTGGTAACAAGTTCTTATCAGGAAACAAATGCTTAAACAAACTGTGGTGCTCTGCAATCAGGTGTTTCAAATAAATTGTGATACCAGTGGATATAACTGAAGAAAACACTATATTAACTATCTGAAGCAATAAAATAAACAAATACCAGTGTTGATCATTAGGACAGACAAGATCTCCAAACATAATGGGTAGATGACGCAGTAAACACCAGCTCTGGGTGGCATTTAAGCCCAAGTCATTGGAACCCTCTCTTAATGCTACACCAGGAGGTTTGTTGTTTTGTTCCAAGAAGCCATAGTTGAAACTCTGAATTCTTCTGTGTACTTCTGCTGATGTGGTGTAATTGTCAATCAGGTGCTGAAGGAGTAATTTCATTTCATATTGTCCAACGCCCTCTAAAATATCATGCATGATATCAACCGAAAAATTTGCAGTGGTGTGGAAATATTGCAACGAATTTAAAAGGCAAGACTTTTTTACTCCCATTACATAAGGTAGACTGGGATTGCTCTGCATACTCTGACAGTGTTCAGCATGAAGTTCTTTAGTTCGCACTGATATCTTTGGACTATCTTCACTGAACTCTGTCTGAAAGTCTTCTTTCTCTAGTAAGCAAAAGCGGCAGCAGTACCTAGCACTGAAAGATTCTACAAAACCAAATAAAGAATGGACTCCAAGGTTGTCACCGGTGACTTGGACAATGGTTCCATAAACTGTATGATCAAATAAAGGAATCTGAATTCCCTTGGTTTCCAGTGTTGAGATATCCTGAACAAGCGGCTCTAGTATTTTATCAAACCCGTATGTTTTTATATCTTGTGCATGAAATAAAGCGACTAAATGGATATTTAGTAAACTCGAATTGTATTTAGGGGAAATATTTCTAAGGGTAAAATAGATAGCTCCTAGTTTATGTATTCCCTTTTTTGATCCAAGGGGGTTTGAGCATTCGAATTCATCAAAAAAAAGCTGGATCTGAACAGCATGTCTTTGTTTTGAGAAGAGCGCATGATTCTTAAAGAATTCTCCATCTTGTATGTCATAAATAAAATTTGGTATTTGTTGTGAATCCCTCATCATCATATCTTTAATGTTAGGGTGCTTATAAATTGACTGTAATGTCTCAAGAATTGGTATATATACAAATTTATCCTTAACAATGGTTTGGACAAAAGTTCCAATTGTTCTGTTACGCCGTGTAGCAAATCTTGTTCCGAGAACATATTCAACAGGATCTATTTTTCCCCATTTATCCGAAAAGTACTGCATTCTCTTACTCTCAGTGTTTAATGCCACAAAAGGATTTTGCATTTTTTCAAAACACTGATCAATTTGAGACTCAACTAAACTTTTTATGGGCTCCTCTAAAGATAAGCTGTTTTTCACAGATTCTTGAGTTTGACTATAAACGTCTCCAATCACTTCTTCTAGAGCACTAACAACATAGTTAATAGTTGTCTCTGCAACACCAGCAACTTTAAGTTCAGCTACCACTGTTGCACAACTGTTTGCTATATTTGTTTTTAGGAGTACAGGCTCACAAGTTGAATTTTCGTTTGGTAAAACACCTACATCCCCTAGTGAAATGGAGTTGGCGTTGGATGAGCTTTCACCATACTCGAGGCGCGAACGGTCAATTGAACAACACTTGCTGAGATGCTTTCGTAATCCAGAAAAACTATGGTAAACATGTGAACAACCTCTTTGAGCACATTTTAACTTCAAACTTTTGCCTGGACAAAGGCCATGAACTAACTTAAAGTGCCTTATAAGGGCATTGGCACTAGCATGCCCCCTTTTACATATGAAACAAATCATCTGCTCACTGGAGCATTCTAGCTCTTAACTCAGCCACTCTGGGATTCACCTTGGTGGTTTCAACATCTATGTAATAGACAGTGGTTTGCAGAAAGCTATACACATTGGTAAGTTCCTGACAGTATGAGGTGCCAAAGACAAAGTGAGCTTTGAAAAGCTCATCAACACAGGCCAGTGAATTAGAGGCCTTACAGGGTAGAGCATGTTGGTCAATCACAATAAAACAAGACTGGACCATACTTCTCTTTGGCCCAACAACAAGTAGATACGGCTGGAGACTCTCTCCAATGGTATCCAAGTGCCCTTGGATACTGGTACCGGTCTGTGAAAGAAAGAAAACACATTAGTGCCAATGTGATTTAAAAGTTAAACTCAATATACACCATGAATAAAATATACAGTGATGTCTTCTACCAAAGTTTCATTACATACTTCCAACAGATTGTTACTAAGCAGGGCTCCAGACTAACTTTTCCACTGGTTGCATTGGTGCTACCAACTTTCTCAGTTGGTCGCACCAGCACATGATTTGGTCGCACCCATTTTTTTTTGCTACAACATAGGATTAATCAATGCATGCTGATGAATAGTTGTCTCAATCTTTTCATTTTTATATGACTTAATTCCTAAATTTCCTTAATTTCGAATGGACTATATGCACGGTTACTTTCTGGAACATTCCGTACCCACTTTACATCCACACAAAACCATCAATGGTTGACTTAATGTTGCATTTCTCTTTTAATGCCGTTATCACACTTAAACACAGTTTGAAAAATGGATTCAGGATGTACTCGTTCATTATATAAATTTGGTTGCAGTCTAGAACCCTGCTAAGTATGTACTAAGTAGAAAAGAATAGAACAAGAACAACAATTTGGAGGACCAAATAAGAACCTGTCTGAGAATTAAGCAAGTTCAAGGTCACACAGTAACACAACAATATGAACTAGTGTCATTTGATCTGCTTCATCAGTAGCTTCACCTTGATGAATTTGACAAGACAATCACATGCTTTTCTCGCTGAGATCTTTCCCGGTCTTTTGCGACCTTGACTTGAGGGTGGTAAAAGGTGAACCAGCATCAGAATGGAAGACATGTCACTGTCCCAACCTGGAGACAAGGAAAACAAAATAAACACATTTGTTTTAAGTTTTTAGGTAGAAGGGGTTGAGCATACCCTCCTACTCAGTTGAACTAGTTTAACTTAGATTTAACTTCACTTGGATGATGTGCCGGTATAAATACATTAACCACTCTAGTACTTTAGTTTATACTGCACACAGAATCAGTATTAACAGCACATTAATGGCCAAGTCTTGATGACTACAAATGTGTGGATGAATTAAGGTGAAACCTCTACATATATTGAAATGAGGTCATAGAGTTAAACTTTATCTACTACATATCAACCATACTTTTGTTATTCAGAGACCCAAATTCTGTAAATCTGCAACTCCTGTACTAGGCCTTTGAGAAAAGATCAGGGTAGAAATGTTAGAGAAACAGGTGATTTTCATTCTGACAGGTTACCCCATGCAAGTCTGTGTTGCATATGAATCAAGCATGTCTAATGGGTAAAGTTGTGACCACACTTTAAACTCTATAGATCTGAATAAAGCTATGCTTGTCATTAACGCATAACTTCCTATTAAATAATTTAAGTTATAGCACAATATAGTTACCTTCTTCACCTTCAGTGGCTTCAGCATTTTGGATGAGGTCTTGGAGCTCACTAGTCTGTGTGAGGCCACGGCACTGTGCAATAACCTTTGGTTTTATGTTGGTAGACCACTTCTCCAACAACTTTGCAGAGGTCGCATCACCAAATAGAAGTCCAAAATCTTGATCAATCTGTACAAAATGCCAAAGATAATTAAAGTAGGAACCACAGTAGAAACTTGCTTTTTTTACCTAATGAGTCTGGGTTACTGCAGAAAAACAATAGCACTTAATTTCATATGTGTATGTTTTCATGTTTAAAAATTTGAAGTCTCACATACCAAGCCTGGTATATCCAAGAATCGCGGGAAAATAGAAAGAATATCAGATGACTCTTTAGGGTCGTGCAGCATCTTCTGGCGATAGGCCAGTGTTAACCTCATCTTTTCCTTTACCACTTCCTCATCAGCTGTATGCTTCATCAGGGCAATTGCTTCCTGACACTGACGTTCATCTTTCAACCAGCTGTCTTCTTTGAAGGGATCCCTGTCAGTAGTTGGCCCACCTGAAAGTGTTTAAGACAATATGAAAACCAAATATTTAGTTCCTTTTCTTTCAAAAGCATGCACAACACATTTATACCAAAACTAGATACATGACAGGAAAAAACATAGAAAACATACATGTACAGTATCCCAGATGAACTTTTAAATTTGCCCAACATGGATGATTGTGCAAAACATATTTGCATTTAAAAAGAACAGCAATTATATTTTGAAGAGATACTATGTAACACTTGACCTCATTTACATTATGACTTAATTACAGACCAATCTGGAACAAAAGAATACTAGAATACTTTTAAAAAATTATAAAAATAAGCAAGTTTTACGTTC
This sequence comes from Carassius carassius, assembly GCF_963082965.1. NCBI lineage: Eukaryota > Metazoa > Chordata > Actinopteri > Cypriniformes > Cyprinidae > Carassius > Carassius carassius. Next base: position 23,611,379 of record NC_081768.1, on the reverse strand, counting down.
AATAAAAAAAAAAAAGTTTATCAAGCCTTCCAGCCAAGCTAATAAGAGCACTAACTAAGCATCAAATATCGCACCTGTTTGTGGTTGCCGTTGGCGTTTCATCCGTCCCTCTGATGCTTCTTTCTGCAGAGTCTTTATTCTCCATGCCAGATATCCACTTCCATCTTCTGCATTGTAATAGTGCTCCTATGACCAGAACAATACACAGACCTAGTAGTTATACATTACACAGCTAAGAAAATAAATACCATATAAATTATAATGTAGATAATCTTTACTCTGCAATAAACAGAGTATATCCTCTTCCTGTAAATCAAAAAGATTGAGAGGCAACAGCTACTTACATAACCAAGCTTGCTCCTGGGGTCAGCCAAGTATGGGAATAGGGAGATGATTCCCTTTGCATATTCTTCCTTCAAACGTCGGGAAGGGCTTGTTCTTTACACGCACAAATTAATTACAACCCATAACATCATAAACATCAATTTACAAATAAATGTATGAACAACCTACCCATGTTCATTTGTCAACTGGGCAACCAATATTTTCACCAAGTCACGTCTTCTGCCATCTGACAGACTTTTAGTGCGCGTGTATTCATTTATGACCTTCTCGCCTCCAGGGCTGCTCTTTAGGATATCTTCAATCATCTGGAGGGGGGAATTATGTAATATTGAGCAGAGATGAGAAATTATTAACAACTGACAAGTGTAGTTCCAAATATATTTACTATTTAAGTAATTCTATATACGTAGATGTATTTCAGAGGCAAGATTGGTGATCCTTACTTGACCAAGATGACGTTCCTCAGCTCGATTTTTTTCAGGAGGACTTCTAATCAACATTGCTGTGTCATCAGACTCTGACGTGCCCTCAGTATCTCCTAAATATGAGCTTAAGCTTAAAGAATCTGCAATATAAACCATATCAATGGTCTGAAGATCTGTTCATACTACTTTTGATTGCATGCTATAACAGCTATTGAGAATTAGTCGAATAGATTAGACTATGCAAATTGGTAAATATTGCTGAGAATAAACAAAACTTACCATCAATGCTTGCTGTGCCTGGGATGAAAATTTCCAGGACACCAATGTCTGGTCGTGTCAGCAGATATTCAAAAGCTTCCTCATCAACCTCTGTCTTTGAGTCATCAAAGACTTTTACATCCATTGTAGGAAGATCAAATTTCTTGGCAACTGAAGGAAGACAAACCATTGGGAAATTGACAAAGGCCAACAATGCCAAAGGAACTAAAACAGTTATTTTTATACCCCATAAGATAAAATCATACTTATTACATTACTATTAAAAAAATATTTTCAGAGGAAAAAGTATTAATGATATAAACAATGTTAAAGTTTGTTATATCTCACCACATTCCAAAAACGTCTGAAATGTAAAAGGTGTTGGAGAAAAAATATATTTCTTGCTATCTTTGAACTTCACTCTGACAACGTTGTTGGTTTGCATTCTGGAGGGACCAAAGACACAAAGTTACACAAGGCGTTGACACTCACTGTCAGATGAAAAAAGGAAAAAAAGAAAAAAATTGGTAACACTTTACTAAGCTTATTTTATAGGCCCATTTTCTTTCTTTTTTTTTACAGGCCGAGTAAAAATTTGAATCACTGGCCCGACTGGATTTTCCAGCTAAAAAATCCTTAGCGTTGAGCCCTAGATTATGTATAATATAAGGTAATGAAAAGCATGATAGCTCCCTAATGTTGGCTGAAGTCATTGTTAGCTGTTGAGGTTTTTGTAAGATTTTGGATAGTAATGACGCAAGTGTTACTACATCTTTCTAAAGGAACTACTAATTATTTGGATCAGTATTCTAAAGTGAAGATCTTGGTAACCTACTAGTAATGACTAAAGTGTTACCAAATCAATCGGAAGGAATTACTATTCCAAATCTTCCAAAAATCTAAAAAGCCTACAATGACTATGACTTTAGCCATTACTCGGGAGTTATCATGCTTTTAACTTTAGAATACTGTTCCAAATAATTAGTAGTTCCTTCTGAAGGATTTGGTAATACTTGAGTCATTATTAGTGGGTGACTACCATTACCATATTTTATACGTTATGCATTATTCACGTTAATTATGAACCTGCAGTGTTCTTAGTAGTCCTCTGGGAGGTATGATTTTTATTTTATTTTACTGATAAACTAATTGTGAACTACCACATTCAGAGCGATATTACTTACTAATTCATAAATCAGAGTTTCTTGTTAGTTAATAGTTGTTACTACGTGTTAACAATGCATTAATCATTTGTTCCATTGAAGTTATTCATTAATGATGGAACTTCCATCATTTATGAATAACTAACTTACACATGATGTGTAACAGTTAGGCTATGCGAATAACTAAATGATTAACGCATTGTTAACACTCTAGTAACCACCATGGAACATTATTCTAACGTGTTACCAAATGCACTACACAACATAAATTAACTTTTTTCACTAATGTGTTTTTAATTTGTAATAACAGTTTAATAGTTATGTTAAGGCACGGTGCTCAATGCTCATCCAAATCCACATCAAAATGGCCTCCATCGATCCTAACGTTAACTTAACTCATTACAGAGTCAAGTACATGTGGTGCACAACTCGAGCGCGCTCGTCACATTTGATATGAAGCTAACTTCACTGGTGTTAACGTTCATGTAATATATATGTTAGCTAACGTTATTTGCTTTGGTTACAAAAATAAGATAATTTATCATTTAAGATAATAAGATAACTTTCAAGATTTATCCTAACTTATTTCTATCTTGAGGCCAGTTTAAAATGTGATCATTTTAGGCTATGTGTTCGCCTTCCCAGTAAACTAACGTAGGCTAAACATTTTGGTGCACCACAGCATCCAACAAGTGATTAACGTTAGTGATTCTCCCTCGTTAGCTAGCTAAACAAGTCTTGTCGAGCACTAACGTTCACGTTAAACTTCACATCAAGTTAACATTAGAAAGCGATCTCTGTAATGTTTAAAAAAACGCGGCAAAATGATCTGAGCTCAAAATAGAGGCTATTATTATGAAAATGAGTAATATAACTTTGAAATTCTACTTACTTTTACATCCAGCAGAAGCACAAATTCTTCCAAATCCACATGCATGCGATCGCGATCGCCGTATCCAACGTAATGGCGGATAAACGAAACTTTCGGAGGAGAAGATTTTGGGGAGGAGTCACAGTTACTCTTTAATTTTGCTCCCACTCTATGGACACATTTTACTCTGTTCACTCAAAATAGACCAAAAACAACTATTTTTGAGGAAAAAAAAAATGACTCTGGAAAAATTACTCTGCCAGTTTTCCTGTGTGATCCTCCGCCGGTCCACCTCCATCCTGATCTCTATGTTTCTTGGTTTGTTCTTGTGTTCCGGTGGAGCATTTGGTAGCTGCTCCGTGGAGGAGGGGGTAATGTCACGGTGTCTGTTCTGTGTTTCCCTGGGTGTCCACTAGTTGTCTCACTTCCCCATAGGCACCTCACCGCAGGCACTACAATTCCCACAAAGCCTTGTCCCTTCATCACAGTAATTGCACTCCTTTTAACTGCACTCAGGTGTCTTCACTTCATAGTCATTACACTGCCTATATTAACCGGTCTGTTTCTGTTTGTTTTAATGGAGTCCTTACTTTCCGTCACCCATTTCCCTCGCGTTCCTAGTTTCTAGTTCCTGTTCCTATCCCTGTTTGTTTGTTTTGGATTGATTTTTGGTTTTGACCCCTTGTTGGATTCTGATTTTGGATTACCCATTAAAACTCACACTGCTTTTGGATCTCTCGTCTCCTGTCTTCCTGTGTTCCCGAACGTTACAGTTTTCTAGTTTCCAGCATGCTTTGCATCAGAAAACAAGGAAAATAAATGTAGAAATTAAGTGTTATTTTGTTTGTTTTTATACAAGATTAACATAGAGGGACATAAGTTAGTACTTAAATGTTGTGTTATATTAGAATTTACAAAGGTTTCTGTTATGTTGGTTACCGCTGTGGTGAATAGAGCCATAGGCGCTTTTATCCAAAGTGACTTACAGGCTACACATTGTTTTTACCAGTATGTGTGTTCCCTGGGAATTGAACCCAAGACCTTTTGCATTTTAGTTAATGTTTATTTTAATTTAAGTAACAGCTATGTAAACATATGTTTCCTAAATATCTACAAACATATTATTTTCTTTTTTGGCTTCAGAAGGGTCAAAAACGTACATACATCCCCTTGTTTCTCTATCAGTCTGCAGTTTGGATTCAAATGTTTCAGTATTTGATTCGTTAGGGTTGCCAGGTCTGTAAAACAATCATTCCCATTCTATTCAAAACTATCCCAATCATGTTTTACCCAAACCATAGAGCCCTCCACATATCAAATACCAATTTATATATAAACCTATTTTGAATGTGATTAGTCGTTTATATATAATAACTATAAAAAAGAAAATGATTTATTCTGAAGCAATATACTTATCATTTTTTTCTATCAGCTGCATGTTTTTTTTATGTTTAATCCAAGGGCATTTTTCCCCCTTTATAGATGGCATTTTCCTCATTAATACTTCATCTTTGATTTCATATGCATTTAATTTATAAATTAAATTATAATAATGGGATTTATTTTTTTAATATACAAACAAAAAACAATAGTGGAAATTATACTTTTTAACTAAATTAAAACGCCAGTAGGTGCAAGTACTGAGCGTTTAAAGAGTGAATCACTGAGTTGTTCATTCAAGCGATTCGTTCAAACGGCTGATTCATTGATGTTTATTCATGGGCTAATGAATCTTTGACTCAACCGATTCGTTTCGAAAGACGGAATCATTCAGCAATGAATCGGATGGTTGCTGTGAGATTCGCTGTGGTTCTGCCTAAAATGTAAGTGAACTTATATTATTGCACTTGCTTATTGAACTGTTTATTTAACTATTAAACAGTCGTAATGGTGAAAACATTTTGTGATGTTGCCTTACTAACATTTTATTTATTGGTTTTAATGTCGAGGCCCTGAGTAAATTTAAAAAATTTAAACCCCTGATTATATATATTTAAATTATGCATGAACGTTCCCAAACACGGTGACAGTGCCATCTCTGTGTGAGATATGTGATTGTTGTCATATTTCTATAAAAATCTAAAATACATATTTGTACTAAAGTTAAAATGGATGATTAATACATCTCTCGTATGGAATCAAATAGCAAGCACTTTGAGTGTCTTGATCATCATATTTATTTCCATATAAAAGAAACAGAACTGAGATTATATCATGTCTATTAGCAACACAGCACGTGAGGGTGAATAACGCGATATCTGCCTTTGATCTCATTGGTATCTTTTCCACTTGGAGAGACCCGTCTTGACAGCGTTTATTTCACTCCAACAACCCCCTCCTCAAACAAGTGCATCTCAAACCAAAGCCATATAGAGCTCTGTCTCAAACAAGCCTAATAAAATACACATCACATCGGAACTCCTTCATTCTAATCAGTTATGCAAATTGCGTTCCATTTCCATGACGTCACACAGCAGCCGCGATCGCTGAATCTTTCTGAGGATTCATATGCTAGTAGGAGTATCATATGTGTACAGTCGCAAATTTTCTGAGTGAATTTGCAATACAGAGAGTTAGTTTAGCTTCAGTCAAACAACCACAGTGCACAAATTTGATACATTTTCACCGGACAGTATGTCTTCAAGATTATCGTCAGTGTCTGAGGAGAGTGTAGAGAGTCAGTTGCGCCTCACTCAGAGCGTCATGGAGGCTCCTCCTGTGGAGAAGAGCTCAACAGGTGAGATTACAAATATGTTCGAAACTGTTCAACTCTGACTTAAACACATCTCACAAATTCAGGAAAGCAATAGATGGGTTATAGTGGGGCTTGGAGTTATTTTTGTAGTTTTTCTCGAGCTTTGAAGAGCATAGTAGGCTATTTGATGTTTGCTAGACACCAGTGGTCAACTTGTGATTTGTACAATTAAAAAATTCACGAAATATAAAAACTGAAATAAAAAATTAAGAAATATTCATGAAATAATGTACACCTATCTTTTTGACAAATATAAATAATTCCATTAAGTTCCATTAACACAAAGAGTTAATGTTTGTGTTTCTTTTCTTCAGTAATTGTAGTGCTTCAACCTATTTCAGTTAGTTGCCAAGGCAATTAAAAATGTTTTAGTTTTATTTAATGATGACAACCTTGGGTCATATTTGCCACTAATAGTATTTTCTATTTATTTTTCTTAGTTTCAGAAAAGCATACCAGCAAGAGGAAGAAGAACATAATTTTGTCTTTCTTCAAGAAAGTACGTAAGGCTGTGAAGCTTCCCATCTGCTCCAAGAACACAGTGGACTGTCTACCACAGCTGGACCCACAGTTTGACAACTCTACACCTAGCCTGGAAGGGTGGAGCGATGGCGCTTTATCCAGTTCGGATGGCTGCCCAGAGCAGTCCAGCTTTACTCTTCCAGGTGAAGTGCTTGTTGAGCCAGTAAGGGCTTCAGCTTGCCTGAACCTAAAGACAGCATCCAGATTAGATGACTCTACACCTAACGTCATCTCAGAGGACAGTACAGAGAGACTGAAATTGGAGGCTTCAGGTGAGAATAAAATTGCATTACAAACAGGGGACATCCATGTATCTATAACAGTAAAATGTCAGAGATCTCTAATAGCTAATATTCAATTTGTTGATCTTAGTTACAAAAAAGGGCACAGAAGAACGTAGGGAGAGGAGAGGAATCCACTCTTTCTTCAAGAGCGTGTGGAAGGCTATGAAAAAGCCTTTCTGCTGCCAGAATAAAGTGGAGCCTTTTGTGTCTCCACCAGAACTGGATGATCCTGAGCTGTCACCTGTCCCAGAGCCTTCAGACTGTGTCCCAACTAATGGTAAATCTGTGATCATTATAACAAGATAAATGTAATTGAAGTAATAAACTTTTTCCAAATAAGTTTATTAAATATGCTTAAACTTAACTGAAGTTAATTTGCAGTTAGCTGGCATCTACTGTTGGACTCTCAAACATGTTTGTGCCTTATTTATTTTTTCTATATTAATATTGTTTATTTTCACAAGGCACCAATTGTATTAAGACTGTGCCTTTAAAAGAATTAACCATCTACCAGTTAGCCTAGTTTATGATTTTATTTCATTTTGAAATTTTTTTATGCACATTATTTTGTAAGTTATTAAAAATCTTGAAGAAGAAAAAAGAATAACTCGTCATACTGCTTTAAGGATTTTATGCAACTTCAAATGATCTAGCAAGTTTTTACGATGTACAATACATTATACAATATGTAATAAGTTCTTGTGTATGTGTTTTTTGTTTTGTTTTTTCTTCAGAATCCATTAGCACTCGCTATATAGTACAAAAGATTATTGGAGAAGGAGGCTACGGCAGGGTGTATGAGGGAATCCGTATTTCCGATGGCAAAAAGGTAGAAGAACATTTTGCCGAATCTGAATTTTTTTTTAATTTTAATTTAAGATTTTAATCTTAAATACTCAATTCTTCATGGTTAGGTTAAGGTTAGGTGTTCAATATGCTCAACTGTGTTTTTTATCTTTTGCAGGTTGCCATCAAACGAATTCAAAAGACTTTACGGGATCATTATCTTCAAACTGTAAGCTGGCAAAACATATTATGTATTTAGTTGTTAAGTGCTGATTACTGTAGTTAATTCACTTGTACGTAACATTAAGCATGAATTCAACTTTGACTCTGTTTATTAAATCTACAAAGGTCCAAGCAATGTAAAGTACAGTACATCTAAAAATTTTTACCTAACTAACCTTATGTTGCATCTTTTCTGTAGACTCTGCATCCCAAACCTCTCATTACCGAAGTTGCACTGATGCTAACGATGAGGCAAGGACCAATAAGCCCCTACGTCATCCAACTATATGAGTGGTTTGAGCACCCTCAAGTATTTACTCTCGTGATGGAGAATCCGGATCCCTGCGAGAGTTTGTTGGACTTCATCAACAAGAATCCTAACATGAATGAGAAGACAGCACGCCTCATTATGTGTCAGGCGGTGCAAGCAGTACAGCACTGCATTGAGTGCGGTGTTTTTCATAACGATATTCATCCAGAGAATATCCTGTTGAGAAAACACACTTTGGAGATCAAGTTGATAGACTTTGGCTGTGGTCATCTACTTAGTAGTAATGGCTATGATCGCAGTCAATATAGAGGTGAGCTGGCATTTTGTGTAACAGAGTGTGGAAACCAGTTTTTAGTGACTTACTACTGATCATATGATTCTTCTGAGAATTGCTCAATGCTGATCATGTCTTGCTTACAGGAATACAGGCTTACTTCCCACCTGAGCTCTTCACCTGTGGCAGATTCTACGCCGTCTCTACAAACGTCTGGGCTCTAGGAGTGTTATTGTATGAGATGGTGAACACATGTTCTCCATTTTGCAATATAACGGAAATCACGCAAGCCAAAATTAAGTTTGAAAACCCAGATTTATCCAAAGGTGAGAGAGTAGCACTGACAACACACACATACAGCTTCTGCACAGAATTAACAAACATTGGTAGAGATTGTCCTGTCTAAAACACAGACTTTAATATTTACCAACTGATGTTAGAATTATGTGTTCAGAGATATGTTTCTAATAATTGTAAATTCCCTTAACCTTAAATGAACCACGTTCAGAAGCTGTTTTGTGCATGCTAACATTAGTGTCACATGGTCACGACTAACCAGCTCTCTCCTGAAAACAGAATGCCGTGATCTGATTGTCCAGTGTCTAAACCGTGATCCAACTGAACGGCTGACCTTCGAGCAGATCTTGCAGCATGACTGGTGTAAAACAGTGGATCTAGAAGAGTCAGAGGATTGAAACAGCATTGGTTTCAGAGATGAGCCAGTGTAACAGACAGAGTAGGAAACTACATCTGTGCTGTCACCTTCAATTCTGAATCATATATGATGTAGATTTAAAATATGATCAGTGAAGTGAGTTCACTTTAACAATCTTTTTACACTGTAATATATGACGACTAGAAAAAAGACCTAAGTGAAGACAGTCAGTGTGAAGAATCCTCTGGTTTTCTCTTTCCTAGGGTTGGACACACACCTTCCAGTAAAAAAGCACTATGAATTCACATGCTGAAGGAAATTGGAAACTCAAGCCCTCATGTGAGCCCAGAACTAAAGAATCAGAGAGCTTGGAGCACCCCTGAATTCAGAGCCGGTCCACATCCTTACAGTCCCATCTGAATCTGAGCATCGATAGTTTTAGTCATCAGAGCCATAAGTGCTTTGTTAAAAGCATAGTTTTAGCTTTGTTTTAAAAGCACTTGTTTGGCTTTCTATTAAAAGCGTAGTTTTGGCTTTGTTTTAAAAGCACAGTTTAGCTTTGTTTTAAAAGTGTAGTTTTGCTGTTTTAAAAGGAATATATTATTAGGAAGCAATAAAAAAGGGCTTTATAAAAAATTATATTTAATAAAAATGATAAAAATAGTATCTAGTACTAATATTACTTGATGGATTTTTTAATACACTTATATGGACCATTTATACACACGTGTGCATATAAATACATAAATTAATAATAAAGTAGCATATACTGATTTATATCTAGTGGGAGCATGTTAGGTGCCCGTTGGTCCTCCAGAGTTGAGTCAGGTTCCCGTAGACCCTCCAGAGTCGGGCCAGGTCACCGTTGACCCTCCAGAGTCGGGCCAGGTCACCGTTGACCCTCCAGAGTCGGGCCAGGACACCTTTGACACTCCAGAGTCGTGTCAGGACACCGTTGACACTCCAGAGTCGGGTCAGGTCACCGTTGACACTTCAGAGTCGGGTCAGGTCACAGTTGACACTCCACAGAGTCGGGTCAGTTCACCATTGGCACTCATGAGTTAAGCACTACCACAGTTAGACCTCAGGAGTCAAGTCAAGTCACCGGTGTTCTTCATGGGCAAGGTCAAGTCACCAGTGTTCTTCATGGGCAAGGTCAAGTCACCATTGATCTTCATGAGCAGAGTCAGATCACCAATGATCTTAATGAGCAGAGTCAAGTCACCAATGATCTTCATGAGCAGACTCAAGTCACCAATAATCTTCATGAGCAGACTCAAGTCACCATTGATCTTCCTGAATCCAGTCTAAACACCACGGAACTACCAGAGTCTCTCCTGAACTACCAGTGCCTCTCCACGTCTCTGCTGAACTACCAGCGCCTCTCCACGTCTCTACTGAACTACCAGAGCCTCTCCACATCTCTGCTGAACTACCAGAGCCTCTCCTCATCTCTGCGGAACTTCCAGAGCCTCGTCACATCTCAGCCGAACTCTCTGAGTGCTCGACCGATCCTGTTGTGGTTACGGACGCCACCCTTAACTTGTTCATGTTCTCTGTTTCAGACTTGCCTAACCAGACTTGCTCTCCTGTGTCATCAATCCCACTGTGGTGGTCTTCTGCGCCGCCCTGGTGGGTTTCTGTCTTGACCGCACGGTTGTGGTGGTCTTCTGCGCAGCCCTGGTGGGCTTCTGTCTCGACCACATGGCTCCAATTCCAACTTGCTCCACCCTGGATTCCTGCCCTGTCGGTTCGGCCCTGGGCCACTGAACTTTCTGTTCTCTCCTGGACTTGTGTTTTGTTGTTGTTGTTGTTTTAGTTTTAGTTTTTTGTTTTCTCTCTGTTTCCCTCTATGGACCTGGCCCTCCGTCCCTCCCCCTGGTCCTCCGCCGGTCCACCTCCCTCCTGGTCTCGTTGTTGTTTTTTGCACTTCTTGTCTCTGTTTCCCTATATTACCTGGCCCTCCGTCCCTCCCCCTGGTCCTCTGCCGGTCCACCTCCCTCCTGGTCTCGTTTTTGTTTTTTGCACCTCTTGTCTCTGTTTCCCTATATTACCTGGCCCTCTGTCCCTCCCCCTGATCCTCCGCCGGTCCACCTCCATCCTGATCTCTATGTTTCTTGGTCTGTTCTTGTGTTCCGGTGGAGCATTTGGTAGCTGCTCCGTGGAGGAGGGGGTAATGTCACGGTGTCTGTTCTGTGTTTCCCTGGGTGTCCACTAGTTGTCTCACTTCCCCATAGGCACCTCACCGCAGGCACTACAATTCCCACAAAGCCTTGTCCCTTCATCACAGTAATTGCACTCCTTTTAACTGCACTCAGGTGTCTTCACTTCATAGTCATTACACTGCCTATATTAACCGGTCTGTTTCTGTTTGTTTTCATGGAGTCCTTACTTTCCGTCACCCATTTTCCTCGCGTTCCTAGTTCCTGTTCCTATCCCTGTTTGTTTGTTTTGGATTGATTTTTGGTTTTGACCCCCTGCTTGTTGGATTCTGATTTTGGATTACCCATTAAAACTCACACTGCTTTTGGATCTCTCGTCTCCTGTCTTCCTGTGTTCCCGAACGTTACAGTTTTCTAGTTTCCAGCATGCTTTGCATCAGAAAACAAGGAAAATAAATGTAGAAATTAAGTGTTATTTTGTTTGTTTTTATACAAGATTAACATAGAGGGACATAAGTTAGTACTTAAATGTTGTGTTATATTAGAATTTACAAAGGTTTCTGTTATGTTGGTTACCGCTGTGGTGAATAGTAGAGCCATAGGCGCTTTTATCCAAAGTGACTTACAGGCTACACATTGTTTTTACCAGTATGTGTGTTCCCTGGGAATTGAACCCAAGACCTTTTGCATTTTGGTTAATGTTTATTTTAATTTAAGTAACAGCTATGTAAACATATGTTTCCTAAATATCTACAAACATATTATTTTCTTTTTTGGCTTCAGAAGGGTCAAAAACGTACATGCATCCCCTTTAAGTTTCTCTATCAGTCTGCAGTTTGGATTCAAATGTTTCAGTATTTGATTCGTTAGGGTTGCCAGGTCTGTAAAACAATCATTCCCATTCTATTCAAAACTATCCCAATCATGTTTTACCCAAACCATAGAGCCCTCCACATATCAAATACCAATTTATATATAAACCTATTTTGAATGTGATTAGTCGTTTATATATAATAACTATAAAAAAGAAAATGATTTATTCTGAAGCAATATACTTATCATTTTTTTCTATCAGCTGTTACATAAAAAGCTGCATGTTTTTTTTTTATGTTTAATCCAAGGGCATTTTTTCCCCCTTTATAGATGGCATTTTCCTCATTAATACTTCATCTTTGATTTCATATGCATTTTATTTATAAATTAAATTATAATAATGGGATTTTATTTTTTTTAATATACAAACAAAAAACAATAGTGGAAATTATACTTTTAAACTAAATTAAAACGCCAGTAGGTGCAAGTACTGAGCGTTTAAAGAGTGAATCACTGAGTTGTTCATTCAAGCGATTCGTTCAAACGGCTGATTCATTGATGTTTATTCATGGGCTAATGAATCTTTGACTCAACCGATTCGTTTCGAAAGACGGAATCATTCAGCAATGAATCGGATGGTTGCTGTGAGATTCGCTGTGGTTCTGCCTAAAATGTAAGTGAACTTATATTATTGCACTTGCTTATTGAACTGTTTTTTTAACTATTAAACAGTCGTAATGGTGAAAACATTTTGTGATGTTGCCTTACTAACTGTGTTTTAAATATGAAACTTTTTTTATTTTATTTTATATTTTGGTTTTAATGTCGAGGCCCTGAGTAAATTTAAAAAATTTAAACCCCTGATTATATATATTTAAATTATGCATGAACGTTCCCAAACACGGTGACAGTGCCATCTCTGTGTGAGATATGTGATTGTTGTCATATTTCTATAAAAATCTAAAATACATATTTGTACTAAAGTTAAAATGGATGATTAATACATCTCTCGTATGGAATCAAATAGCAAGCACTTTGAGTGTCTTGATCATCATATTTATTTCCATATAAAAGAAACAGAACTGAGATTATATCATGTCTATTAGCAACACAGCACGTGAGGGTGAATAACGCGATATCTGCCTTTGATCTCGTTGGTATCTTTTCCACTTGGAGAGACCCGTCTTGACAGCGTTTATTTCACTCCAACAACCCCCTCCTCAAACAAGTGCATCTCAAACCAAAGCCATATAGAGCTCTGTCTCAAACAAGCCTAATAAAATACACATCACATCGGAACTCCTTCATTCTAATCAGTTATGCAAATTGCGTTCCATTTCCATGACGTCACACAGCAGCCGCGATCGCTGAATCTTTCTGAGGATTCATATGCTAGTAGGAGTATCATATGTGTACAGTCGCAAATTTTCTGAGTGAATTTGCAATACAGAGAGTTAGTTTAGCTTCAGTCAAACAACCACAGTGCACAAATTTGATACATTTTCACCGGACAGTATGTCTTCAAGATTATCGTCAGTGTCTGAGGAGAGTGTAGAGAGTCAGTTGCGCCTCACTCAGAGCGTCATGGAGGCTCCTCCTGTGGAGAAGAGCTCAACAGGTGAGATTACAAATATGTTCGAAACTGTTCAACTCTGACTTAAACACATCTCACAAATTCAGGAAAGCAATAGATGGGTTATAGTGGGGCTTGGAGTTATTTTTGTAGTTTTTCCCGAGCTTTGAAGAGCATAGTAGGCTATTTGATGTTTGCTAGACACCAGTGGTCAACTTGTGATTTGTACAATTAAAAAATTCACGAAATATAAAAACTGAAATAAAAAATTAAGAAATATTCATGAAATAATGTACACCTATCTCTTTGACAAATATAAATAATTCCATTAAGTTCCATTAACACAAAGAGTTAATGTTTGTGTTTCTTTTCTTCAGTAATTGTAGTGCTTCAACCTATTTCAGTTAGTTGCCAAGGCAATTAAAAATGTTTTAGTTTTATTTAATGATGACAACCTTGGGTCATATTTGCCACTAATAGTATTTTCTATTTATTTTTCTTAGTTTCAGAAAAGCATACCAGCAAGAGGAAGAAGAACATAATTTTGTCTTTCTTCAAGAAAGTACGTAAGGCTGTGAAGCTTCCCATCTGCTCCAAGAACACAGTGGACTGTCTACCACAGCTGGACCCACAGTTTGACAACTCTACACCTAGCCTGGAAGGGTGGAGCGATGGCGCTTTATCCAGTTCGGATGGCTGCCCAGAGCAGTCCAGCTTTACTCTTCCAGGTGAAGTGCTTGTTGAGCCAGTAAGGGCTTCAGCTTGCCTGAACCTAAAGACAGCATCCAGATTAGATGACTCTACACCTAACGTCATCTCAGAGGACAGTACAGAGAGACTGAAATTGGAGGCTTCAGGTGAGAATAAAATTGCATTACAAACAGGGGACATCCATGTATCTTTAACAGTAAAATGTCAGAGATCTCTAATAGCTAATATTCAATTTGTTGATCTTAGTTACAAAAAAGGGCACAGAAGAACGTAGGGAGAGGAGAGGAATCCACTCTTTCTTCAAGAGCGTGTGGAAGGCTATGAAAAAGCCTTTCTGCTGCCAGAATAAAGTGGAGCCTTTTGTGTCTCCACCAGAACTGGATGATCCTGAGCTGTCACCTGTCCCAGAGCCTTCAGACTGTGTCCCAACTAATGGTAAATCTGTGATCATTATAACAAGATAAATGTAATTGAAGTAATAAACTTTTTCCAAATAAGTTTATTAAAATATGCTTAAACTTAACTGAAGTTAATTTGCAGTTAGCTGGCATCTACTGTTGGACTCTCAAACATGTTTGTGCCTTATTTATTTTTTCTATATTAATATTGTTTATTTTCACAAGGCACCAATTGTATTAAGACTGTGCCTTTAAAAGAATTAACCATCTACCAGTTAGCCTAGTTTATGATTTTATTTCATTTTGAATTTTTTTTATGCACATTATTTTGTAAGTTATTAAAAATCTTGAAGAAGAAAAAAGAATAACTCGTCATACTGCTTTAAGGATTTTATGCAACTTCAAATGATCTAGCAAGTTTTTACGATGTACAATACATTATACAATATGTAATAAGTTCTTGTGTATGTGTTTTTTGTTTTGTTTTTTCTTCAGAATCCATTAGCACTCGCTATATAGTACAAAAGATTATTGGAGAAGGAGGCTACGGCAGGGTGTATGAGGGAATCCGTATTTCCGATGGCAAAAAGGTAGAAGAACATTTTGCCGAATCTGAAATTTTTTTTAATTTTAATTTAAGATTTTAATCTTAAATACTCAATTCTTCATGGTTAGGTTAAGGTTAGGTGTTCAATATGCTCAACTGTGTTTTTTATCTTTTGCAGGTTGCCATCAAACGAATTCAAAAGACTTTACGGGATCATTATCTTCAAACTGTAAGCTGGCAAAACATAATATGTATTTAGTTGTTAAGTGCTGATTACTGTAGTTAATTCACTTGTACGTAACATTAAGCATGAATTCAACTTTGACTCTGTTTATTAAATCTACAAAGGTCCAAGCAATGTAAAGTACAGTACATCTAAACATTTTTACCTAACTAACCTTATGTTGCATCTTTTCTGTAGACTCTGCATCCCAAACCTCTCATTACCGAAGTTGCACTGATGCTAACGATGAGGCAAGGACCAATAAGCCCCTACGTCATCCAACTATATGAGTGGTTTGAGCACCCTCAAGTATTTACTCTCGTGATGGAGAATCCGGATCCCTGCGAGAGTTTGTTGGACTTCATCAACAAGAATCCTAACATGAATGAGAAGACAGCACGCCTCATTATGTGTCAGGCGGTGCAAGCAGTACAGCACTGCATTGAGTGCGGTGTTTTTCATAACGATATTCATCCAGAGAATATCCTGTTGAGAAAACACACTTTGGAGATCAAGTTGATAGACTTTGGCTGTGGTCATCTACTTAGTAGTAATGGCTATGATCGCAGTCAATATAGAGGTGAGCTGGCATTTTGTGTAACAGAGTGTGGAAACCAGTTTTTAGTGACTTACTACTGATCATATGATTCTTCTGAGAATTGCTCAATGCTGATCATGTCTTGCTTACAGGAATACAGGCTTACTTCCCACCTGAGCTCTTCACCTGTGGCAGATTCTACGCCGTCTCTACAAACGTCTGGGCTCTAGGAGTGTTATTGTATGAGATGGTGAACACATGTTCTCCATTTTGCAATATAACGGAAATCACGCAAGCCAAAATTAAGTTTGAAAACCCAGATTTATCCAAAGGTGAGAGAGTAGCACTGACAACACACACATACAGCTTCTGCACAGAATTAACAAACATTGGTAGAGATTGTCCTGTCTAAAACACAGACTTTAATATTTACCAACTGATGTTAGAATTATGTGTTCAGAGATATGTTTCTAATAATTGTAAATTCCCTTAACCTTAAATTAACCACGTTCAGAAGCTGTTTTGTGCATGCTAACATTAGTGTCACATGGTCACGACTAACCAGCTCTCTCCTGAAAACAGAATGCCGTGATCTGATTGTCCAGTGTCTAAACCGTGATCCAACTGAACGGCTGACCTTCGAGCAGATCTTGCAGCATGACTGGTGTAAAACAGTGGATCTAGAAGAGTCAGAGGATTGAAACAGCATTGGTTTCAGAGATGAGCCAGTGTAACAGACAGAGTAGGAAACTACATCTGTGCTGTCACCTTCAATTCTGAATCATATATGATGTAGATTTAAAATATGATCAGTGAAGTGAGTTCACTTTAACAATCTTTTTACACTGTACTATATGACGACTAGAAAAAAGACCTAAGTGAAGACAGTCAGTGTGAAGAATCCTCTGGTTTTCTCTTTCCTAGGGTTGGACACACACCTTCCAGTAAAAAAGCACTATGAATTCACATGCTGAAGGAAATTGGAAACTCAAGCCCTCATGTGAGCCCAGAACTAAAGAATCAGAGAGCTTGGAGCACCCCTGAATTCAGAGCCGGTCCACATCCTTACAGTCCCATCTGAATCTGAGCATCGATAGTTTTAGTCATCAGAGCCATAAGTGCTTTGTTAAAAGCATAGTTTTAGCTTTGTTTTAAAAGCACTTGTTTGGCTTTCTATTAAAAGCGTAGTTTTGGCTTTGTTTTAAAAGCACAGTTTAGCTTTGTTTTAAAAGTGTAGTTTTGCTGTTTTAAAAGGAATATATTATTAGGAAGCAATAAAAAAGGGCTTTATAAAAAATTATATTTAATAAAAATAGTATCTGTTTGTTACTAATATTACTTGATGGATTTTTTTGCTTATATTAAATAATACACATATATGGACCATTTATACACACGTGTGCATATAAATACATAAATTAATAATAAAGTAGCATATACTGATTTATATCTAGTGGGAGCATGACTTTCATCCTGTGTTATAGTATATTAATGAGATACAATTACAGATTTTGTTAATATTTTGAATCAGTTTTTATTTTATTTTTATTTTTTTCACATTTTCAGTTATTTTAGTTGCCTTGGAAACTGGCTTAAAGTAAAAAGTTGCTATTTGTTATTGTATTTTAGTTAATGTTTATTTTATTTCAAGTAACATAATTTTTGTTTTAGTTTTACTTAACTTTTAAAAACCCATTTGCCGACAAGTGAAATTCATAAAATGTGTAAATGAAATTTAGACGGTTCAACGTATTATTACTCTGATAAAGTAATTTTACACAAATAAATACATGATATTATAACACTTAAAATGCAGCCTGTGTAAAATAGATTTAAGCAAAGCTTTAGTAAACTTGATCATTATTGTGATATATAGACTATAATTATATACTAGTATAATGTATAAATATTCTGAATCCCAGAAAAAAAAATTCTGTAAAAGATGTTGATTTGATTTACTCTTCACCAGGGTAGGGTTGCACCAGCTGTTCGTAAGTTCTTACTTAAACTGGAACGTAAAGTCCAAACTAGAGGCTTAGTAACTACTAGCTAGTTTATAACTAACTCTGTACTTTATTCGGTTGCACCATTTATTCTTAAGGCAGAACGTAGCTAGTAGATCGTAAGCTCTCCGTAAAGTAATTCGTTGTCGCATAGAATGACGTCTATTTTTCTTAACCCAATCACAAGCCTTCTAATAGGTAAATAGGAAATAGTCTGAACAGCGCGTAATTTGAAACTCATTCTTGTCTGGCCTAAACTGAAAGTTAAAAAAGACATTAAAGCACATTAAAGCACACGTTATCGAACTCAAAACATTACACTTTTAATTGAAAATATCTATCCCACACATGGAGGAGAAAAGAAACAGGAAGAAAAATTTCAGTCATGAAGAAATTCTTTTTTTAATTGATGGATACAATGAAAATATTTTGTGCGTTTATGCTTGGCATACACACGTAGTTATTCATGTGGCGACACAAGGCTAGTGACACCCTGCGGATCACTCTACATACTGTAGATTTATGAATCTGTATACAATCGCCGATTACATTTTGCATTGATCCAGTTGCAAAAAAACGTAAGGCGACACACACTTGAAGGCTTGGGGAGAGAGCGCCGTTTCTGTCTGTCTCGTCCTGAATATCAGACGCTATCATGTCCGTTATCCGCATTATGCCCTCTCTTTTAAAGCGCAAACGAGCATATATGTCGACATCATCATAAATATCCAACGGATGATGTCTGTCTCGTAAAACTCGTTGACGAACTTGCGGCTCTTCATGATCAAATACGAGCTCATCAATGTAATCTAATCTGGCTGACATCTTATTCCGACCGTTATTCATGGACAGAGGCTTCCGTAAATATTTAGTTACAACGTATAGTTATGTTTAAACTAAGTTTAATGGTGCAACGCAAAAATATTTAGTAGTCCGTACGTCGTAACTTAGTGTCCATTTACGTCAAAACTAGGCTAAGTTATAACTTACGCACAGCTGGTGCCCCAGGATACAAAAGCAGCTCACCAACTGTGAGAGATCAAGCCGAGGGACAGAAATATGAAGTCTATTAAGAGGATCCCAATCATGTAAACTATAATCGTACGGCAGTGTTAGGTAGGAATCTATAGTCTTAAAGGTAGGAAAGGCGATTTTAGAGAGGCCAGCAATAGCAAGCTAGCTTTACAAACATAACATGTTTTGTTTTCAGATTTATCCAATCTGAAATCTGGTTAAAAAAATAAATTAGTTTCAGGCTCCCAAAACGCCAGATCTGTATGGAGGAAACGCTGATATGGTAATTTTTTTACATATACAGCTAAATGAGTCTCCGTGTGGACGGGCCCTATATCCCACCCTCCCTGCAAATTACTCTCCAAAACTACATTTACTCCAGAACACATGAATGCGCACAAACAGAGCAGAGGCTAATCAGTGACATAAGACGCTGCTGGTGGAGGGTTGAATTTTATGCTGTCAGATTACCTCATGTTGCATTCAACTGTGAGAAAATATTACAATGCAAAGTAAACCATTTTACAATAATAACACATGCCACTCTTCCTTGCTCTTCAATAGCATAATGGAACGTGCTGATGACTTATCATATCTGTTTGAACAAGGTGTGCAGTGCTTGAAAATTCTTGCATTGGCAGCGGTGGCGTAGCGAGTCAGCCGAAATTATGTTTAAGTTTCAAGTCCATTCATTATTTGTAGCACGCAAGCCACTCAATTATCTCAGCTTTGTGCTTTGATGTCTTTAAACATCAAACAATAAACATGTTTTTATGCTTTTTAATGTGTGCGATAATTCACCTCAGATCAAGCTGCATATGAACCAATATTTTCCCAAGTAAATGAAAATTAATGTTGATCATATGCTGTGTTTATTGAACCAATCGGATAAGAGTAAATGGAGAGTCAACGAGAGCCTCGTGTGATTGGCTACAAGAAGGTTGTGGACCCGCCCTCTCCCTCACGATTGCAAAACTCAGTGAGAGAATTGTGCCCAAATTGTATGTGCAGAGAAAAGAGAGACGGAGCTGTACATATCGGTTTATTTCGGGAACTTTTTGCCCCACGTGCAGAACAAGTCATTTAGACATTTGCAACAGTTTGTTTTTTTAAACATACAGATTGGTTCTATGCAGTCAATCCATTTTGCAATTCTTTAAACTGTTGTTTTCGCTTGCAAATCACCGTCTTTTAGCGAAAACAACATGCCAAAAGTGTAAGCAGGGAAAAAATGGAAGTCAGAAGGACGCAGATCATATTTATTTTGCTTTAGCTTGAAGCTGCAGTTTCACAAAACTCGAATTACACTTATTAGTAACAGTAATCTTGTTTTTATATATTGTAGGCAGCGTAGGTGAACTGTACAGTGACAAAAGTGCATGCCCTAATAATTCTCTTTTAGCAGCCCTACAACATTTAGCCAAATAATGTGTTTTTATGTTTTTGTCATAAACAGATCTACTGTATAATGAATGGCAGTGAAAAGTAATATGATAAATGATAACAATATTTGTTTTGATAATATTCCGTCCTACCATGAGTGCTCAAGCAGCCTACTGTTTCTATGGTTACCTCTTTAGTTGAACGAATTTCTGTTTTCAAGCAACTACACCGTAGGTGAAAACACATGCCATATATTTTGTACGTTTTTATTTATTTGTTTGTTTTTATATATATGTATTTACTTGTGTAAAAAAAGGATGCACTTTCATTTAAACCCCCCTCAACTTGTTGTTTGGATTTATTGTGATGATTCATTCAGTCTCACCATATTTCAAACCACGATGGGGAAAGTGCATCTGCTTTTATCCTTTGACCCTCTAATTTTTCATTACATTTAGTACAATTACTTATAAGCACTCTTGTGTCTAGAAGCATGATTATGACTCTTCTAGTAATGCATAGATACATCCTTAATGTAATTTCTGAATGTACTATAGAGTGCATCTTTCTGAGGTTTCTGTTTGAAACATGATCACCACAAATTCTAGCTTGCACTGCTCTTCTCAGCTTCAGCATGCTAGAGGGATTCTCAGATTCACATCACCAGACTGTCAGCCCATCTACAATATGTGGGTTTCTGTTTCCAGAACTGTGCATGTGTGAGAGAGAGTGAGTTCTCATCTGTATGTGTTGGTTTCTTGAGCTAGAGGGAGAAAAATAGAGCACTTTTGTTTGTGTTCTGTGTTGGCCTTGCTTATGAGTCAGCAGCATCTCTAGTAAACACACAGTATACCTCCCGCTAGCCCTGAACAGTAAGATAAAACCAGCGCAATAGATACACAATGAATTAATTGCAGTTAGCCTACTGAATAGATGCTCCTTCCTGTCCAAAAGGAAATTAAAGTCACTACATCCAATGCCAAAATTCTGCCATCTAAACACAAAACACTGCAGCAAAAGCCAATAGAGAGGTGACAAACCATCTCAGTATGTAAATATATCTGTGTGAAATGTGGAAGTGGTTTGGGTGTGAATCTTGAGAAAACCTTATACTGTAAACATCTCAAACTATATATTGTTTGGACTACAACATACCTACATGCTTGTATAATTTCCATATAAAACAAAAGGTCAATGCAAAAAAAAAAAGAAGGTATTTTAATATGAATATTAGTTGTGATAAACGCCTGGAATGAACAGATCTTAATGCATCCTTTCACATTGACATGCACTCTAAAACATACTGGGTTATTTTTGCTACCCAGCCGCTGTGTTGAGCCCACCGGGTACAGTATGTTTTTTATTTTTTATTTTTTTTGTGTTGGGTGGTTTGTGTGTTACCCAGCTGCTGGGTTACTGGCTGGGTCAAACTCACTGACAGCTGAAACTATACACCCATCCCCCTCACTCAAACAAATTAACCCAGCTGTTGAGTTACAATCAGAGTGTGGGCTTTCTGCATCCTCTTCAGGAGAGAGTGGTTCTCAGTGCCGCCTAACTGGTGCACAGTGAAATAAAGGTTTGTATACGCTTAGTTTCATCTAGTCTTTAAATTAATTCCTGGTTAGTATAGTGGACAGTATCTCTGCCTGTCACACAGAAGACTGGGGTTTGATTCCCCGATGGGGAGCACTAGCTCTATGGGGAGGTTGTGGCCTGGTGGTTAGAGAGTTTAACTCCTAACCCTAAGGTTGTGGGTTCAAGTCTTGGGCTGGCACCAAACCCCCAACTGCTCCCCGGGTGCCGAAGCATAAATGGCTGCCCACTGCTCTGGGTGTGTGTTCACTGCAGTGTGTGTGCACTTTGGATGGGTTAAATGCAGAGCGTGAATTCTGAGTATGGGTCACTTCACACTACACAATGCAACATTCAGGCACAGGATGTCAGTCAACTAAATGTGTCAGCAAAGTTAGTTTTGCAAGATTGAAGTGTCTTTGTCCTTGCATTACAAACTTATTTTATTTTATTACAAACTTATTTTATTTGTTATAATACTGAATATAATTTATTTTAATGTTAAAATATGTTCTCTAATCTCAGTACTGTTTGTTTATGGGCAGGTCCTCCATCGAACAGCAGCCTATCACCGGCTCAAATTTTGAGAATCAGCACTATTACAGTGAAAAGGGATAACAGAGAACAGTGCCCTTAACACACCTATCTGTAAGTTTTCTAGTGTGTCTATTAAGAGCTTGATTAGCTGGTTCAAGTGTGTTTAATTATGGTTGGAGCTAAACTGCAGGACAGTGGCCCTCTAGGACCGAGTTTGGAGCTGTAGGATAAAATTATTATTTATTTACATTTAATTCACTTTACTTACTTAATTTACTTTTAATGCTGCTGTTTGCTAAAATCATGTCTGCGGTCAAAAATTAAAATGACTGATGCCTTGGCGCTGCGCACACACACGCAAAGCTCGGGTTATGATGCAAGCACGTGGTTAAAGCTAGAAGGGATACGTTTGGCGCTATTGGGCATGCGCACATAAATACAGCCTAAGTTGTCACACTGTACAACATTAATTAGTATTTCATTATTGTAAAGGGTAAGTTTAAGGCAAGTGCACTGCTGGTCATGTGACAAGAATAAACGAATCAGCTTTTTCCTTTCCAGTAACAAAATTGAAAACTAAGCCAAGATGGAGAAACAGCTGATCATAGCTGTACAAGGATAGATATTTTTTAAATGAATTTAGCAGCAGAGCTACTGCAAGAGATTTTGTTTTGAAAGAGAAAAAAGCATATTGCTGGACTCGGTCGAGACCAACAAGAACATTTGGCGAGTCCATTGACCAAGTCCGAGTGCAAACACCAACGAGTCTGAGACAAGTTCGAGACGATAGAAAAATGTCTTGAGTCCGGACTCGAGTCTGTACTACAGCCCTACTTTTCAATGTTACATTTTTAAATATATGTATTGTAATATTGTAAGCAGCTGTATTCATCCAAATAAGTTCAATTTGTCATATGTGTCCATGGGTGTTCTGGCTTATTAATTAATGTTCATCTTTGGATTATTACTGTTGCCTTTAGTAATTCTGTGTTTGATTTCTAGTTTCCAACCCATTTAAAGCCAGTAATATAGTAATTTTTAAGCAATTGTAGAGTTAAATAAAACATCCCAGCATGTTAGGTCAAACATTTAATCCAATCAACTGGGTCAAAATATCCCAGCATTTGTTCTGGCCAATATTTAACCAGAACCAGGTTGCTAAATAACCCAGGAAAGGTTTTTTTTTTGTTTTTGTTTTTACCCAGCATTTATTTATTTATTTTTTTGAGTGTAAATATTTGCATATTGTCTTTTTATGAAGAGCTTTTATAATCTCCTTTCTATCGCACTATGAAGAAATCTGACCGACCAATAGGATTCATTCCTTTTGGTCACATGCCTAGAACCACTCAAAAAAAAATAATAAAATAAAAAAAAATTTTTTCCAATACTGTGCAGTTTATTTTTTTAAAATTGTTTTCTTTTAACATGATGTTAGGTTTCCAATTTAAACAATTGCATTGTGTTAAACTGACTTGAAACAGTTTTGGTTCAACTCAATATTTTCATTTTGAAATTACATTTCATTTAAGTAGGGCAAAAATACAGTGTTGTAATGTAATGAAGTAAAAATACTTTGTTACAGTACTTAAGTATTTTTTGGGAGTATCTGTACTTTACTTGAGATTTTATATTTCAGGCAACTTTTACTTTTACTCCGCTACATTTCCTAATTAAAATGCATACTTTTACTCTGATACATTTCCCCTAAGTATATTCGTTACTTACTACAAAATAGTCAGAAGAACACAGACTGCAGGAAAACAGGTTTGATGAATCAGTGGTCTGGCGTTTGCAAGTTAGAATCCTAAAAACACTTTTGTTCATGTGAAAACAAGTGTGCACCACGTACAACCGCAGATGATTTCATTTCCCACTCAAGTAGAGTCTGGGGTGTGCAATACAGCATCGTCTGCAATGATATGGTAAGTGTTGTTGTGATGATGTGCAATCTGACATTATCAAGTAGGCTATATAACCAAATCATACACAGAGTGCATGCGCATTGATTTATTAGTCTATTAAAACTCAAAATTCCAGGTATTCTAATTGTAGACGGCAATAATCCTTCTGTAGGCTTTTTATATTTATATAATTTCATGTAGGCCTAGTTAACTTAATCTATTTCACACAAAAATTAAATAACAATTTTTCTACAGATGCATGAAAACATTAAATAATCATTTGATGCAAGTTCAGTAAAGCAATAAATGACTTACATTTTAGACACAATATTGCTTGTTTATGCTCAATTTAGCTAACGAAAATAGATCACAGCACTGTTTTACGTCTCTGAGCAATGGACGGTGTTTGCTTATTGAATAAATCAGTTTTTTGAACGAATCGTTTGCATAAATGATTCAGTGATTCACCCATTAACAGGGTTAAATGCTTTGTTTCTGAATGAATCAGCCGTTTGAATTAATTGGTTTAATCTCGATGACTCACTCGTTAACATTCGCTTGCTGTCACCTACTGGCGGTTTTAATTTCACAATTCGACCATTTTTTTTTTCCATGTTTTAAATTATTTCAAATATCAGTTTTCAACATTTTATGTTAAAAATAAAACATGAGGCTAATTTATACATCTGTATCCATGTTCTCTCTGAGATTCAAAAACTGTGTAAATACATGCTATTTCAGATGCAGATTCCTGAAATGTTTCGGTATGTTGGAATGAAAAAAACTAAGTACCGGAAGAAGTGTTTCCTATTCTTACCCAAAAATACAAAATGGAAGAAATAGTTGAAACTGAACACAATCTTGCTACTCAAGCTGTGTATGAACATATATATTTGCTGCTTTTCCATTTTGCATTTCCTTGTACTTTTACTTTCAATACTTGAGTACATTTGAGATTAAAAAAAATACTTCTTGTAAAGTACAATAAATATCACATACTTTAAGACTTTTACTCAAGTAATATTCCAAACGGTGACTTCAACTTCTACCAGTCATTTTCTGGTAAGATATCTGTACTTTTGCTTGAGTATGACTTTCTGGTACTTTATACACCACTGCAAAAATATCATTTGATGCTTTACTTCAATTTACTTAAGTAACTTAAGTACTTAAGTAACAAAACAATTCTTTACAACCACTTTACTTACAGGGATAGTTCATCCAAAAATGAAAATCTGATGTCTGCTTACCCCCAGGCCATCTAAGATGTAGGTGACCTTGTTTCTTCAGTAGAACACAAACCAAGATTTTTAGCTCAAACTGTAGCAGTCTACCGGTCTTATAATGTAAGTAGATTGGAATCACGGCTAAAACATACAATAATAATAATAAAAAAATAAAAAACAACAACAAAAACAACACACACAAACACACACAAACAAAACCATATTAAACCCTGTGGCTTGTGATGATAGATTGATGTGTAAAGACACGAAACAATCCGTCTGTGCAAGAACCTGAACACTATTTAGATACATTTAGTTATATCTGGTTAAGGTTTATGATCAGGGTTTGGTGCTTCTACACTCTTGTTAATCAGCTATCATTTCCCTCTGATTTTAAGAATAAATTATGGGTAGGGTTAGGTTTAGAGTGGGATTGGGTTAAGTCTATATTTTTGGACATCAAAAGATGTTGATCCAGGAACATGTCTTACTTGGCAAAATCATGTCGACCGCCTAAGGTGCCTGCTGCTGAGATCGCACACAACAGGACACACTCAGGAGAGTTCTAACAGTTAGGCGCTGGGTGAATCAGAGGTAAAAATTATATAAATACTGTTCAGTTTCTAGCACAGACCGATTGTTTTGTGTCTGTAAACAGCAATGTATAATCACGAGCCACAGGGTTTAATTTGGTTTTCTTTGTGTGTTTTTTTTTTTTTTTTTATCCTCTTAAATTATAAGACTGATAGACTGCAACGGTTTGAGCTAAAAATCTTGGTTTGTGTTCTACTGAAGAAACAAAATCACATTTTCATTTTTGGGTGAACTATCCCTTTGATTAATTTGAGTTGAGAGTAAATAAACAATTTTACTTGTTTAAAGGGATGAAAATTATGTCATTAATGACTCACCCTCATGTCGTTCCAAACCAGTAAGACCTCCATTTATCTTTGTAACACAGTTTAAGATATTCTAGATTTAGTCCGAGAGCTCTCAGTCCCTCCATTGAAGCTGTGTGTACGGTCTACTGTCCATGTCCAGAAAGGTAAGAAAAACATCTTCAAAGTAGTCCATGCGACATCAGAGGGTCAGTTAGAATATTTTGAAGCATTAAAAATACATTTTGGTCCAAAAATAGCAAAAACTATGACTTTATTCAGCATTGTCTTCTCTTCTGTGTCTGTTGTGAGAGAGTTCAAAACAAAGCAGTTTGTCATATCCGGTTCGCAAACGAATCATTCGATGTAACCGGATCTTTTTGAACCAGTTCACCAAATCGAACTGAAACGTTTTAAACGGTTCGCGTCTCCAATACACATTAATCCACAAATGACTTAAGCTGTTAACTTTTTAATGTGGCTGACATTCCCTCTGAGTTCAAACAAACCAGTATCCTGGAGTAATTCATGGACTCAAACAGTACACTGACTGAACTGCTGTGAAGAGAGAACTGAAGATGAACACCGAGCCGACCCAGATAATGACTCATTCACGAGTCAAGAACCAGTTGCATCGGTTTTCAGATCACCAGTAGTGTTTTTGGACAGTTCCATTCAATAAACCGGTTGAAGAAAACGGTTCACCGGTTCTTTTGCGCTCGACGTAATGGCGTCATTAGCGATGATTGCCCTTGATTCAAGCCTTCGGTTTACCTGGGTTCATAACATTAGCACAGAATCAGTTCAGAATCAATCACCAAAAGAATCTGTTCGGTTAAGGCGGTCTGTGCGTCAGTCTGCTTCACGCTGAATCACACAAGCGCAGTATCATCAGCTCCTCGGTTCACGAATCGGACACGGCTGACAGAAACGGTTCTTGACTCGTGAACGAGTCATTATCTGGCTCGGCTCGGTGTTCATCTTCAGTTCTCTCTTCACAGCAGTTCAGTCAGTGTACTGTTTGCGTAAATGAATTACTCTGGGATATTGGTTTGTTTGAACTCAGAGGGAGTGTCAGCCACATTAAAAAAGTTAACAGCTTAAGTCATTTGTGGATTAATGTGTATTGGAGACACGTTTATTTGTATAGCACTTTTTACAATACAAATCATTGCAAAGCAACTTTACAGAAATTTTTGTAGTAGCTTATCAGTGGTGACTGTCAGTTTATGTGCATATGACAGAAATGCACGGAAAAATCTATTAAAAATGTAGTCTAACAGACGATGAACACTATTAACAGCAATTATTATACAACCCGAATTCCAGAAAAGTTGGGACGTTTTTTAACTTTTAATAAAATGAAAACTAAAAGACTTTCAAATCACATGAGCCAATATTTTATTCACAATAGAACATAGATAACATAGCAAATGTTTAAACTGAGAAAGTTTAAAATTTTATGCACAAAATGAGCTCATTTCAATTTTGATTTCTGCTACAGGTCTCAAAATAGTTGGGACGGGGCATGTTTACCATGGTGTAGCATCTCCTTTTCTTTTCAAAACAGTTTGAAGACGTCTGGGCATTGAGGCTATGAGTTGCTGGAGTTTTGCTGTTGGAATTTGGTCCCATTCTTGCCTTATATAGATTTCCAGCTACTGAAGAGTTCGTGGTCGTCTTTGACGTATTTTTCGTTTAATGATGCGCCAAATGTTCTCTATAGGTGAAAGATCTGGACTGCAGGCAGTCCAGGTTAGCACCCGGACTCTTCTACGACGAAGCCATGCTGTTGTTATAGCTGCAGTATGTGGTTTTGCATTGTCCTGCTGAAATAAACAAGGCCTTCCCTGAAATAGACGTTGTTTGGAGGGAAGCATATGTTGCTCTAAAACCTTTATATACCTTTCAGCATTCACAGCGCCTTCCAAAACATGCAAGCTGCCCATACCGTATGCACTTATGCACCCCCATACCATCAGAGATGCTGGCTTTTGAACTGAACGCTGATAACATGCTGGAAGGTCTCCCTCCTCTTTAGCCCGGAGGACACGGCGTCCGTGATTTCCAACAAGAATGTCAAATTTGGACACTATTCCGCTTTGAAATAGTCCATTTTAAATGAGCCTTGGCCCACAGGACACGACGGCGCTTCTGGACCATGTTCACATATGGCTTCCTTTTTGCATGATAGAGCTTTAGTTGGCATCTGCTGATGGCACGGCGGATTGTGTTTACCGACAGTGGTTTCTGAAAGTATTCCTGGGCCCATTTAGTAATGTCATTGACACAATCATGCCGATGAGTGATGCAGTGTCGTCTGAGAGCCCGAAGACCACGGGCATCCAATAAAGGTCTCCGGCCTTGTCCCTTACGCACAGAGATTTCTCCAGTTTCTCTGAATCTTTTGATGATGTTATGCACTGTAGATGATGAGACGATGTCTGACAGATGCCAACTAAAGCTCAAAGCATTTGCAATTTGACGTTGAGGAACATTGTTTTTAAAGTTTTCCACAATTTTTTTACGCAGTCTTTCACAGATTGGAGAGCCTCTGCCCATCTTTACTTCTGAGAGACTCTGCTTCTCTAAGACAAAGCTTTTATAGCTAACCATGTTACAGACCTGATATCAATTAACTTAATTAATCACTAGATGTTCTCCCAGCTGAATCTTTTCAAAACTGCTTGCTTTTTTAGCCATTTGTTGCCCCCGTGCCAACTTTTTTGAGACCTGTAGCAGGCATTAAATTTTAAATGAGCTAATTAAGTGGATAAAAGTGTAAAATTTCTCAGTTTAAACATTTGCTACGTTATCTATGTTCTATTGTGAATAAAATATTGGCTCATGTGATTTGAAATTCCTTTAGTTTTCATTTTATTAAAATGTAAAAAACGTCCCAACTTTTCCGGAATTCGGGTTGTATGATGCAATTGAACTTATAGCAAAAATATAGTAGTTCTTTATGTTTTTTCAGGGTTAGCATCATCTGAGGTCCTTTGAGGGGTTGGAGCTTTTGTAAATCCTAGCGCGATATATAAAAAAAGAGAAAAAAAATAGAGATATAATTAGCATAGCTGCTGTTCAAACCAAGTAAAATTAATTAGTTCAACCCAAGCTATAGAATAATAATGTGCATTTGATCAGCTATAACTGATTAACATTATCAGGAACATTATCAGGAAGGCTATTGCAGAGTTTGGGAGCCAAATGTGAAAAAGCTTTACCTACTTTAGTGGACTTTGCTATCAAAGGTACTACCAAATGTCCAGCATTTTGTATCCTTAGGGAGCGTGATGGATTGTAGCATGGTAGAAGGCTAGTTAGGTAGAAGCTAAACCATTTAGGGCCTTATAGGTAAGTAATAATATTTTGTAACTTATACAGAACTTAATAGGTAGCCAGTGCAGAGACTGTAGAATTGGAGTAATATCATCATATTTTTCTTGACCTGGTAAGGACTCTAGTGGCTGCATTTAGCTTGTTTAATGAAGATGCAGGACAACCACCTAGAAGTGCATTACAATAGTCCAGTCTAGAGGTCATGAATGCATGAAATAGCTTTTCTTCATCAGAAACAGGTAACATGTTTCGTAGCTTGGCAACGAAAGATGGAATAATGCTGTTTTTGTAATATGGGAAATATTATAAATATTTCAAAAGACAAATTGCTGTCTAATATAACACCCCGATTTTTGACTGTAGAGGAAGTAACAGTACACCCGTCTAGTCGCAAACTGTAGTCTATTAGATTCTGTGTACTGTTCTTACACATTTAAGAGGAGAAAATTATTGGTCATCCAATATTTAAAATTTTGAACACACTCTGTTAGCTTAGATAATTTAGAAGTTTCATCTGGTCTCGTTGAGATATATAGTTGAGTATCATCAGCATAACAGTGGAAACTAATCCCGTATTTTCTAATAATATTACCATGGGGCAACATGTATATTGAAAATAGCAGAGGACCTAGGACAGATCCTTGTGGCACTCCATATTTTACTGGTGATAAATGAGATGACTCCCCATTTAAATAAACAAAATAGCGTTGGACAGGTAGGATCTAAACCATCTTAGAGCCTGCCATTGAATACCTGTATAGTTTTGTAATCGATCTATGTCATGATCTATGCTGTCGAACACAGCACTAAGAAACTAGCAATGAGATGAAGCCTTGATCTGACGCAAGAAGCAAGTCTTTTGTAATTTTAACAAGTGCAGTTTCTGTGCTATGGTGAAAATTCTTCATACAGATATTTTATTTTATTATTTTATTTTTTTGCAGAAAGGAGCACAAATGAGCAGACACAACTTTTCCAAAAATTTTAGATATACATGGAAGATTTGAAATGGGTCTGTAATTTGCCAGTTCACTTGGATCTAGTTGTGGATTCTTAATAAGAGGCTTAATAACCGCCAGCTCAGTGTGACGTGACCTAAAGAAGGTTATTTGATAATCTAGCCACTGTGCTAAATAAAAACCTTTGATTGTTTCGGTTATTTTCTATGAGTTTGTGGATATGCTCGGCCCTGGCGGTTTTTAGAGCCTGTCTATAGCTGGTTTTTCCATGCAATTCTAAAAACTTCCAAGTTGGCTTTTCTCAATTTACGCTTAAGACTACTGGTTTCTTTCTGGAGAGAGTGGGTATTACTGTTATACAATGGCAAAGTACATTTTTCTCTAACCTTTTTCAATTTAATGGGAGCAACAGCTTCTAATTTATTAGAGAAGATAGTCCCCATGTTGCCAGTCATTTCGTCTAGTTCATATGTATTAATTGGTACATCCAAGCAGTTGAGATAAATCAGGCAGGTTATTTGTGAATCTGTCAGGTACGATAGCTATATCAGTCATATCGATTCCGACATAATTCAATCTAGCATATGATTAAAACCATGAGTGGGCGCGGTGACATTTCGCTTGACTCCAAAATAGTTTATTAGGTCAGTAAATGCAAGTCCTAATGCATAATTTTTAATATCAACGTGAATTTTAAAATCTCAGACAATTAGCGCAACAATGACCAATAGGTATGAGAGGAAATCTGCAAATTCTTTTAGGAATTTTGTATAAGGCCCTGGTGGTCTATACACAGTATCCAGAGCAAGAGATTTATTTGGCATATCTGACAGTGTAACATTAAGCAGAAGTATTTCGAATGATTAAAACCTGTATCCTGTTTTCTGGGTAACATTGAGAATATCACTATATATTAGGGACTTTGAGCATCAACAGCTGATGGAACGGCAATGGCTAATAAAGTGTGATTGCGCATGCATGACTTACAGTGCTACTGTAATTCATGACGTGTACATTGTAATGGTCTACTAAGGGAGTACATCTAATTTGCTGTAGTCGCTTCTATGTGACAGATTAGGTAAGTAAATGTTATGTTTTATGGCTTGCTGCATATTAATTGTATCTGCATATGATTCCACAATTAGCCTTTTAATGAAATATAGTACATACCTATATGTTTTTAACTTAATCTAAATGTAATAATTTTCCCATTTGCACAAAGATATGTCTGCAGTTGGCATCAACACCTCAAGTAGTGATGATGATGTGAAACGAGCAATGTAAGAAGCCCAAACATCCTCCTCAAAACATATGTTGAATGTAAAAATGTATTTCAGTTTTATTTTATTTTTCATGTTGATATTTCACAAGTTAGTTGTCAATATATCTAATTATACTTACTGTTCAAAACGAGCTTGCTAGTTCACATGTCTTGTTGATTAGAGCCCCTATGGAGTGGACAGAGAGGCATGATATACTCCTCTGTAGAGAAATCCTTCTCACAGAGCCATACAGGTTCAAGAAGGGCAGCACTGACAAGTAGAAATCCTGTTCTACTATTGCTGAAACACTGAATTGTTTCCAAGGACTCTGTGAGGGAGAGATTCACCTTAATATAGTTAAAATTCAAGACCAAAAATAACAAAGATGAGAGGAGTAGTGGCACATCAACACAAACAACAGAGCTTGATGAGCTTATAGAATAAATAACAGAGAAAGAAATAGCAGCAGAGGAAAACAGAGGGAGTGATGAGAATATAAGAAAGTCAGATAAAGACAGAGCCAAAGCAGAGGAAGCAAGGAAGAAGGCAATGAAAAGAATGAGCCAGACTTCCAAGATGCTTAGTGATGAGGGAGAGGATAGTAGAAATAAGAAACAATGAAGAAGTGGGAATGACACCATTGAGTTTTTAAGGGAGAGAGGTCAATCTGAGAGGGCTTTGAAGGAAAAAGAATTGGAAGAGCAAGCAAAGACAGCACAAGCGTCACAAATGCAGATGACTGAAATGATGCAGCTAATGCAACAACAGGAACAGCAAATGCAGGCAATGCTTACTATGAAAGGGAAGAAATAATAGTGAGATTTTATTATTTACGTATATTTTATTGATTTCTTTGTGATTTCATATATAAAAGATTTCAATGTATACATTCTTTCATGTTAATAAAATAAAATATATGAACATACTGTGACTTCTTTTTAAATTTTATACATTTACAGTAACTCAATTTTATATATATATATTTTTTTACAAATTTACAGTAATTTTTATTTTATACAGTATATGTGGTCAGTGCATAAAGTACAGTGTGTGTGTGTGTGCCTCACATCATGTGTGTTACATTATGAAAAATAGTCTCTAATATGCGGAGGATCCAAAAAAAAAAAACTGAAATGTCTGATTACCATACAGGCAAGTAAATACATTTCTTAATAAAGCAGATACTACATAAAGTTTCCCAACATAACTCAAACCAATTTTTAAGTTCTTTTTGAAGTCCATGTCCCCAAACAACCATTCCACAGACACTCTGACATCATCCTTCTTTCCTTACGTTAAAAATTAAATAAAATATTTTTTTTTAAATAAAATTTTAAAATAACTGTGTACTAAAAACAGTTTCAGGTACCCACTGACTTCCAAACTATGAAAGTCAATGGATGGACTGTCCCTTTAACTCTAACGAATGACATTATTAAGCAAGTTATTCAGACTTACCTACAGGGCCATAGAGATTAAACCATTTGGGATGGCTACTGCCTGGTATTTTAGGCTGTGAATGCGCTTATGACCATTGTACAAGATCCTCTGTGTTATTCGTACAGTACCATCTAGTACGAATCCAGTAGAAAATGCCTCGTTACCACGTTAATCGACTACAGAGGGTTTTTAAATCTACACTTCAGGCTTGTTGCTTTTATTTTTATAGCTAGAAGAAGAAGAGCAAAGACCTGGCTGTAAAATGTGTATGAGCTGGCTGCCTCTATTTTATCTGCCAGTTCTAATTAGAATCCATTATGGAAATAGATCGAAATTTAAAATTTGGTTAATGTCTACTGAAGACAGCGCAAAGACCTAAAGTGCTCATGTTTGTTGTGACTGGCAAATCGGAAGTGATAAATAGTTATTAGTTAAGACAGTCAACTCTTCTGCCACTGTCTTCATGAGCCTAGCAGCTCTTAATTTTAAAACTGAGCACCCTAGATGTTGCCACACATACCAAGGCTGTTAATCGTCTTGGCGTCTTTGTGGTTTCTGGTCTTTGTTTTTCATGTTTCTGAGAAATTAACATGATGTTAAATGGGGATGTGAAAATAATATAACAGCACACTGTCAGTTTTTATGCCCTGTGGTATGCATGAGTTCACCAAGCTGTTTTACCTTATGTTTTGTATTCTGAATTTTATTAATAATGGAAGAATTTGAAACTGCCTACAGATAAATTCATGAGAGCATTTCTGCTGACAAAGCCATGTAAAACTGATAGAAAACAAAAGAATAGAGTCACATTTTTTGCAAACAGTGTCCGTGCCAACTAGGAATGAGCAGTGATGAGCAGTGCTGCTTCACATTGACAGTTGTTAAAGCAGAAGTATCTTATTTCTACAGCACCAGTGGCACCAGATGAAACTTAAAGGGGGATGTAATTTTAGGGATGTGATTTTTCCATATAAATACAGATTTCTGCATTATCTGACCTCGGTAGGAGGACTTGTGTAAATATGATTGAATTGTAATTTTTTGGGGGTTGTGATGTGACAGGATGGATATACAGAGACAAAGAAAAGCAGAACAAGCAGCTGTATTACATTAGCCCCTTTCACACATACAGTCTTTACTGGTAAATTAGAACAGGACCTTTTAAAAAATACTGGTAAATTCGTTCCGGCAAATTACCGATATGAAAAGTTGTAACCTTATCAGTTAATTACTGGTGGTTTGGACGGAAATGATCAACACCTGTCTCTTGTTTCAGTAATTGGAGTGGAGAGAGTATATAACACCAGGAGAAACAGGAGTTTTTTTTATTTTATTTAAATGACTCAAAACATTAATTCCAACAACTCAACATACAACAACAATGCTTCACAAAACAAATATTAGACCTTTAGATGAAATCACAAATCATAACAAAAAACACACAAAAAAGGAAAAAAATATTTCCTCCTTTTTTCTATTTAGATATTCAGAATATATATAATTTAGTGAACATAGTCTGGACATTATAGTATCAAGAATTTCTCCATAAATTTTAACAAAATTTAGTTATTTTTCCTTTTAATTAAATTTAATGATTTCTTTAGCAAATCCATCTCGATTAAGAATAAGTTACATTTAGATATGAATTTTGCAAAAAAAAAAAAAATTATGGATGTAATATTTACCATGCAAGATGTAAAAGTTCACCACATATTCAAACATTTTACTTCAGAGATAATTTATAATTGACCTTTCTTGGGGCAAATAGAAAAGAACTAATGTCAGACCAAAATTTTAAAGAAACATCACAGTTGTAAAATAAATGAGCAAAGTCTTCCTCATGTACAGTACAAAAAATACATTTGTTGTCAATGTCCATGAATTTTGATAAAGCTTTACATGGGTAGATTTTGTGAAGTATTTTAAAGTGTACCTCTTTAACTTTATTTAGCATACAAAATTTATTTTGATTTAACCATGCTTCTTTCCAATGAATATCCGCAATTTGTGCATTCCAAAAATATTAGCAGAATCTAGGAGAAATTTTAATGTTTGGATTGAAAAATTAATCTGATCTTTTTATTCTTACAGGAATGAGAAAATAGTTTGATACCATCAACTATTAACTCAGGAAATTTCCTTTCGTTACTTCCAAAAGTAAGGTGACGTTTCATCAAATGTTTTAACCCATTGGGAATAGCTTTAACAACTTGCTGAATCTCGTTAAATGAAATGGGCAAATTGTAAATAAACCTAAAATCTTCATAAGACAAAACATTTCCATTTTCATCAAACAAATCAATGACAAAATATATATATTTTTTCAAACCATTTGCGTAAAAATTAAGATTTATTCCTAAAGGTAATAAGACAATTGTTCCAGAGACGCATTTTTGTGTGGAGAAAAATTGTGATAGAAACCAATTTTCCAAGCTAATAACACTTGCTGGTAAAATTTGGGTATATTAATTGGTAATTTCCCAGGCAGATAGTTACATCTCAATAGAAAAGATAAGCCTCCAAGCTTGTTAAAGATGGACTGAGAAATAAAGAACCATAATGAGTTTTCATTTTTTGACAGTTTCTTAACCAATTAAGTTTAAAAGTATTGTTAATATCAGGAAAAACAGGAGTAGTCGAGAGAGAGAGGGACTGCTGACGTGTGCCTGAACTGCAAGGAGTAACCCGGAAGTGATTACGATAGTGTGTTGATGTCAGAGTAAAAGTCATCGTTGGTGTTTGATAAGATTTTTTGTTAATAAACTCATCAGCAGTCCAGCCGACTTCTTGTCCTCTTCCTTTCCACCCATGAACATACTACGTACAGTCATCATACGATGTCTCTGGGCCAAAAGCAGCTGCATGAATGGAACATTTTACACAACATTTTTTTAACATTAACAATCTTTACAAACACAAGACCAGGAAGCGCAGCCATTTAGATGTAATTTCTAGTTAATGACGTCACAGAATTTACTGCTAATTTGAAACCGATGTTTGAATGTCATTGCCTGCAATGATTACTGCTAATTACTGCATTTTTGTAATTACCAGTAAAGACAACCAGTTGTTCTGGTAATTTTATGGCAATTTACTAGTTACTATGAGAAAGGGGCTTCTGTCAAGACTGATGGCAAGAGAAAGGTGATACTACTAATACTTGATAGACATTAAAAGCGCCTGATGTGTGCTTGTGTAAAATAATTAATGCACACAGTTTGAGGGGTGCAGCCTTCCTTCCTTCCTTTTTTTCTGCTTTAGCTGATCACATGCCTGATAACAAGGTAAATTAAAATGTGTCAAGACCAATGTTGCTCTACAGTCAGACATAAAAGCTAAAAGCCCAAATAAACCATCAAATATAATAAAACAGAACCAAGGTTTGGTTGATTATTAGGGGGCTCTAGCAGTTTGCTATCCTTTTTTCAGGGTTGGGGAGTGTTTTGAGCTGCTCGCTAGGGAAGAAAAGATATGTTGCTACCCCCATTGCAACTTCACAACTAAGTGCTAACAAAATAAATAAATACATTTTTTGTCTGTTTCTTGAATGTTGTGTAATATATAATTAATTTGCTAGGTTAAGTTAAAGGCAGTGTTCTTTCATCCATGTCTAGATGTTTGTCAGACAGGCTGAGATCCACCACTAATACACAGCAGGTAAATATCTTTCAGCACAATACTGTATATGAGTTGCCTTTACTTGAGAAAATGACAATCACCCAACTGGTTATGTCGTTGTCATGGTATAACATTTTCTTTTTTGTATTTCTGCCTGTTTCCCTTTTCTGTCCATATAAGAACATGTTAGATTGTGGTGACTGACAATTTTAGTGGTAACCATTCTGAAGCTGAGCAAATAGTGTTATTATGTGAGTGGTTATGACATCTTTTAAATGAGAGCAGAACTCATTTAGTGTTGCTTGGCTATTCTGGTTGTGTGTTGTTTGTTGGAATTGCTTGGGTTTTCTAGTTGGTTGCTAGCCATTGTTTGGCTGCTCTGACTGGTTACTAGGTGTAAACCTGGCATAACCAAACTTTCTTAAGTGTGTTTAGCCATTACTTAAAGTTTTCTTTATGCATTAAACTGAAAAAAAAAAAATAATAATAATAATAATAAATTACAATAATTACATACATAACCTTTAAATCAACAAAGGGATTTGGTATTGCTTAAAAATATTATGGGAGAAAGTGCACTCATTCTCATTTAAAAATGCATGCTTTCTCAGCTGTGAAGTTCATCACAGCTTTTGCCTTGCCTTTCATTGAAAAGATTCTAAGAAGCTGAAGCTAGCACACACATAATTACTGAGTCTGCACTCAGCTTCAAAATGGTTACTACTATTATTTTCCATCTTGTCATAGGAAGGAAGTCTTAAAAACAGACAGAAACAGTGCGTGACACAATGACATAACTGGGTGATTTTGCAATTTCCTCAAGTAAATGATGCTCATATACAGGAATGCATTTTTTTTCCCTTCCTGTGTATTATTGGTGATTGCTAAAGTGCACTTTAGCTAAGGGGTTTTCATTATTTTCTAGATAATCAATCTTTTCTCTGGTAGATAATAAATAGTTTGAAATAAATTTAAACAGATAAAATCCTACATAACAGGATCAAGTTATGCAATACATCTATATGTGTTTTGAAATCAAAAAGTTCTTTATCACACATACTAAATGTGGTGAGATGTCAAGATAGACAAAAGCAGAGACAAAATCTAAATATTCACCAAAATCTCACCAAATCTCCATTTTCATCCTCTCTTTTACACAGCTAGTTGGTCTCAGTTTTTGTGAGAGAGCATCTTAGGATTTTTCTGACAGTTACATCATACACGTATAACAACTAATGTGAATATACTGTAAGCAACCACCTATAAAATCCATGGCAAACACACAAAAATGCCCTGATAACCATCCGTTTGGCTAACTGAGACTCTTTGGTAAAATGTGCATGTGGAAACATTTCTTAAAAATGATATTGCATTGCTTCTTGTACATCTCACAACAAATTCAAAGCAAAACAGATGAGCATGAATCTGGCATTGCTTTAGTTTGTTGGTTGTTGTATGTATCACAACAGTTAGAAAATGAAATATTGGGTGACACTGAAAGGTTAATGCTTTTTGTTTGAAAATAATGTACCACATACACTTAACATAACCGATAGTAGTAACAAAAGCAATTAAACATGGTTGAAGCAACCATGCCATGTTAGCTTGTCCCATGTTTATTGTGTCATTATGTTCAGGTGTGTCTTGTCATTACCTCATTAATGTTCACCTTATAAGTTGCATTCAGTTCAGTGTTTGGTTGTCCGGTCTCGTTGATGTGTACGTGTGATTCTGCCTTCTCCCTATGGATTACTCCTATGTGGATTATTAAAGACTTTGTATCATCATCTTCCTCATTACATGCTCCTGCACCACACTGTGATAACTACATGTCTAGGTATTAAGTTAACCTATCGTTCGTCGTGCATTATCCGCTATTTATAAAGACCACTTAATAAAGACACTCTTCTTTAAAAAAGGGATGATGTTTTATTTCACATGTCATTGTGCTTGTGTTGGCTCTCATGTTGAGCTATTTCATCCGCAACCATTAAAGTATTAGATTTCAGCAGCGACTGATTTGGCACACATAATTTTCTTTCTACAGTATGAAACCTGTAAACCACATTAATCAGTTCTAAAGCGACACCAACTTTATAGTGGTTTGTCTGAGCAGTGCAATTATTTTGTATTTACTAGAATTCAAATAAATGGCTTTCCCAACTCATTTTTGATCATGTCCTGTTGCAGCATATTATTTCTTCTGTGTAAGAAGTGCGCAGCTGGGAACATTGACTGTTGAAGAGGTTCAAAGGTGCCCATTGTCACGGCCTTGCATCCAAAAATAGCCTGCAAAAATTTTATAACTGTGTCAACAATTTAGAATGACCATCTCAGTGTGTTTTACTGTACATAATTTGCACAATGTGATTAGTTCTTATGAGACTGCTAAAATCTCACATTATGTGGAAGGCATTACACGGATCCAGTACGCAAACATCAGTAACAACCACCAAACATAGTATAACTTAGTTACAACCTAGAAAACTGTAGAAATAGCATTACAAAACCAATCAGCCACATAGCAACCACCTGGACAACCTTAGCAATGACATCTACTCAGAATTTTTTACCAACCACAATATCCTGTCAGGCACCAAATACACTCTGGTAACCACATGGAGGCACACAAACAACCACCCAAAACAACCTAGTATAGGGTTTCAAAATGAACCAGATAAATTAAAGATTTGGTTAGCAGTTAACATTAACATCCAGTGGTAGCATAGTGTCTGTATGGGCAACGCTAAAGTCATATAATCCTTTTATAAACATCTCAACTAATACACTTGTTGGTCTCTTTCTGTCTCTTATTTCTCCCTATACCACTTGTTTGCATTTTACTGAAATGGAAATACTGACTCACAATTATTCATTGTGTCAAATTCAAATGTAATTAATATATTACATTACTTGGAATCACTTGAAATTTTACCCTCAGATCATTTTATATGATCATTACATCTAGTATTCTCTTTTGGGCCTCATTATTTTAGGTACAAATAAGCCTAAGTACAAATAAGCTTTGAAAGTTTAAGTAAACTTATTCTACCTAATTTATTTATTACCCACCTCAATGTATTGTATTCAGATTTATACTTACTCATTATTTTATTGCGTTTTACCCCTCTTTGTTCCTGTTTTGGTTATACACTTAGCCACTATTGTTTTATTTGTTGATTCCCTCCTTTATTTAATTAGCTTTTTGCTTATTTTGCCCATTTATTAGTTTTTAATTTTACTTTTTCTTACCATTCCTTTCCTCTGTGTATCCTAGCTTGGCAACAAAACACCTGAGCCCTAATAGGAGACATTGTTGTTTGATGTGATGTGCAGCAACTAAAAACAATGCTCTTGTCAGGATACACACTGGAGGCAGAGGCAGTTGAATTCAACACCGTGTTTATTATTCCAAGAGTACGTGAAAGGTGAGCGGCGGAATGCAGGTGAGTCCATCATTAGGCGAGAAGTCAAAGCCACACAATCACGGAATACTAATACTTGCGAGTCTTACAGGAACAACGGAGATATCGAAGCTTGTAGGGAATTCAGGTAACTGGGTTATCTTAGGAATCCTGGACAAAGTAGAACAAAGACACACAGGTTAGCTTCTCAAAGGTAAGTATATGTTACTTCAGGAGGTCTTCTATACGTGAGGTGAGCTGGGGACGAGATCGTGATGTCGATTCCTGTTGGAGGCTTGACGGTGAACTGGTGTTGAGGTGAGTGCTTTATAGTGCCTTGTTGATAGTGATCAGGTGTGGGTGATTAATACTCAGGGGAGCGTGAGCGTTGTGGATTGGTTGAGACTGGGCCTGCCTGGTCCCTGACACTACCCCCCCTCCAGGGTCTGAGTCAGTGGACCTTGCTCTCTACGACGTTGTGGGGGTCTGCCTCGGAGCCGCGGAGCGGGTCTCTCTGGGTGCTGGGTGTTAAATTCTGTTAGCAGACTCGGGTCGAGAATATCTTGACAAGGTACCCAACCTTTATTCTGGACCATAATCCTCCCAGCCCACCAAGTACTCTAGTCGCCCACCACGACGCCGGGAGTCCAGGATCTTTTTCACCATGTAGATGGGTTCAGCGTTGATGGGTGGTAATGGGGGGTTGTGATCAGGGAGTGGGTCTGCAGAAGGAACAGAAACAGGTAAGTGATAGGGTTTCAACCGCGAGACATTAAAGGTTGGGTGTATTCGGTACTGAGCGGGTAGTTGGAGTCGGTAGGTAACTGGGTTGACCTGTCGTTCTACTGGGAATGGTCCTATGTACTTCGGGCTTAATTTTCAACATGGCTGTCTTAATCGGATGTCCCGTGTAGAGAGCCATTCTAGTTGGCCACACATTCGCGAAGTGTTGATGGCGGTTTACAGCCTGTTGAAGGTGGTGGTGTGCCTGGTTCCAAACCCTCTCGCTGTTTCGGAAACAGATGTTCACTGCTAGAACTTCAGACGGCTCACCAGACCAGGGGAACAGGGGAGGTTGATAACCGAGAATGCATTGGAACGGAGTTAGGTTGGTAGATGTCTTTTGAAGGGAATTTTGGGCATATTCGGCCCAGACTAAGTATCAGTTCCAGAGATTTTGGTTGTAGTGGCAAAAGGTTCTTAGGAAGCGACTGATGTCTGGGATCTTGCGTTCTGTTTGACCGTTTGTTTGTGGGTGGTAGCCGGAAGTGAGACTTACTGTGACGCTGAGGAGGGCAAAGAATGACCTCCAAACCCTCGAGATAAACTGAGGCCCCCCGTCTGAAACAATATCTTCTGGAATGCCAAAGTTAAGAAATACATGTTCAAACAGAAGTTCAGCTGTTTTAAAGGCTGTGGGTAGGGCTTTCAGGGGAAATAGTCGACATGCCTTTGAGAATCTATCTATGGCCAAAAGGATGCAGGTGTTACCATCTGAGACTGGAAGATCGGTGACGAAATCAACCCCAATGTGAGACCAAGGGCGATGGGGAATCGGTAATGGGAGGAGCTTTCCGGTAGGTAGTTGTCGAGGTACCTTGGTCATGGCGCAGAGGGCACATCCTTGGATAAACTCCTTAATATCCTCCAGAATTCTTGGCCACCAGTATCTCCGTTGGAGAGTGGTGAGTGTCTTACTGACTCCGGGATGACCTGTTCGCACAGATGAGTGAACATCGGAGATAAGGGAAGTACGATGGTCTTCAGGTACGTAGATCTTACCCGCAGGACACATGGGTGGAATGGGTTGGTTTCGTGATTGTTCATGGAGTAGTTCGTCTAGGTCCCTCTGGATCGCGTTGACAAATAGCCAAGTTGGCAAGATGGTCTCCGATGAGCTCCCTCCAACCAGTGTCTCTATTCTTCTAGGGCAAGTTTCACGGCAAGGAGTTCTCGATTGTCAATGTCATAATTTCTCTCTGCTGGAGATAGTTTTCTCGAGAAGAAGGCACAGGCATGGGTTTGGATGCATGTTCAGAGTACTGGGATAAGATGGCTCCCACACCTGTTGTAGAGGCGTCCACTTCCACAATAAATTTTTTCTCTGGGTTTGGGTGCTGCAGCAAGGGGGCTTTCGTGAAGGCGGTTTTTAATATCTGGAAGGCCTGTTCAGCTTCTGGAGTCCATTGAAGTGTTTTTGTCTTTCCCTTGAGAAGAGATGTCAATGGTGTGGGAATCATACTGTACTGATCAATGAAATGACGAAAAAGGTTTGTGAAGCCCAGGAATCTCTGAATATCTTTTACTTACTTGGGAGTAGGCCAAGAAGTGAAAGCTTGGGTCTTACGGTCATCCATTTGTACCCCTCTTGCGCTGATGTGGTAGCCTAGGAAT
Source organism: Carassius carassius (assembly GCF_963082965.1). Lineage (NCBI taxonomy): Eukaryota > Metazoa > Chordata > Actinopteri > Cypriniformes > Cyprinidae > Carassius > Carassius carassius. Next base: position 23,568,644 of record NC_081768.1, on the reverse strand, counting down.
TCAATAGAGGTCTGGTGGAAGATGCATTTCTCTGCCTTCACAAACAGGGAGAACTCTCGGAGTCGTTGGAGCACTTGAGTAACGTGATGCTGGTGTTCACTTTCATTGCGAGAGCAAATGAGTATGTTGTCAATGTAGACAAGGAAAAAATGGTTCAGGATCTCTCAGAGGACCTCATCCATGAAACTTTGGAACACGGAGGGGGCGTTTACTAGACCATACGGTATTGCAAGATATTTGTAGTGCCCAGCCAGGGTGATGAAAGCCGTTTTCCAGGTTGTTTGCACTTCTTAGATCTAACTTAGTGAATATATGGGCGTCACAGAGTTGTTCTAGGGAGGATGGAATCAATGGAAGTGGGTAACTAAACTTCACCGTTATTTTGTTTAGGGCTCTGTAGTCAATACAAGGTCGTAAACCTCCATCTTTCTTCGGGACAAAAAAGAAAAACTGGCGGCAGCCGGTGAAGTAGAAGGTCTAATGTATCCCTGTTTTAAAGCCTCTTTGACATACTCTCGCATGGCCTCTTGTTCGGGGATGGACATGGAGTAAATTCTGCCTTTGGGAATGGGTTCTCCAGGAATGAGGTCTATGGCGCAATCCCAGGGTCGATATTTTGATAACTTGGAGGCTGCAATTGGATTGAAGACATCTGCAAAAGAGGCATAGCATGAAGGGACACTGGTAGACAGATTCTCCTTTGGGCTCTCAATAGATGTGTAATTCACTAACATGGAGTCGGGGTTGTCATTAGCGGAATGCAAATGGTTAGTGTTTTGACAGTTACAGCCCCAGCTCAGAATTTTCCTGGTAGCCCAATCTATCGTGGGTTGAAGTTGAATTAACCAAGGGCGGCCTAGAATTATCTCCGCTTGGCTGTTTGTGAGGACAAATGGGGTGAATGATTCATGATGAGTATTCTCTACACAGAGAGTGACGGGTGCGATTTGTAATGTCACGTACCCCTTGTTGATCATCTTGCCCATCACTGCATAGATTGAGTACGGTTTCGAGGTTCGGGTCCTTCGGAGGTTGTGTGTCTTGGCGAGTTTCCCCGAAATGAAGTTGCCGGCCAATCCGGAGTCAACAATGGCAGTGGCAGCAACGTAGAGATCTCGAAACCTCAGGGTCACACAAATAGTTAGCAGGGTTGATACAGAGGGTTGAGGAAGAACTGAACTCACCAATATCCTCGGGGGACGAGATGGACAGGTTCATATAAAGTGGTTTTCACTTCCACAGTAGAGGCATAGTTTGAGCTCTAGTCGACGATTTTGCTCTGCAGGTGTCAGTCGTTTGGTTTCTACCTGCATCTGTTTAGGCTGCGACTCAGGAATTTTCTCAGGTAGGTGCTGATGAAAAACAGGAGCTGGGGCGTGAGTTTCACGATAACAGGACTATCCCTCAGATGAACTCGGTGGGCTTGCTGCATTAATTTTTCTAACCCCGGTAAACCGTCAGTAGTGCCTTCTCGTTCCATTCACTCGCTGCGGACAGAGTCTGGAATTCTGGAGAATAATCAGACAAAAATTTCTTCCCTTAATGTAGATGAAACAACTGATCACTGACCAAAGAGTCTCCCACCGGGCACCCAAACACCTCTTTAAAGTGACTGATGAATTTCTGTAAAGATGAGGTGACCGCAGACTCCTGAAACTCAATGCAGCCACCGGATAACTGTTGGATAATGAATGAGATTTTTGATCTTTCAGTGGGGTACTGATGTGTGTGTTGCTCCAGTGCGAGGGAACATTGTAACAGAAATCCATTGCAGTTCTCCTCCCGGCCGGAGAAAGGCGCTGGTCGAGAGACTGTGTTTGCGATGTACACCAGTGTTGGAGTGGTGTTTACGGAAGCACCATCCTCGGGATGTGCTGAATTCATGTCGGTGTGGGTCAAGCCTTCTGTCAGGATACACACTGGAGGCAGAGGTAGTTGAATTCAACACAGTGTTTATTATTTCAAGAGTACGTGAAAGGTGAGTAGGAGATTATGTCAAGTGCAGATTCTGTGCAGATCACTAGGTGAGTGGCAGAATGCAGGTTAGTCCGTCAATAGGCGAGAAGTCAAAGCCACACAATCACGGAATACTAATACTTGTCTCTTTTTCCCTTTACAGGAGAGGCCACTGCCCAGCGATTCTTACAGGAACACTGGAGATATCGAAGCTCGTAGGGAATTCAGGTAACTGGGTTATCTCAGGAATCCTGGAGACAGTAGAACAAAGACAAAGGTAAGTATACATTACTTCTGAACGTGAGGTCTTCTGAACTTGAGGTGAGCTGTGGACGAGATCGTGAGGTCGATTCCTGTTGGAGGCTTGACGGTGAACTGGTGCTGAGGTGAGTGCTTTATACTGCCTTGTTGATGGTGATCAGGTGCGGGTGATTAATATTCAGGGGAGCGTGAGCGTTGTGGATAGGTTGAGACTGGGCCTGCCTGGTCCCTGACAGCTCTACTCTTAGTTGGGCATAACAGCAACAGAGCCTGCTTGTGGACCCGATCCACTCAATTTACTGTCTTCTCTCCTGTTCTCTTCTGCTTTCTTTCCTCTTCACTTTTCAAATTTGTATGGACCTGTAAGAACCATCAATCAGTTTTAAGTGAATGTAATATAGAATCGTGTGAAAGAAGACTAATCATCCTTATAAATTTGATTGTAATCAACCCCTCCTTTGTTCTTCCTAACCTCCGTACATTTGAAAATGCAATCCAAATGTTAGCACCTCATCCAACGCCAAGATCAATTTAATAGAGATAAGTGTTGAACAACTGTAGCCTTCGCAGCCTCACAGGTGGGCGCTCCAACTGTAAGGTGTACGGTGCCAATTCAGTCAGACTAAGAAAAGAGATGTCAACATTGTTATTGTATTATTTGGTCTAAAACAGAGATTTAATAATACTGTTTACCTTCTTGATAACAACATTCAATTGAGAAAAAAAGAATTTCTCTAACAGAAAAATAATTGTTTTTTTTTCATTGAATTTGTTTTTCACCTCTTTCTTTTTTTTCCTCTTCCTTACTAGAGTGATGATGTCTTCACATTTCTAGTCTACTTAGACACCCTGAGACCAACACAATCTTCACTACACTTCACTAGTGGTTCACATTTACTGATACAACACTTAGTTGTCCCACCACACATTAGCTTCTACTCCACAGAGATCTGTGTCAGTCTCTCTTTTCCCCAGCAAGCCAACATTCCACAGACTGCAGACCCCATTGCCCATGGGGAAAATGTGAACACTTGGCTGAGAGGCAAGACAGACAGCCTCACCCCCAAGACATTTGAACTGTTATTAATTTTAGTAATAATCCTAATTATGAGAAGATTCCTGACACAAGATTGAAGCCAGAACAACAACCACGAGAAGATAGACAAGATCACCAGCTCCCTAAACTATGGCTTCACAACCCAGCTGAAACTGAGTGACAAGCACATCACCCACCTTCAAGAGGAGCTTGCATGTGCTCAACACCGCATAGACAAGCTGGAAGTGACAGTTCAAGATAAACTCAAAGCACCCAATGAGAGAGAGCAGGAAAAAATGGAACAAGTTAAGAAGCTCCAAGCAGCCCCTGGCAGCAGTTCGGCTCGACCAACAACATGAAAAGGCTGCCCAGAAAAACCTGGTAAAACTGACTCCAGAATGCCAAACAGCTACTAGAGAAAGCCGAGAATGACATCAGAGACAAGAATTCTGAAATCAGTGCTTTGGAAGACCACCTTGAAATGTACAGAACTGAAATGGACAATCTGACCCAACTAGACGATACAAACGTTGAGCTCTACATGGTCAGAAAATAACTCAAATATAGTTATAAGCTGAAACGAGAGCCAAGAAAAGATAAGAATCTATCAGCCTCACCACTGCTGAGAAGAGCAGACTACCACGTCCAAGAACTGGCATATGACGAAAGGTATGAAGGGACACAACCCAAAACACACACCTGCCATCGCCACACAACCCTTTCCTGCCAATGATAGAAAACCTGCCATCCAAACAGACCTTGGAGTTACACATGGGATGAGAATCAAAGAACTCAACAAGCTGTTTTAAAACATCAGCAAGTTCAACCTGAACTCCACAGAGGGCCACGACATCCAGGCATACCTGCAAGATATCATGTTTCATCTGGAAATAAGACCCCATGTGACTGACAGAGACAGGTTATATCTCCTTAGAGCCACATCCAGTCCCGGGATACGAAACTTCCTAGATCGACAGCCCAGTAAAACAAAGTCAAACTACCAGCTACTTTGCGAGGTCCTGATTAAAGAGTTTACAGACCCTGAGTCTAAACATGAACTGTTAACTGCCTTGGAAACCAAACAAGGTCGATAAGAAGCTCCACAAGCTTACTACAACCAACTCCGACAAGCCTACTTTGGAGCACACAACAAACCTGACCTTGAAGAGGATGTGAACTTTAAAAGCCTCTTCCTAAAGAATCTGCACCCTGGAATCAGCCACCATCTAGGCATCATGGCCTGTCCATGCTCCATGACCATCCAACAGTTGTGTTACCTAACACAGAAGGCCTAATACAAGCAGAAGATGGCCTCAAAGAAAGGTAACAAAACATCCACACTCTTGAACTCCATCACCAAGGACTTGCACTAGATGACACCCAGTGGCATCACAACAGCAGAGTCCTCCTTCAAGAGCACAGAGAACATGACACCCATGTCCACAACAGCTATCAGTCCAACCACTGGAAAAATCCAAGGGACCAGCCACGCTTCTCAAGAAGCCTAAAAGAAAAGAGCAACTGGACAACTAACCAGATATCCAAAGATAAATTGCTCATCCAAGAGCAACTCATGTGGGCAAGCGCAACAAAACCCACCTCAGCAGCACTCAGACATGCACAGTGCTGAGTATGAACCCATACTCAGAATTCGTGCTCTGCATTTAACCCATCCAAAGTGCACACACACAGCAGTGAACACATGCATACACTGTGAACACACACCCAGAGCAGTGGACAGCCATTCATGCTGCATCACCCAGGGAGCAGTTGGGGGTTCGGTGCCTTGCTCAAGAGCAGCTCAGTCGTGGTATTGCCGGCCCGACTTCCCCACATAAGCACAAAAACAAGACAGCTTTCCATCAGAAGACATGGAACAAGTCATGAGACAAATGAAAGAGTTACTTCAAGACAAACTGAACACGGATGAACACAAAGTTGAGTCATGCTCACTGTGACCAGTGACAGAATGGAAGGCTGGTGATCACCTGGTACACCACTGCATCAGAGATGACAAGCACCTATTCAACAACCACCCAGAACGAGTAAGTCTCTGACAGCCAACCGTTGATGAAAACACTGAGGTACCAAAGAACATCACCTCAGTCATCCATTGCTCACTAACAAACTGTCAAATGAACTCCAACTCCAAGAATCACATTCATGTCAACCACCAAAGCACAGAATATCAGGAAGTCTGCAAGGAACAAGAGAAATGCAACATAGGAGACAAAGTTTGCACCCCAGCTTCACACAGCCATGCGAAACTACCTCTGTCTGCTAAAGAACTTCCTACCTTGCTGGACCCCCATTAGATCATGGACACACACTCATCCAAGCCAAGGATGCAGAGAGCCAGTCCTCACTGACCTACAAGATAAGGGGGGAGACAACACAAACTGAAACAGATCTGACCACAAATACACTACACCATTAACGCACACAACATTAACTAAACCCAGAGGTAACCACATCTACTAATAACACATTCAACAAACTTTTCTTCGCAGAAGTTATTTTAGCGTAACATGAAGAAACGTGCAGCCATCCTCACAATAGGTAGAACACCTGACACTAAGTTACGGTACATGACACACCAGCTGCACATGAGTTCCTAGCCCAACAGTATTTGTAAGCCATACTTGGAAAACCCACAGCAGCTTTGTTTTGTTTTGTTATTATTTTACCTATCCTTTTCCTTCCTTAGTTGGTAAAACACCTTGACACTCTGCAAGGGTCAAAGGTCTGATATTAGGATTGACTCGCCACACCTAATATCCACCAGACACTCTAAACTGAATGGAAGCTAGAGAGCTCCATGCACGATAGGTCAATTAATTTCATTGCAAATGATGTTACTGGAAAATTAATGGTAAACATTTTAAATTTCGACAACCTAGAAGAACCAAACAAAGTTAACCACAAAATTTGATTGACGAATAAACATACTGGAACAAATTAGAAAAAAATTTCCAAAATGATCTAAACTATCCTGAATGTACTAAACTAAATTGATTAATCAAACGTAACCACCTGTACCTAAATAACCTGATGCCTGCACCAGTACAGTAACTGTCATGGAGGTTTTGTCTTGTTGTTTGCTGTGTTCTTCTGCTTCTTCAAGATTGATGGTTAAAGAGATGCACAGCATAACCATCACATGTAAATCCATGATAGTAATCACTTTCACAAGCTCTTTGGATTGACTTCCCCCCACCTAGAGGACAAGAACCAGGGTGAAATTCCTTAGAAGACCATTTAACCTCTCTGATCTTCACAGAACATATCCTTACTCCACAGAACATGTCTTTATGTTCAAAGAATGGCACAGAAACTGTCTTTTACAGTTCTAGATGCACCAAAATTAACTAAAAAAGATTTATAAACAATTATCAGTCCATTGCTTAACTCCATATTATGTAACCCACACATTGGACTATCATGTTTCTAATCACTTATTGTTTATGTCTTTTTAATAACTACTGTATAGCTTAAAAGTTCATATTAGTGGTCGAATGGTACAGTTCAAAAAGGAAGTAAACACTGTAACCAGGCAGGGCACAGTATTCTGGGTTTGTGTGCATCGGGAATCATATTTTTCAAATAAAGTAAGGGTAACACTCATTTTACATAGAGCACACAAAGAAAATGACATCAATATGTCAGTGGGCAAATGCATAAAGTGCAGCATAATTTGAAATCAGAAGTTTAAAATCTGAAGCATTCAATTCACATGGATCGACCATCACACAGAGAACACGCGATCATGCTGGATAAAAATGCCCACTTCACAAAATCTCACAGCTGGATTTGACTAAGTTTGCAAGGTTTGTGAAATTAAATGTTCATTAGGCATTCAAAGATTTGTTTAAATGACATAAATGTGTATTTGCTTAATGCTGATGGCAAACAAGAAAATATTATAATGTTTGCCTATTACTAATAATATAAAAGCAAACATTATAATACTGTTTGTATACATTAATTCCTTTGTTCCATTCTATCTGATTATTATCAGACAGACAGCAAACAAGAGGGAGAATGTGAACCCTGTTTGCTCAGACGGTGCCGGCATAATCATAAGCAACAATCAGGAATGGAATGTCCTTTGAATTGAGTCTACCAAAGCGATTCAATGCTTACTACATAATGGCATATATAAGCCAAGCTCTAGACTGTGAATTGAAGCAATTCTTACTGGACTCAAGTCAAGACATTTTCTTTCTGTCTTCCTCTTTTTCTTATTTTTATTTGTGTGAGATGGTGAATTTAAATAAATTAGAGTGTATGGGTTTGTTTAGAATTGCTTGTATTGATTTTTAAAGGTGACGAGAGCCGGTCTGCTGAAGAGCTCATACTGCCACTTCTTTCTCTCAGGAGTGGATGATTTCTGAACCCAGGGCCATTAGCTAGGCCTCCCAATGTTGTTCCTGTCAGGAGACATCACTGCGATTCCTCGCCAAGAACAGATAACAAAAGGTCTTTCACAGCTAACACTTCTCATCGCATTAGCTGGAGATGGCATGCTGAAGAAAAGGAAACCCGAAGCTGAGCGACATTCATGCTATTCTGGTTAATGCAGGTTTCCAACATACACAAGAGTTTAGAAACAGCACTGACAGGTGTGTGTGCAACAGATGATTTACTTTATTGTTCAGAGATGCATGCTTTAAAATAATAGGTCTATATTTCTAGGTTTCTATTTATTTCCTTTAACTTGACAAACCGTAAACAGACACTATATCACAGCCCTGTAGTTCAGGTTAGGAGCTGCTCTGACAGTTTTATATGCTTCAAGGCTTTTGTCACACTTGTGAACAAGTTGTTCACAAGCAAGTTGTGAACCGACAAGAGTCTATTGGCTCTGTCTGGATCTGATAGTGGGACACATGATGGAGAGTGTGCAGATTTTATCTTGAGGTTATTTTTACACTGGTGCTGTTGCCAAAACCAGAGGAAATAATTGAGTGTAGCAGATCTGATTAATCTGCTGTGTCCAGACAGGGAGAAGAAGTCGCTCCTAAGCCAATCTACACACTTCAATAAGAAACTGTATAAATGCATTTCCTCATTCCCAAACTGTTTGGAAGAACAAGGCCAATTAGAGAGTCAAAATATCTGTTATTAACATGCAAACACTGACATTTTGGTGACGACTGAGAAACAGCATCGGAACATGTGTCCAGCATGAAATACAGTAAACACACACTCAATCTTAAAATGGCAGATACATTAACAGCACAGTCTTTATACTTATAGCCTTCAAAACTTAATTTCATGAGCATATTAACTGAGATCTGAAAATTAGCATGCACAGAAGTTACATTTATAAGCCTGACCTCGTATGAGTCTGACTTCTGTATCAGCTTTTATTATCAATTCAGACACATGCTAAAGAGACAGGCGTAAGCATCTGTCTGGATTCATTTATATAAGCCCCTGTGAGATTAAATGGTTTGTGAATCTATGGCCAAAACCATTTTAGGACATTAAAATCATTGTGTAATGTAGGTGAGTAGTGTTAATATGTTTATTTAAACCAGTTAGATGAGCAGTGCAAAGGCTCTGATATAATTATACAGGCAACTCGAGTTTACAGTGTGTGCAAAATTATTAGGTAAGTCGATACACATTATACCAATTCCAAACCATGTAAATCTTAATATTTTTTTAATTATATATATATATATATATATATATATATATATATATATATATATATATATATATATACACCAGCATCAGTTCAAGTTAGACAACAACAAGCCGTTTCAATAAGCTAGACAAACCTTTCAGGGTAGGAGATGGACTTAAAACGAACTCCCAAAATGTACTTCCAGATGCTGGAATATAAATTTTTCAAACAGTGGTACAAGAGAGAGTGGTGCTTGTCCCTCAAAAGTCACTGTCAACCTAACTCTCTATAAAGCATTTAAAGGGGTCATATAATGCTATTTCAATTTTTCCTTCCTCTTTGGAGTTCTACAAGCTCTTGGTGCATAAAGCGAGATCAAATGTGACATGAGGAGAAAAACAAATAGAAGAACATCAACGTTGTCAACTGGCTTTCCTGGCACGTGTTCTGTTTTACAGTGGAAAAACAAAGTATAGGAACATATATGGGTGATGTTCTCTGCTTTCATGTCATGTTTGTGGCTGCCAAGTTTCAGCTATAGATGATGCTTGCTTACTCTCATTGGCTATCGCGGGTATCACGTCAGAGGTAAATAATCGTAATTATCAAAGTTTGTGACAAGCCTTGAATAGAACCACACCCCCTGATAGTTCAGGGATGCAAATCGGGCTTAAAATCAGCATTAAAATTGTCTAGTGTCCAGCCAGCCTTAATTGATTTAAAAAATAATGAAGGAATGGCTCACGCCTGTCCATGAAACAGCTTTGAGTCAATTGCCCAATTACTTTAGATCGCTTGAAAAAAAGGGGTGGGGTACAAATTAAAGAGTTGTAATTCCTTAACCTTTCCTCCAATTTTGTTGTGAATACCCTGAAATGAAAGATCAGAGAGTGCATTTTAAGCCCATATTCTTTAAATAATTGTAGCTTGAATATGTTTTGGTCAGCAGCTAAAAAAAATAAAAATTGTGCCAGTGTCCAAAAATATGTGGACCTAACTGTAGATCCTCCTTCAGGACTTCCTGGTGGAGCTAGTTCAGAGCATGTAATTTCTGCTGTTGGGTCATCAGTGGACAACTGGATGGCACTAATGATGATGGCTGGAGGGATAATGGACTCTGGAAGTGTTGACTGAGGTCCTGGATTGTGCATGTAGGAGAGAGAATCCACCTTGAAGTTCTTCTGTGCTGGTCTATAGGTGAATGTCACGACCTGACCAGTCTAGGGTTGGTAAGGCTGATGACAAGAATAAAATAAAAAAATTATTTAGCTCCTTCTCTCAAAATTTGATCTGTCTGTAAAGCTGCAAAGACTAAAATCTTAAATCCAAAGAGATATTCTTTATAAAAGTTAAGACTGATCCACACCCCCCTAAAACGCCTCGTTCTAACACGCCCCCACATCTCTACGTCACTATGTGAGAAGATTTGTATAACGCCACTCAGATGTTCACGCAAAGAAAAAAGTCGTACCTTTTATTCTCGTTGTAGTATTGTTGTTGTCGCCGCCACCATGTCGTATAGACACTGTGTGTTTCACTGTGAAAGCTTTGTTTGGTCTTCCAAAAGAGGACACGACTAGAAATCATGTTTATGTCACGTTTATAATGGGTTTTATGTTTATGTCTCGTAGCTCCATCCGGACAGGGCATCACAATATGTTAAGGGGCGTAACATTTCCGTCACATGCTTGAGGTACTCGGCTAATCACAATGCACTGGATGGCTGGCCAATCAGAGCACACCCCGCTTTTCAGACCAAAGAGCCTTGTAAAAATCAACGCGTTTCAGAAGTCAGGGCATAGAGGAGAAACAATAATGTACAATATGTAGAAAATAATGTGTTTTTTAACCTTAAACCGCACAAACACATTTCATTACGTGGATGAGGAGAGATCCCCTGACAATGTAAGTGCTTTGAGTGCCTAGAAAAGCGCTAAATAAATGTAATGAATTATTATTATTATTACACCAAATACCCCAAATAATGTTCTTTTTAGCAGCATCACATGACCCCTTAAAAAAAATAAGTCTTCATGTATTTCACAACAATTTAGCATGTTTTAATATTTCTTGCTTTGTTTGCGTCAATAGCCTTGTGGTTAGTGTGTCAAACGTATAACGCAATTTTGTGCTTGAGTCTGATTCCCGTCACAAGGTCCTTTGTCAATCCTGCTTCACTCTCTCTCCTCCAGATACTTTTCTGTCATTTCTCTACTCTCCTGTCCAAAACAGCCTAAAACCACACACATACACACACACACACACACACACACACACACTCAAAAAGATTTCTTGCCTTGGCAAGTTCTCTGAGAACCTGATACCTTGTACTTCTTGAGACTCCAAGTAGGTTGCAGTTATGGAAAACTTAATTCTTGGTTTAACACCTAATTCTACATCTTAATTATTAAGGTATTTTGCAGTTAATATCCTTTTTCTCACCCTGTGTGTGTGTGTGTGTGTGTGTGTGTGTGTGTGTGTGTGTGTGTGTGTGTGTGTGTGTGTGTGTGTGTGTGTGTTTGTGTGTGTAACCCTGCTGCCCGAATGAATATTTCCTCTACAATAGCCAAGTCTTAATTTTGCAATTTGTATATTATTGCATCCTTCTAATGGGCATTTATTTATTTACTTTTTAGTGTGTTAAATAATAATAAAAAAATATGCATATTGGAATATAAGGCATTTTTCACTTACAGCCCTTGTTAACAATTATATATGATTTATATATGATAATACACAAAATTAATTGACTTGGAAAAAAATAATATCAGAATATTGACTTGCCTAATAATTATGCAAATACTGTTACAACATCTTGAGTAATTTCTTGAGCAGTCAAACCTTTATTTCCATCTTCTTCCTATTTTCAAATTCCAGTTATAGTTCGGAATGATGCTGGTTAGTGCTGGTTTAGTGCTTGTCTTGCTGGTGGACCAGAATAGGCTTGCTTTTCAGCAACAACACTTAGCTAGTGATGCTAGATAACCAAAACAAGTTGTGCTGGTTAACCCATGGCACCATCACACCAGTATCCCATGTTTAAGACCGACATGTAAAACACATATTGATTTATGAAAATTGTTTTGAAAGTTAATAATTGACAGCTTAGTTTGAGTTGTGATTTTCAAACATGTTTACATGTGGCTGTGGTATATATCATATATTTTACTGCATGTATAGTGTATCCTAATTTAATATATATTCAAATAACATGATTTGTGGTTGCATAAATAAAAATATGACTCATTCATCTCATTAAAACATTCTGATAACCTAATATCTGCCACCTTTCCTTTTTTTTAGCAGCATTCACACATTTATTATTTATACAATTTCCTAAAATTTCACCCAAAAGTTGAATATCCCTACCTTTTTGTGATTAGTGTGTGTGTGTGTGTGTGTGTATATATATATATATATATATATATATATATATAGAGAGAGAGAGAGAGAGGGGGGGGGGGGGGGGTTCAACTAGCCAGCTGAATGCAAATTAAATCTTAATGTGGTTTGTTGACCCTAAAATGTTCTGTGTCAGTTGAAATGTCATAAAAAAATGGTTTATTAGTATGCTTGGATGAATTTTTGGATATTAATTGTCTGAAAATGATGAGGCAAAGTGTAATTAGATGGAGTCTTATGTTTATGCATATGGAGGTACTTTTATTCAAAATGACTTGAAGAACATTGCATTAAAAGTATACATTTTGTCAATTTATGCATATCAGTTTATCCCACGAGCAATTTATCCAATGTGCATACAAATGCAAAAATCAAAAACGGCAATCATACATAAGTAGATCTCAAATCCAAAAGAGGACACCCAGAAGTGCATATATAGTGTACTTCTAATGTTGTTGCTACAAAACGTATAAGCAGGAAGTTACTGTAGAAATAATGACATTACATCTTCGTTGTCATACAACTCTTACAGCATTTCAATTACGTCAAGACTGTAATGTCGCCTCTAGCAAGCCTACTGTCTGAATCATCACAAGCAGTTACAAAATAGTAAATTGAAAATGATTGATTATTAATATTAACTTTAAAATGGAAGTACAGGCGCTTATTATGGCACACTATGGCTGTTGTCACATTATTCAGTAATTGTTGGTAATTGAGAAGGTTTCCCCTCTAGATTGTAATTAGCATTAGAAATAAGTATTGCAAATGTGTCTTGAGGATTTAATTCAACATGGCTGGAGTGTCAGCTGATATAAACATTACTAAAGTGAAGGGGCATACAGTCAAGTATGGTGACCCAAACTCAGAATTCATGCTATACATTTAACCCATCTAAAGTGCACACACACACACACACCCATACACACCGTGAACACACACCCGGAGCACTGGGCAGCCATTTATGCTGCGGGGCCCGGGGAGCAGTTGGGGATTCAGTGACTTGCTCAAGGGCATCTCAGTCGTGGTATTGCCAGCCTGAGACTCAAACCCACAACCTTAGGGTTAGGAGTCAAACTCTCTAACCATTAGGCCACGACTTCCCCAAAAGTTCAATCTAGTGTGTGTGGTGTAGACCTTGTCAAGTGGAAATCTTTCTGGAAGTGTTGTGGTCAACTTAGTTTCAGACTGAAGGCATAAAGGTAAGCCTTTTGGCAGCAATGTAAGCCAAATAATCTACAGACACTTTTAGGTTTGAGGAAGTTTCTTTGAAGAACAAAAACAGGAAGTTAAAAGACTATATTCTGTTTCAGCAAGATGTTATCGCGCACATAAGTTCGTTATATTTCTCGCCTTTGCAGTTAAAATCAAACCTCAAACAGGAGTATCTGCTAACTGAGAGAAAATGGTTTAAGTTAACTCAAATAATTATTTTATAATTTATTCACCCTTATGTTCCAACATTATTTTCAGATTGACTTAACCTTAAAGAAGATATGAGACATGTTTCAGCATGTTGTTGTTTTTTTGTCAGTGGTCACCAAAACAGTTTGGTTGCCAACATTTTTTAAATATAATCAGATGACAAAACATCAGATTGGTTTGAAATTACAGAATTTAAATTTTTGTTTTAATTTTTACTCTGAATTGAAGGCTCTTAACTGCAAAGATACAAATGCAATTCCATCTCAGTTTTTTCAGAATCATAGTTTGGAAAACATATATAACAATATATTTATATTGATCAAACGTTGAGAGAAACTGAATACATTTCTATAGGCATTAATATTACTGATATTTTCCAAAAATGCATCAACCCTTGTGGTTTTCACAGAAACGAGTAGCTTTTCAGGGTTATAACTGAGGATAGAAGTTCATCCTGCCTGCTTGAGAGTGTGTGGGAGCCTTTGAAGTGCAATCTTCTCCACTGGCAGTTAAGAGATCCTCTTCTGCTTCTACTCTATTCTTCTGTTCCAGTTATGACAACATGATTGGAGCCAAATTTCTAACAATCTGTATATATGCATGTTTGTATGCATTTGTGTGAATGGTGCAACACAGATATTGACAGCTGATTATTGCTGTTACAGCTGCTATGTGACCATTGGCAGGTTGTCCATGAGTGACAGAGCAGAATAAGGATTGTGCAAAGTAGAAACGCAGTACTTGAACAATGTTCAGACAGAGACATTGCATAAGTAATTTATATTTATTTATATAATAAAAAGCCTATAATAAATCAGTAGCCTTGATTAGGTAAAACACACCAGAGTCCACATTCTATTGATTTGTGCTTACTTGTGAAAGTGCTATCCTGAAATGTTCTCAAATGACAACAATCATTATGATAATAATAATGAACAAAAATATTTTTTGTAAGTTAAGCATTATACAAATGATGATGAAAAATGTGACTAAGATTTAATTGACTAAAACCTGACTAAAATGTTCATACATTTCATTGACTTAAACTTGACCAAACCAAAACAGGACAAGGTTGACTAAATATGACTAAAATTTACATTTGAGTAAGACTAAATAAAAAATGGCTGCCAAAATTAATTCTTTTTTACGGTTAATTAATAGTAATCTTATTTTGATAAAATGTCAAGCTTTCTTCTTTCTTTTAAGATTTTCTTAATGTTGAGACTAAGTCGACTGGAAGTTGACTAAAACTAAACAGGATAATTATGATTAAATATGATATAAACTAACAAGGACATCTACCAGGGGAATAAGACTAAAATTTAAAATAGCTGAAAAAAATCAACACTAATTTGAATTAAGCATAAACAACAAGATAATGTCTGTTGATTTTAGTATGCTACTTGATATTAATATTTTTTAATTAATTTCAATTAATGGCGAGGTAAAAGACTCTTAGTTTAGTTGGCAAAGCTCAAGGGATTTAAAGGGTTACTACACACTAAAATGAAAATTTTGTCATTAATCACTTACCCCCATTTCATTCCGAACCCGTTAAAGTTTAGTTCATCTTCAGAACGCAATTTGAGATATTTTCGATGAAAACCGGGAGGCTTGTGACTGTCCCATTGACTGCCAGGTAAATTACACTGTCAAGTTCGAGAAAAGTATGAAAAGCATCGTCATAATAGTCCTTCTGCCATCAGTTATTCAATCTGAATTTTATGAAGTGATGAGAATACCTTTTGTATGAAAAAAAAAAAGACTTTATTCAACAATTTGTCTCCTCTGTGTCTCTCCGCATCACGTAGCGCCATTTTGGAGAAGATCTGCTGTACACAAACTGTGTACACTCTTTTGTGTCAGCCGCAACACAAGGATACATTTTCTACGTATTCCACGTATTTACGCTTTCATTTGAATGAAAAGAGCGTGACTGACATAGGCTGATCATTTCATCAAAAAAAGAAAACTTCTAAAAATGTGATTTATTTTTATTATCATTCTTGTGACATTACTTATTTTGCATTTGTCATATATTTGCTACATTTAAGTCAGATGAATATGATGTATTACAAAACATTGTAATGCATTGGTATAAAATCTATGTAAAAAAAAAATACAATATTTCGTATATGTTTTAAAAAGGAAAATTTGACAAAACTACGATGGAAAAAATAAAAGTATATTAAGCAGTATGTACACTGTCCAATGCTCATCAATCCCCAATCCATTTTCAGTCACTTCCACTGGGCATACTGGCACGTCGGCTCAACTGTAGCTCCATGATTCCAGTTCGGTTGACAACACGTTTCAAATAATTTCGGAATATAGAGCTGGAGAAGCAGTAGATGATCGGGTCCAGAGCACTGTTCAGATAAGTGAAGGCTATGGATGTAGAAAACAACTGACTGGTGAATGTATAAGCATCACAGTACTTTTGTCCAAGCTTTTTTAAATAGAGTGCCATCAATCCTGTGCCGATGCTGGGAAAGAAGCAAAGGACAAAAACCCCAACGATCACCAGAACAGTCCGAACTGCCCTTTTCCCTTTCTTGTCCTTGTCCATCTTGCGTGTACGTAGGATACATGCAATACTCACGGAGCAGAAGACCAGGAGTAATAAAGGCAGAAAGAACTCTAAGATAAAGACGGCATAATGCAGTTTGATACCTAGTGATGGTTTCTCATAGTTGCTAAAGCTCCTACAAAAAGAGGTGTTGTACAGAAGTTTGTTGGCCAGCAAAGGGATTCTTAGGGATATCACAACAGCCCAGATGAAGCAGGCAATCCCGGCTGCTTGTTTTGTGCTTATGTAGTTGATTTTGTGATGTGGATGGGCCACTTTAAAGTAGCGGTCAACAGCCACGGCGGTCATGAAGGCAATGCTGGCTGAACGGTTGACTGACAGCATGAACAGGTTGATCCGACACCAGGCGTCTCCAAATATCCATTTCTCGCCACGCATGAAGTTGTCGATGCGGAAGGGTAGGCTGATGAGTAGCAGAAAGTCAGACAAAACCAGGTTGAAGAGGAACATGACATTGGCCCTCCAAGTCCTAAAGGTTTTGCCGAAGATACACAGTGCCATGACATTGCCAGGCAGGCCGAGTAACAGCTCAATGATGAGTATAGGAGGAAGGACAGTTGCCACCAGGTCCTGAGTTGAATTACCGCAGTGATGTGAACTGCTATTGGATGTCATGGTAGTTTAACAGATAGAGCCGGAGCGTAGTTTCTGAAAACAGAGTTCAGAGTTTCATGTTAACAGTTCAGCAACAAAAACAACATTGAGATGTCACTGCCAGAATGTGGTCGTCATGTATATTAGGCATTTCACTTTGGTGACATTTTGAATTGGCTAAACTAAAACAAAGTCATGTTACAACATTCTACACTCTCCACTAGAAGTGGGAAGAAGTGTGAACTTGTTGCAACAGTGTTTGCGGTGTACAAGGAAGTGTGCCTTCCTGCGTAGTGTAAAATGCTGAAGCAACTGGTTTTGTTGCATGAGTATCTGCGAGTTGAAATTATTTGACATCAAAAGCAGGCATTTCAACTTCCTTAATGATTTGTGTCATCTACAAATGTTGAAGTTTTTAAAATACATTTCAAGAACGGATGTATAAGCAACCATGCATGATATCCTTAAAGGGATAGTTCACCCAAAAATGAACATTTTGTCATCATTTACTCATCATCATGTTGTTACAAACCTTCATACTTTTTTTTCTTCTGTTGAACACAAAATATTTTTTGAAGAATGCTGGAAATCAGTTATTGGTAGCCAATGTCTTCCATAGTATTTTCCCCCTTACTATTAAAGTCAGTGTCCACCACCACATTCAACATTCCAAGCTTTTGCTTATGTGTTTAACAGAAGAAAAAAAATTACTTGAGGGTGGAGGGTGAGTAAATTATAACTATTGGGTGAACTATTCCATGAACCAACTTTTTTCTTTGTGTTCCATTTAGTATGTTTCCCCTTCCTGTGTTCCTGTGGCTCAGTGGTAGAGCATTGCGTTAGCTTCGCAAAAGGTCGTGGGTTCATTTGTCCCCGGGAACACACATACGGGTAAATGTTCAATGTAGAATGCGTAAATGTTTATGGTTTCATAATTCATATATCAAAGGGTTATAATATGTACCACGGATAAGAATCCAATCTAATATTAACTACAGACCAATATCTAAATGCTTCATTGGGTTCCAGACACTTGGAGTAATGAAACTGAAAATGTGTATACCTAAGTATAGTATGCAAACAACATCTGCACAGTGGACCAGTTTCGACCTTGAAACCAAAGCAATCTTATTTCTACTGAGAATTTTGAAATATTTCTGTGTAAAGGGGTAATAGTGTTTTACATACTGTTTACAAAGTCAGATTCATTGACATTTACATGCTAAAATAAATTGATCTGAAATTAGGACTTTTAATAAAAACTTTTCTGGTTTCAAATGGTTATTGTTTTCCTTTTATCATACTCAAATTCAAGTTTTGTTATTTTTGGGGGTAAACAAGGTCAGGGTTGTTCCTCCTAGCAGAGAGAAGTGTAACAGTAAATTTAACTGATAGCTAGGTCTGTCATTTGTGGAAGCTCTCTGTTTGACAGACCATATGTAGTTCTATGTAGACAAGATAAATGGAAATAGTAATACACACTCTCTTTAGGTATATTATATCCTTGGTTAGATCTTAGAAAAACAGATTTGTTCTATGCAATTTTAAGAGTGATGTTTAACATAACTTTCTCATAGTCGACCAACCTGTAACATCGATGCACAAGACCAATTTCACAGTGTTAATTAAGTTCTTAAGTTAGTTAAAATTTGATAAATTTCTATAAGAAATGTTTCTCATGACTTACCAGAGTTGACAACTGACTAGTTTGCTGATTGTGTCTTGAGATGTAAGACGAGAGTGTGAAACAAGGTCTGGTCTGAGTGAAGCGACCACTCGGTAGTTGTGTCAAAGCAAGTTTCCTCTGTCTGAGTCATAATGACACGAACGCTGCGTTTCTTACCCAATTATGACCAATTCTCAAATGTTCCTTATATTGCCCTGTTTTAACAAGTTTTGTTTATTTCAGTAATGCACTAAGTGGATATGCAATAATGTTTGAATTATAAGGAAGTGCTGTTTCTGCAAAGCAACACTGTTGAACAAACTATAGCAACAGTTTCACAAACTGGTTGCATGCAAATATGCAACTTGGCATAAATTCAAAAGGCGTTTTGAAGTAAGTCCTTATAAGATCCATTTGTTTTAGCCCAAATAGTATTTCTTAACAAACTACTGTATGTGAAGCCAAACTCTTCAAGAGAATAAAAAACTGGGATACCCTCTAAGAACAGAAAACCCTAAATGCCAGCAAAACTCCAAAAAGAGTGGATCAGGTTTCCAAGCCAAAAAGTGTAAAGCGCATTAACCGTAACACTTCAAATATAGTATTGACTTACCAGAGTTGATTAGTTTTCTCAGAAAATCTCACTGAACAGAGTATAAATAAAACTATTTCATCTTAAACTTAGGGTTCTTGACTGAGAGAAATGACCACTCAGAGCTTGCCTCTTAGCAAGCTTTCTCTGCCTATATATGCTAGAAAGTGACATCATGATGGGAAAGTGAAGTTGTAGCCAATACTAATGCTTTTTCTTGCTTTCTCTTTCTTTCTGAAATTTCAACAGCATGATGTCTGCAGAGATAATATTCTTGATGTTCAGTGCCCAATAGCTTCAATAGTGGTTACACAAACTGGCAATAATGAAAGAAAGAAAGAAGACAGAGAAAGAAAAAGGCTAAACTCTTTAACTGGAATTGCAAAACAGCTGTGTCAAAACATGATGTTTTATCATGTCTGATTGTGATATACACAGGAAATAGCCATCATTTGTTTCAATAGTGAAAAATAATGAGTTTTATGAGCACCCCCCGCATTCATAGCATGGGTTGAGCCAGTGTTGCTTTGTTGTGCTGGTCATAATGCTCAAATATGGATGTTTTGTGCCTCAGTCTTTTCACTTTTTTTACTGTTGCAATGTATGACTGTGTTTACTTACACCACAGAAATTGTGTGTGCTAAATAATCTTTAAGGACATTTATTTTTTATCTTTTATTTTGTGTGTGTGTGTGTGTTCACATTTGCATTGGACATTGTTCCCACTAATCAGTCATTTGACTTTTTTATTACATAGCAGAGATAAGCAAACGTGCAAGATATACAGTAATAATCTTCCTTTGCATGAGCTAGAGCTATTATTTATAGCAATGTGCTTGACTTCCTCTTATTTTAGGTTAAAGCTTCTTGTGTCATTAGTCCAGCTCACAGAATTGTTTATCTTGACTTTCTATTGGAAACAGAAAATGGATGTGACATGGAGCAGAGAACAAATTTTAATTGCAAATATCATTGTCATATTCTGTATAATGAGTGTTTTGGTCAGCTGCATAATGTGATATTTACCTGAAATATCAACTTATATCTATGGCTCTGTTCCAAAACATAGTGAGCTGCCTTGCGGTCTACTGACTTCATAGGAAGGTGCCTTTTAAAACATTATCACTGAAATAAAGCATAGATGTGCATTGTGTGAAGCCTATAGCAGCATAGACTAAAATTGTATCTCAATAAATATTTTAGGAAGGTGCAAAGCCAAACTGTTTATCATATGCATATTAATAAACTCTCTACATATACAGTACATATATGAATTAAAGGATCTTAATGTATTTTTCTTTTTATAATATGTATGTTTATAATCAACGATTCTCTCACTTTGTTGCTATCATTGATGGGACTTTATCACAAAACAAAATGCATTGTGGGGTTGCCTTGCAATGTACATCTCAATAAATCAGAATGTCATGGAAAAGTTAATTTCAGTAATTCAACTCAAATTGTGAAACTCATTTATGAAATAAATTCAATGCACACAGACTGAAGTAGTTTAAGTCTTTGGTTCTAAACCATACCTGGTTTGATGATTTTGGCTCACATTTACAAATTAGACAATTAAACAAATTAGAATACTTCATAAGACCAATAAAAAACAAACAAACAAAAAAAAAAAAAACATTAATTATTGGCCTTCTGGAAATTATGTTAATTTACTGTACATGTACTCAATACTTGGTAGGGGCTCCTTTTGCTTTAATTGCTGCCTCGATTCGGCGTGACATGGAGGTGATCAGTTTGTGGCACTGCTGAGGTGGGATGGTAGCCCAGGTTTCTTTGACAGTGGCCTTCAGCTCATCTGCATTGTTTGGTCTCTTGGCTCTCATTTTCCTATTGACAATAGCCCATATATTCTCTATGGGGTTCAGGTCTGGTGAGTTTGCTGGCCAGCCAAGCACACCAACACCATGGTCATTTAACCAACTTTTGGTGCTTTTGGCAGTGTGGGCAGGTGCCAAATCCTGCTGGAAAATAAAATCAACATCTTCAAAAAATCTGGTCAGAAGAAGGAAGCATGAAGTGCTTCAAAATTTCTTGGTAAACGGGTGCAGTGACTTTGGTTTTCAAAAAACACAATGGACCAACACCAGCAGATGACATTGCACCCTAAATCATCACAGCCTTTAAAACTTAACACTGGACTTCAAGCAACTTGGGCTATGAGCTTCTCCACCCTTCCTCCTGACTCTAGGACCTTGGTTTCCAAATAAAATGCATAACTTGCTCTCTTCTGAAAAGAGGACTTTGGACCAATGGCAACAGTCCAGTTCTTCTTCTCCTTAGCCCAGGTAAGACGCCTCTGATGTGGTCTGTGGTTCAGGAGTGGCTTAACAAGAGGAATACGACAACTGTAGCCAAATTCCTTGACACGTCTGTGTATGGTGGCTCTTGATGCCTTGACCTCAGCCTCACTTCCTTGTGATGTTCACTCAAATTCTTGAATTGATTTTGCTTGAGGCTGTGGTTCTCTCGGTTGCTTTTTCTTCCACACTTTTTCCTTCCACTCAACTCTGTGAACAGCCAGCTTCTTTGGTAATTAATGTTTGTGGCTTATCCTCCTTGTGAAGGGTGTAAATGATTTTGATTGATGATTATTGGTTATTTACTGATAAGTTATTTGCAGATAAATGGTTATTTACTTGCCAGTCTTTGGGACAGTCTCAAGCCTCCAGGTTTTCATCCAAAATTTCCTAAATTGTGTTCTGAAGACGAACTGAGCTTTTACAGGTTTTACAGGTTTTTAAAAATGTTCATTGTGGGGTGGAGTAACCCTTTAAGAGTAACCACATAACATCTTTTGATTCTACAGCATGACCCCTTTAAGTTAGGCCTTAATGTAGTTGCTTTGGTTGATCCGTTTCTAGGATTTCAGAAGAGTGTTGGGCAGTTTTTCAGTGGGTCCAAAAAAGAAAAGAAAAAAAACTTTTTCTCCAACTAGGAGTTTATCTTAAACCAGCTAAAACCAACTAATCCTCCCCCATCCCCCCAACAAGGAGGTGAACAAAACATAACCTCAGAAGGCACACTGACACATAAATTACTTGGCTTAAATGCTCTCATGCATCATACTCAGAACGAAACCTGAGTATTTGCCTTTCAAGTGTAATTTCGATGAGCAGAAGTGCCAGCAACTCAGAATGATCTGTTTGTGTGCATCTTATCTCGAGCATTATCTGTACCAATGTTCAGCTCTACCCCCAGTTTCACAGACAAGCCTTAAAGTGACGTGACATACAGCCAAATATGGTGAACAATACTCAGAATTCGTGCTCTGCATTTAACACATCCAAAGAGCACACACACAGCAGTGAACACACACACACTGTGAATACATTCCCGGAGCAGTAGTCTGTCATTAAGCCTAATGCCAGACTAAAATCAAAGTCTGAGCTGTTTCAACTGAAAGAAATTTGCTCTGACAGACCTTATAATATATCAGTGCCTTTATTTTGTTTCAAAATGAACAGCAGTAATGTGTTTTTTTTCTAAGGGACGTTTATAAAAATTACTTAAATGTCCTAATTGAACCATGGCCTAATCCTTGCTTAGTCTAAGTAAGACCTGTCTGTGAAACCAGGCCTACTTAAAAGCTTTCCTCTTAACACGTTTACACCTAAACTACAGTGAGCAGTTAATCCATATCCAGTATATCCATAGGAATAATGTTTTGAAAGAAATGGTATTAACATGTCATTAACATTAATGGTGCTGTATTTAAGTCTTTGTTTTGGTTTCTGAAACCCGCCCACTGCCAGTTTACCCAATTGTATTACCGCACATACGGAAAAATTCATCGTCAAGTGATCTCATTCAATTTGGTGTCGTCAATCCGGCAGCCTGCAATATATCCGGCAATATTTTGAATTTGGACTGCAATACCTAGTTCAACCACTCTGTGTCAATCCTACATTGACAAACCACCTGTAGAAAAACGCATTATTTAAATTTGATATGTACCAGGTGCTTTATAAAAAACACTCCATTTTACAAGGACTTAAGATAACACGTTTACTTGTAAATGCACCACAAATCATACTGCACTACTTGTTTCTTAACCTACCTCTTTTGCGCAATATCATGCACAGTTATTATGTACTTGTATAGTCTGTCTTAGGTCCCGGGAACACATGATAGGTAAAAAAAAAAGCCTGAATGCACTGTAAGTCGCTTTGGATAAAAGCATCTGCTAAATGCATATTTTTAATTTAAATTTAATGTATAATCAACTATTTATAGTATATGTATAGTTAGATTACTTCTTATGATATGTAAGACTAAAAATTGTTCTTGTATGTTAATATTATGTTAATTTATGTAGCACCATGGTCCTGTGAGACATGACATTTCGTTCCACTGTATGTCCACACATGTAGCAGAATGACAATAAAGCTCAACTTGACTTGATTAAAAACAATAGAAAACAAAAGTACATCAAGATAATTGTTCCATTTGTAAGAGTATTGAAGTGAATTGAAGCAAATATCACTCGTAATCTAGTGAGCTGTCTTATATCAACAACTTATATAGGCAATTGTCTCTTAAGGGAGCTACAGTAAGCAACCGAGGAAGTACAGTGAGTAACTGAATTGACACATATGAAAAACTGTTTTTAATATGTAAAATAAATAAATTCTGAATGCAAAATTTTGACATAAGAATGTTGCTAAAACATATATATATATATATATATATATATATGACATAGTTTTAATTAGATTGAAACCTTTTATTATTATTATTATTATTATTTTCAGTATAAAATAACGTACAGTACATACTTCTTCTCATCTCACTTCACTTGCCATACTGAATTGGAGTTTGATTCAGTGCATTATGGGAATTTCTTTACTGCAAATATACAGTATGAATGCAGTGCTGCTTTATAATATTGGCAAAACTAGGGGTGGGAGAAAACAGATCAAGATTCTCACTTCAACAATCCTGAATCGATCAGAAAACTTCAGAAATCATTCTGAGCTTACAGTAGCTAGAGACAACATTATTCGACTTGTAGAACAAACAAACAAGCAACTAAATGCTTTCCAGACAAGGGCAGTATGCTTCTCTTTTTCTAAGCAATATTGCTCTTTATTTATTACTGATAATGTAATAGCAGTGGCAGGTCCAAAAGCAGATGCCTGTTAGTAAATCATTTACTGTATCAAATTTTTACCCCCAAATGGGTCACAAATAATGCCTTTGTTGCATTTGGAAAGGAAAACATTGAACTACTGGCAGATGCAACCACACATTGTCAAGCTAAGCATTTCTAAGCACATATCCTGTACAATAAACCCCACGAATGGCCTTTTATTATGCTTCAACCATGAGACCTTATGCAAATGTCTGTACCTGATGATAGATGCTTAAAGCACTCTCAGATACTGAATGCACTTTTATGCACTTGTAATGTGTTTTCTCGTGTAGCCCTATGGGAATTTTGGGTATTTCCTAAAATCATAATTTTTATATAGTGTTTATTTTCTTCAAAAAAGTAAATTTCATGAGGTTAAAATTTTTTAAATAATGTTTATGTGTGTTAAAAATTGAGTAAGTGAAAACTAATTTACCCAGAAGAAAGATCCAATCAGGAGTCAGGGTGAGAGGTTGCGAGGATGAGGAAGAGGAGATCGGGAGGAGAAGATGGAGAGACATGAGTGAGAATCGCACTTTGACTGTCACGTTAGAAATTTGGGAAAACACCAAGTTAATGTTTGTAAAATGTACTTGTAGACTGCACAAAGAGTGAGTTACAGACATTTGTATAGAAGTTTACAGCGTGAAAGTTGATGGTTTTGAGGAACTCGGTTAGAGTTTTCCACGAGGAGAAAGAGTGAACTGCTAGTCAGTATGATTTAGTTACAAGGACTTTGCCAGTGAGTAGCCTGCTCGGTTGCCCTTTTGTACATCTTCTGAAAAATGCACTTATCTCCAGAACCATTCCCTGCTTAGCTGTCGGACGACGTCTTCAATCACCAGCATCGCAAGCATCGCATTGCCGCGGCGTGAACGACTATATGCCTACCAGCACTACAACAGCAGTGAGTTTTTTTTTTTCTGCACCACGGCGCGAAGCGGCCATTGTGTTTAAGGTCTCCCCGCTCCCAAGCCACACTTCAGGCCTGCAACGTGTCCTCCTATGACTGTTGGGGTATTCATTTTATTTCATTGAGTGGCCATTTAGTCATTTTGCTGGCTTAATTTTAATTTTGGGGTTATTTAATTGTGTTTCATTTGAATTGCACTTGATATTTGAACTGTATATATGTACATACTATATTTTTTCAGTAAATAACGTAGACTAACCATGTTCCGTACACTTTTCGCTATTCACCGCACGCCAGTGACCACTCCTCCGTTGTAGAAAGACATACAAGCATGCTTGTGTGCTCATTCTCCGGGGGAATACCTATTATACGGTCTACACTTTGATTGATGTCTTTAGGACCAATAGTTTTTGAGGAAACTGGGGAAAAGTACCACCTCCGCCAGTGTACGGAAGATGATAGGGGTTAACGGTGTTCCGTGCAGGCTTATAATGATGTTCCGTACAGCGCTCATAACTTGATTTTATCGGCGAACATTGACATGTAACTGATCAAAAGTGAACTGTTTATTTATTTTAACTGCAAGAAAACATAATTCCAATGAATATCAAAGATTATTACCTTTTTATTTGATTAAAATACAAGTTAATTGCTGCTTTAATAAAGGGCGCATGCGAGTTAGGCATGATTGTGTCGTGATATTAATTATGACATGTGAGTTAAGCATGAACCATGTGAAAGGTTAGTGAACATCATTTCCATATCTTTCTGAAGATGCAGAAGACGAGAAGGGCAAGTAATTTGCACTGATTAATAAAAAAAAAAGGTTAACCAATGTGAAAACTTCATAAAGTAAGAGGTCTCTGCTGCCTGTCTCAGGTGAGGGTGGCGCTAAGTGGTTATCGCCCGCAATCGATGATTAAACATTCCCATTTCAAAGCGTTTATTCAACAAAAGGTAATGTATTTAACAATTTGTGATAACATAATATTAATTTAATAAAGGCTGTAGTACTGTGAGAAACATAAGTGGAATAGAAATCTATATTTTCGCTGCTCTAGTTGTCTTCCCTCCCAAGCTGAAGTTTTGAAGTAAATCTTCCCCACCGTCCATTTTCAAGAGCGGTGGGCGCAACGAGCAAACTTACTCGAATCTTACTGAAACAAACAGCAGATGGGTCTCTGTTTAGATTGGGGGTGAAAGAGAGAAACATAAGGATGACACAGATATATAGTTTATGTACGAACTGTAATTATTTATTCTGCAATCGGCGCTAAAACGTCACCTGTACGGAACATTGTTTTGTACGGAACATGGTTAGTCTACGTTAGTTCAAACGAATTCTGTTGAAGATTTGCATTACATTGGGTTTATGACATTTATAATTTTGATACTTAAGAAATTGAGTTACAGTAGACTGGGTTAAAGTGAAAGTATTTATCACTATTGATTAAGATAAGTGACCTGTGAATTGATGTTTATTTCACTCACAGTATTGATAGCCATTTAAAACGGGTGGAATATTAATGTAACTATAAAAGTTAATGTTTATTTAACCCAGAATTTGAGATAGCTGCATACAATTAGTGTTTTACTTTAATTTGGCTATAAAGACACTGTATCACCCCTTTGCATTAAGTTAAAAGCTGCTATTAAGGTAAACCGTAACAAGCAAGTAATAATTAGGGAATTACATTAAGCGCATTAATTAATTTTAATTAATTAATTAATAATTAATTAATTAATTTAGCTTTTTCAAGAAAAAAATAAGTCAAATAGTTTAAGCTAAGAACCTAAAAGAAAATGGAGGCTAAGTGTAGCACTGCAGAATTAGTTCAAGAGCTCAAAGACTGGTGCAGAAGAGAAGAATTAGATGATGCCCATTCCCTCATGGTACTGATTCCAGAAAATGTGGTGAATGCCCAGATTGAAGAAGCCCTAGGAACTATCAAAGCCTTAGGGCAAGTGCGAGTGAGAGGACGGACTGTTAGTCTGAAGCTGGATAGCCACAGGGTGCTATGCGAGTGTAAAGAGATGGTGGATCCCACCAAAGTCCCTCCTGAACTGTTGCCAGAGGGCAAGACGAAAAAGTGGATGATTGTTATTGCTTATGAAAGTCCTACTCCTTCGAGCCCGTTAAAGAGTTTGTTGGAAGAACCTCCAGAGAGTGGCTCAGCAGAGTCTATTATTCATGCGGTGGGTGATTTGTTGACTAAGATGGGGACACCATCAGGTGACAACAGCAGTTACCATCATCTGAGATTGTTCTCTGGTACCTTGCCAACTCCAGTTGGAGAAGAGTCTCTTGAGCATTGGTTAGAACATGCACGCCTGATGGGCGAGGAGAGTGAGTGTTCCACTAAGGAGAAATGACGACGTAAAAACATGGACATGGAAAGTCTGAAACGTCCTGCGCTAGCTGTTGTAAAGGGTGTGCGGACTCCTGATCCAGAGGTTAGTCCTGCTCTGTGTTTAGAAGCCATTGAGAGTGCTTTTGGGTCTGCTGAGACAGGCGAAGACCTGTATTTTGCCTTTAGATTGCTACAGCAGCAGCTAAATGAAAAGTTGTCTGACATTCTTAGGCGCATAGAGTTGTCATTGACCAAGGTAGTTCGTCTCGGAGGTCTCCCTACAAGCCATGCTGACCGTGCTCGAGTGGAGCAGCTGCTGAGAGGTGCTGTTCACTCCGATATGATGCTTGTCCAGCTCAAACTCAGGGAGAGGAAGTAAAACCCTCCATCATTCTTGGAACTGCTGAGTGAGATCAAAAGGGAAGAAGAGTACGAGTCATCAAGGATGAAGCTAAACACCTCTGTCCAGAGAGTTCACACAAACCCTACTACAGACAATAGACAGGATGATGTTGAGCGTTTGAGAACAGAAATTCAAGAACTCAAGTCAATGTTCACTGCCATGAGTCCTTTGCCTAACAAGGTTGTAGCAGATAGCAAAGGACCTGTGTCAATGACAAAGATGCACAGTCCAGAGACAGGTAGTGATAGTGAAGTAGCTGTTTTGAGAAAACAAGTGGAACACCCGCAAAAGCAAATGACAGGCCATAAGCTAAAAGTCTCTGAATCCCCTAATTCAGTTCTTCGAGTAGAGCCATCAAGACAAACTCATAGTGATAATAGAAAGCAGCCATCTAACGACTCGGATGGGAACTTTTGTTATCGCTGTGGTGAAAACGGCCATTACTCTGCCAAATGCCAGAATGCTGAGAATCAGGCCAAAGTTATTCGAAAGCTGATACACACTCTAAAGAAACCTAAACAGGGTGATCTATCTTCTCAAGCATCAGGCGATTGTCACACAGTGTGCTCAGCTAAGAAAAGTGAAATAACCACCTTTGAAAGAGGCATTCCTCCAGGACTGATCGGGCCCTGTTCAATCATCCCAGTGAAGATAAATGGCCAACACTGTGATGCACTTCTGGACAGTGGCTCTCAAATCACAATTATCTTCAAGCCCTGGTATGAGCACCACTTACCTGATGTCCCAATCCAGCCAGTGTCGGGGTTGGCGATATGGGGTTTAAGCGAAACCAGTTACCCCTACATGGGATATGTATTAGTGGAGATAGAATTTCCAGAGAAGGTTACTGGTGCAAAGGAGACACTTTCCATCCTTGCTCTGATTTGCCCAAGTTCAAAAAGTCCTGAAAAGACCCCTGTGATCCTAGGAACAAATGCAAACCTGTTCCAGAGACTGTCCATGCTCTGCAAGGAGACCACTGGAGTGGACATTGCCCAGACCCTTGGCATAAAGGCAAAAAACTCCATTTGTCACACAGACCAACCAACCACTGAGGGTGACGAGGATGAAGTTGCATGTGTGAAGTGGATGGGTCCAGGCTCACTAACCTTACCTCATGGTGGTGAATGCTGTGCCATCTGTGAAGTGGAGTTGAAGAGGCCTCTGGGTAAAAACATGTTGATTGTTGAGGCATCACCCACCACTCCATTACCATCTGGAGTATTGCTGCAGCCTATGGACATGCATGGTACTGCAGTGGATGATCACCTCACTATCCTTATCCAGAATGAGTCCATGAAAGACACAGTCATTCCAGTTGGAACTGTCTTAGGCCAGCTGTGTCACGTTGATCCAGTCGTTCCATCTCTGAAAGTTGAAATTGAGGCCGTGACTGTACCAACAGAGTTAGACCCTCAACTGATCCAGTTTGGCGACTTGTCCATACCATCACAATGGAAAGTACGACTACGTTAAAACTTATGTAAGCGAGCAAACGTATTCTCATTGCATGAGTGGAATGTTGGCCTGGCAAAGGATGTGGAAAACCATATCAGGGTGACCGATGCAAAGCCATTCAGAGAACGTTCAAGACGTTTAGCTGCCACAGATATTGACGATATTCGTCAGCACTTGCAAGAGTTGTTAAAGGCTGGTATAATTAAGGAGTCACGTAGCCAGTATGCATCACCAATTGTGAACGCCAGAAATAAGAATGGGCGTATCAGAATGTGCGTTGACTATAGGACTCTTAATAGGCGTACAATTCCAGACCAGTACACGACTCCTCGCATAGACGATGCATTGGATTGTTTAACCCCTTACTAGTCACCCCCCTTTTTTGGCATGGAGACAGAAAAGACATACCCAAAATAAAAAGGTTTCTGCTCATGATTCTTTCTGACTAGATACATAATCAACATTTTTTCACAAAGCTGACACTTCAAAGTTTACTGTTCAGGAATCAGAATCACTCAGACTGTTATGATAATAGAGATATATAAGCTCAAACATAAAAGCAAAAATAAAAATATTAAAAACATTTTTAAATGTATTAAAAAAATGGGTGATGTAAGATATGAGTTTAGAAATACAGTGTAGCTAAAGCCACAAGTCTTTCAAAACTTCATTAGAAATTTCATAATCTAATCTGTAAAACTGAACTTTATGAAATATTTTCTAAGGCCATGTCATGTGTGTTTTTAGAGAAGGCTAATCAGATTGATTTATGGCACTTGTCATCTCTGTAAGATCTCACATGTAAACACTCATATGTGCTCTGACTGTGTTTTTGTCTCTGACAACTCCCCGATTCATTGTTCTATTGTTCTCACCAAACGATTCTTTCACACCTCCGCCAGGTATGACTAGTGTTGTCAAAAGACCCGGTACTTCGGTACCAAGTCAGTACTAAAAAAATTTAAATGTGACGGTACCAGGTTTCTTTAAGTACCGGTAGTACCGAGGTCCCGTTCAAACCCGGTTCAGCGCTATGATTTCCGTGAAGCAGAAAACGAGGACGGAATCTCAAAATCCAGTCATGAAAATGAAACTTACATTTTAATATGGACAGTCATGGAATTTGTCAAAGTTAGCATAAATTAATCAAATCAAATCTCCATATGGACCAGTATCTGTAAATGTTAAGCCGCAAATGTTGCTTGAAATATGAATCCGTGTTCTGCGCGTCTCTGTGTGAATTAATGAATGGCAGAGACGTGCGGGTTTGTTTACTACATAGACTGAAGCGCATGACGCTTGCATTAATTTCAGCATCTGAGCTTCAGAGTTCTCTCTCCATCAAGCGATCTTTTCAGTTTCTCACACATGCAAAAGAGAGAGAGAGCGAGAGTCTTACCACGCTGAATCGACACGCTATATGTAAACCATTCTTTATTGTCTTTTCCTGTAATGGAGTTCATATAGAATTATTCATATTCATTTTTAAACAAGCAAAAGACATGCCGGTTTCTCCGGTAGTGGGCGGAGCTAATGCGCAAATGGCAATGTTCTGCCCTGGCAATGGTGTTCTGAACCAAAGATTGACAGACAGCTAACAGAAATAAAGCTCCATCACACGTTCTTCGTTGTGTTTATGTAATGCACACTTTACTTTACTGTAAAACTAAAAGAAACACACAAAAAAAAACAAATTACAAAATGATTTACAAAATAGTATGAACATTTTCACATTCACAAGCTCCCGTTTACAGAATTAAACAACAAAATAGACAACCGAATTATGTCTCTGAAGAAAAAATGTGACTCTGCAACCTTATTAGCATATTAGCCGTCAGGTCGCGCTATATTTCAGAATCAAACATCTACTTACAAACATCTTAATAATGACCAGCTTTAAATTAAACTAACACAACATTATTGCAGTTATTTTCAATATGAAATTTATAACTCCAAGGATTAGACAGCATCCAAAATGCAGATCACAGAAAAACGACTCTTCTTCTATTGTTTTAAATGCTTTCTGTTTCGTTTTATTGAGTATTGTAATAACGGTTTTCACCACAAGGAGTCACACCTGAACTACTTATACAAATCAAAATGGAACTAAAGAAAACTAATACTGAACAGAACACTCCCCGCCTGGTATAACTTGAGTTATACCACTATGCATTCCGATTATTTGACAAAAGTAAGACAACATCACATATAGGTCTTAAGTACTCTCTGAATACCCCCTGCTTAGCAGTCTTCACCATAACCTTACGAATTTTTCCATCAGATGAGGCTATGGTCTTTGCTATGAGACCAATTGGCCACTCACTGCGCTTAGCTTCTCCATCCTTCAACAGAACAAGGTCTCCTTCCTGAATACTCTTTCTCTCCTCTGTCCATTTTCTCCTGGGTTGCAAGGTGGACAAGTACTCCTGCTTCCATCGCTTCCAGAATGAATTAGCCAACATCTGGACTTGACGCCACTGATTTTTGTGCAGGTGACCTATCTCAAAATTTCCTGGAGGGGCTGGAGCAACACTCGCCTTCTGAGTTAAGAGCATTGCTGGTGAAAGCACTTGGGGCATGCCCGCATCTGTTGAGATTGGGGTTAAGGGTCTGGAGTTCATAATGGCCATGACTTCAGCCATTAAAGTTGTTAAGACCTCATGCGTGAGTCTTGTGGGAGTTTTCATCAAGAGAGCCTCCAGAATACGTCTGGCAATCCCGATCATTCTTTCCCACACTCCTCCCATTTGGGAGGAATGTGGAGCATTAAAGGTCCACGTGCAACCTTGATTCTGCAAGAAGCCTTTCAACTCTGAGCCGCTACTGTCTATTTGAAGTTCCTTGACTGCTCCAATGAAATTTGTCCCCCTGTCAGAACGAAAGTGCTTCACTGGTCCTCTGACAGCCAAAAAGCGACGCAAAGCACAAATAAAGCTTGACGCTGATAGGGACTCCACTACCTCTAAGTGAACTGCTCTGGTATTTAAGCAACTGAATACGACAGCCCATCGCTTGTTCTCAGCGTTATGCCCTCTTGTCTTACGTGTCACCACAGTGAATGGTCCAAAAACATCAAGACCTGTGTGGGTGAAAGGTGGATCTACAGAAACTCTATCTGAAGGCAAAGCCGACATCTTCTGACTCTCTACTTTACCTCTCAGTCTCTTGCATAGCACACATTTGTGGATGATATTTGAAACAGATCTTTTGCCACTGACTATCCACAATCCAGCACTACGTATAGCACCCTCAGTAAAATGCCGGCCTTGATGAGCCACTTGATCATGATAATGCTGAATTAAAAGACCAGTCACATGATGGTTGGGAGGGATTATCAAGGGATGCTTCTCTAGGTCAGAGATGTCAGCACAGTGAATGCGACCCCCAACTCTTAACAGACCCTCCTTGTCCACAAAGGGGTCAAGCCTCAGGAGTGTGCTACGCTGTGAGACTTTACCAAACTTAGTCAAACTCTCAAATTCCTCCTGGTACACTTCTCGTTGTGCGGTTTTGACTATAGTCAACTTGGCTTGTGATATCTCCACACCTGAGGTTTTAGTACACAGATGCCATTTCCGACAGTGTGTGTCAGGAAAAGATTGTGAGAATGATTTTGCGATGTGCGTCAGAGTAGCGACAGCTCTCACCAAAGATCTCCACCTTGAGAAACGTTCAAATCTGCTTGAGCCTAGTAAGTGCTCTTTGACGTTAGTTGCCAGTGTTTTCACTTGGGGGCAAATTTCAACATCCTCTTCTGCTTTGACAAGTCCATATGACTCTCCTAAACTACCTTCTATAGGGCCACATTCGCTAAGAAACTCTGGACCTGAAAACCAGTTGGTAAGGGGTAAGTGACCTGCTGCCACAAACCTGGTGGCATGATCTGCTGGGTTCTGTTCAAAACAGACGTAATGCCATTGACTAGGTTCTGTGGTTTTTCTTATGCGTGCAACTCTGTTAGCCACGTACATGTAGAATCTGCGTGTTACATTGTGAATGTAGCCGAGCACTATGCGACTGTCAGTATAGAACTGGATATTGTGAAACTCTATGTCAATTTCTTCCTTTATGAGTTCCATCAGCTCAACAGCAAGCACCGCTGCACATAACTCCAGGCGTGGAACAGTATGTGCTGGAAAAGGGGCCAACTTGCTTTTTCCCATTACAAACCCCACATGAAGCTGTCCATTGGAATCTATTACTCGTAGGTATGCTACTGCAGCGATAGCTAAAGTAGAAGCATCCGAGAAGATACACAACTCTCGAACCTGAGCTCCGCACAGTGAGGTTGGGACATAAGATCGTGGTATTTGTAATCGATCAAGCTCTGCTAAAGATGAAGTCCATACCTTCCACGGATCTCTTTTGTCTGCCGGAAGAACGTTGTCCCAATCCTGTTGTATAGTTGAAAGTTCTCTCACTAGAGCTTTGCCTTGCATAGTGACTGGACAGACAAACCCGAGAGGATCATATAAACTATTGACGGTGGAAAGGATCCCTCTTCGAGTGAAGGGTTTGAGATCTTGAGAAGCTTTAAATGTAAAGCGGTCTTCCTTGATGTTCCAACTTATACCAAGGCTGCGTTGGAGAGGTATTGGGTCTTTATCAAAATCCAGGTCTTTGAGATCTTTGGCTCTCTCACTGGATGGAAAAGCTTCCATCACCGTAGCACTGTTAGAAGCCACTTTATGCAGATTCAAGCTTGACCTTGACAGCATTGCTTGCGTTCGCTTTAGGAGATCAATGGCTTCTCTTTCAGTAGGGACAGATGTGATGCCATCGTCAATGTAGAAGTTGCGTAACACGAAGTCCTTAGCATCCATTCCGTACTCTTCTTCGCCTAGTTCTGCTGCTCGTCTTAAGGCATAAATAGCAACCGCTGGCGAAGGACTATTGCCAAAGACGTGCACGGTCATTCTGTAATCAATGATCTCCTTTTCTGCACAGTTGTCTTTGTGCCAAAGAAAGCGAAGATAATTGCGATGCTGCTCTTTTACTTTGAAACAATAGAACATTTGTTCTATGTCCGCCATCACAGCTACTTTCTCCCTACGGAAGCGCAAAAGCACACCCAAAAGGGTATTGTTAAGATCAGGTCCGCTCATCAAAACATCATTAAGGGACACCCCTCCATACTGGGCGCTCGAATCAAAGACCACCCTAATTTTGTCAGGTTTGTGTGGGTGGTAAACTCCAAAAATTGGTAAATACCAATATTCTTCCCCTGATTGTAAGGGTGGAGCAGGTTCTGCTTGCTCATTTTCAATCACCTTCTGCATAAAACCAAAGAAATGCGTTTTCATATTCGGTTTCTTTGAAAGAGTGCGCTGCAATGAGTTCAGCCTTTGTATAGCTTGCTCTCTATTGTTCGGGAGTTGCTTTCTTGGAGAGCGGAATGGAAGTGGCGCCACCCAGTGGTTATCATCATCAAGGTACACCTCTTTGTCCATTATGTCGAGAAAGACTCGATCCTCTACAGATAAAGCTGATTTATCATCCTCTGAAGATCTGAAGAACACATTCTCTTTTAAGCCCTTTGTATAGTTCTCACTGGTTTTTGAACCCTTGAGAGAACATGGTGGGTCGGGTAGATATGACAAAAAAGATGACTCACCCCGTTCTATGACACTGAAACTCTTTGTGCATGGAGAGAAGAATGAAGTTCGCCCATTTTGAAGTATGTTGGTCTTATAAGCGTTCACGTTGGACTGACAATGAGTCCCATTCAGACAAACTTCTCCCACTACCACCCAGCCCAGGTCTAAGCGCTGCGCGTATGGTGTGTTGAGGGGTCCGTTTCGTTGTTCACGCACTTTGTGCACACTAAGAATATCTCGACCCAAAAGGAGAAGGATAGGAGCACAAGGATCTAAAGGCGGAATTTTCTCTGACACAGCAGTGAGGTGGGGGAAACACATAGCTAACTCTGGCGTAGGAATCTCCGATCTGTCATCTGGTAAAGTGTTACACTCTATCAAAGGCGGAAGAGCAACTACTGTTTTTCCATCAAGCGATTCAGCAGAGAATCCATTTACTTTCCTCCCCGCCGTAGTCACTACACCTGAACATGTCTTCAGTGTATAGGGGGAAGAACTGCTAACAATGTTGAACAGATCAAAGAACTGTGACTTCACTAATGATCTATTACTCTGTTCGTCCAGTACAGCATAAATGCGTTTGGCTCTTTCACGTTGATTAGAGGGATAAACATTTATGAGACAAATCTTTGAACATGACTTGGGCCTACTAGCATCTCCACAAATCTCAGTGCACTTGTTGTTTACCTCAGTGGTCTCTTCGTCTGTTTTTTCCATGTTTTGATCTGCTGTTGATACAGACACTTCAGTGGACCATGGAGCAGGACCCGGATGCATGGCTGCAATGTGTCGGTCACTGTTGCATTCTCTGCACTTAACAGATGCTCTGCAGTCTCTCGCAACATGCTTAGTGGAAGCACAACATCTAAAACAGACAAACTTTTCCTTCAAATGCGCTTTTCGTTCATCCAGGTGTTTGCTCCTGAATGTGCGACACTTGTAAAGTGGATGAGGTTTATTGTGTATGGTGCAAAACTTGTCTGGATCTACATTCTTGTCTAAGTGTCTGTCTTGGTTTGGTTGTGCAGCCATTATTTCAGTTTTCTTGACGAAGACAGAAGTTCTGTTACTCAACTTGGCAGCTCCGTCGGATTTTGGGTTGTTTGAGTAGCCAGTTGAAGCAAGAGCAAAGCTAGGGTCATTTCTAGTTCTAGCTTGTCTACAAACAAATTCAACAAAGAAGCTGAAAGGAGGAAAGTATACCTTATGGTCTTCTTTGTACCTGGAGCCTTGCGTGATCCACTTGTCTTGAAGACTGAATGGGAGTTTTTCTATGATGGGGTTGACTCCCCGTGCTGTGTCAAGGTAAGCAAGTCCAGGTAAACGACCACTTTCTTTTGCTGACTGCAGTTCAAGCAGCAAGTCCCCAAGATCTCTCAGACGATGGCTGTCTTTGATTGTGATGCGAGGAAATGCGTCAAGTCTCTTTAACATCGCCTGCTCGATGACCTCTGGACACCCATAGCAGTCCTCCAGGCGACGCCATATCATACGAACTCCTAAGGCTGGATCACTGACATGAACTGATTTGATTCTTTT
Organism: Carassius carassius; assembly: GCF_963082965.1. Lineage (NCBI taxonomy): Eukaryota > Metazoa > Chordata > Actinopteri > Cypriniformes > Cyprinidae > Carassius > Carassius carassius. The sequence goes on along the minus strand of NC_081768.1, from coordinate 23,532,074 downwards.
GGCATGACTGGACGAATCAGGACCAAGCCATTTGACAAGAAGATCGATCTCCTCTCTACTTGTTATATTGAGTTCACTGGTTACAGCTCGAAAAGACGTTTTCCACGCCCAGTAATTTTCCGGACAGTCATCAAATTGGAACAAGCCAGAACTCACCATTTCTTTCTTCAGCAAAAATGTAGTAAAGTCACTTGCATGTGGTGATGATGGTGCTGGAGTAAAGCACTCAGCAGGAACTTGAGAGGACAGGCTGGCGTCACGTTGCATCCGTACTGAATATTTTTGATGCTTTACTTCATCATCTCCATCATATGGCTCCACTTTTACCTTTGAACTAGAACACTGGAAGTTGTGCAGAGTTGTCTTTTCCTGCTTCATAGGAATTGTCTCTGCATTCGATTCCTCCTTCATTGTTGAAGGGAGAGAACTTAGTGAGCCTGCAACATAACTCCGTGTCACATAACTTGATCTCTCACTTACATGTTGTGAATTAGGAGTCAAATCAGGAGCATTTCTTTGCTGAGAATGTTTCTGCACATACTCTTCTGTGCGTTCAGTTCTACTTAAGATGCATGATTCTTCTTCTAGGCCGACACTTGCTCCGTCTTCTTCATAAACTGCAGCTTCATAAACTTCTGCCTCTGTAGATGCTGCTACAGCTTCTTTCTGCAGTTGTAACACGTATAAATCAGCTTCAACTTCTGCTTTTCTGCGAGCTGTCTCAGCTAGTGCTTTCTGTTGATGCTCTTCAATTTGAGCTCGTTCTCTCATCATGATAGCTTCCTTTTCGGCATAAGAGGCCTTTACTTTGCATGCGGCTGCTTTAGCTCTTGCTGTGGTCGCAGCTACACTAGCCGAAGATCTACTTGAACGATGTGATCTGCTTGACCGGGATTTTGTTTCTAGCGGTTGGTCAACTTCCTCTTCTTTCCTGAAAGGCTGTGACTCATCCATCTTGATAATGTAGTATTACATGTAAGCTGGACGAAATCCTGATTGTTTGTCTTCACCCGCCGTGCAGTCGACCTTTTACTGTTCTGCCCTGGCAATGGTGTTCTGAACCAAAGATTGACAGACAGCTAACAGAAATAAAGCTCCATCACACGTTCTTCGTTGTGTTTATGTAATGCACACTTTACTTTACTGTAAAACTAAAAGAAACACACAAAAAAAACAAATTACAAAATGATTTACAAAATAGTATGAACATTTTCACATTCACAAGCTCCCGTTTACAGAATTAAACAACAAAATAGACAACCGAATTATGTCTCTGAAGAAAAAATGTGACTCTGCAACCTTATTAGCATATTAGCCGTCAGGTCGCGCTATATTTCAGAATCAAACATCTACTTACAAACATCTTAATAATGACCAGCTTTAAATTAAACTAACACAACATTATTGCAGTTATTTTCAATATGAAATTTATAACTTACGGTCGTATCTACTCCAAGGATTAGACAGCATCCAAAATGCAGATCACAGAAAAACGACTCTTCTTCTATTGTTTTAAATGCTTTCTGTTTCGTTTTATTGAGTATTGTAATAACGGTTTTCACCACAAGGAGTCACACCTGAACTACTTATACAAATCAAAATGGAACTAAAGAAAACTAATACTGAACAGAACAGGCAATTTCATTGGCTGGTGCTGATTTAGTACCGTCCCTGTTTTAATTTGATCAAATCAGTTTGACCGAACGCAGACAACGTGATTAATATTCATGAACCCAGCAGCTCATCAATTCATAGTGCATTGGATATACATTAGTATGATAGTAGAATTAGTAGTAGTATTATCTTTTAATAATAATTAATATGATCTATTACTATTTTTTTTACAAAAACCCTCAATGACCAAAAATATCTTAAGCATCACCACCAGTCTTAAGTTCAGTTAAAATGACAAATATGCATTCATTAGGCCTAAAAGTTAATTTTTACATAAAGGCATTGTGCTAGAAATATTACTATTATTTAGTAAAATGTATGTGACACTGCTACTACTGTTGAAAAAATTTACAAAATTTTATTTTTTAAAGAAATAAATCACAATATTTCTTCCATGTTTCAATTTTAATAGAAAATCCCCTTTATTTACCAGAAATAAAATGTGTTTAAATTTCATAAATTAAAAGACAAATTAAATTGGGGTGAAACTTGTTTACTGTTTTTCATAATTATGTAACTTGTAGAAAAACTTTAAACGCAATTGTAAATAAGTATAAAGAATGGCATTGGTTTTATTTTATTGCTAAAAAGTTTTTTTTTTTAATTAGCATATTTTTGTGTTTTGCTTTGGTACCGAAATTGGTACCGAGAACTGTGGATTTTCACTGGTATCGGTACCGAATACTGAAATTTTGGTACCGTGACAACACTAGGTATGACACATAATCCGCATTATTCTTTTATAATTATTCTTTTGTTTTTATTCCACCTTTATCAGCCTTGTTGTGGTTTTTCAGGCTTTACAAAGACACAAAGCTGCAACCTCGCTTTAATCTCAGTATGCATTTAGCCCTTATTTATCAAAAGTCTTACTATAAAAATACAACAAAACATTTTCTTACGACCTAACGTGAATTATTGTGACAGAAATGCATTATGAAGAAGAAATGCACCTGCTATTAGTAGCATTAGAGCTAATGTTAGCATCAAGCTATATCAGACAATTTATGAAATTATTTGTACACTTTTACTCAAAACACACTTTAAACCCCGATCGAGTGTTTTTAATAACTTCCTTTACCGATCAGGGGTGGAATTTGGTCGTTTACTGTTGTAAAAATATGCTATTTATAGCCTTTTACATCGCTGCACAAGTTAGCATTGCAGATGTACATTTTCGAATTTTTTTATAAAAACACCCCAGATCTCAAGAAAATCTCATATCAAGCTTTACTATCGTAATCGCGGGTTTATTATTCGGATATTTCGTGTGTACAGAGGTGTTTCAGTGTTGTTTTGGCCAGATAACTACCAGGAAGTGTACAGGAAGCATGTGACACGATGTGGCAGTGTCCGGTTATGACACTCTAAGATTGACATGGCGAAGGACCAATTGGAGTCTGACTGACACACACACACGAGCACCCAGCTCTGCACACACACACAGAGATCGCTGTGAGAGGCTGTTTATCATCAGATCGCATAAATCAGTGGAAAATGAATAGAAATGATGATTCTGTCTGAAGAAATATGAAGTAAACATCAGTAAATATATCCATATATCTCCACAGATATGCATCTTTGGTTTATGAATCATTATTGACGCTGTTCAGTGAGTCTATGTGAACACAAATAAACCGCTGCAGACGTGACTGAATATGAGTGAGTGGTGAATTTCTATTCAAAATGTGGCATAATACGGATTTATTATTTTGCACTCCTGACATAAATTACTAAATAACTTTCACTGCAACAATGTTTTATCAAAATATTAACAATAATAAACTGGGGCCGTCGGCGATGTTTTTAAGTAAAGGGGTTAACTGGGACCAAATGGTTTTTCTGTCCTTGATTTACGTAGTGGCTAAAAACCGCCTTCATTTGTCCCCTTGGATTTTTCCAATTTGAAAGGATGCCCCAAGGCATAACTGGAGCGCCTGCGACGTTCCAAAGACTTATGGAGAAAGCTGTCGGCGATATGAATCTCCTTCAGGTGTTAGTTTATTTGCATGATCTTATAGTCTTTGGACGTTCTTTAGAAGAACACGAAGAATGCCTCATGCGAGTGTTAGGCCTGAAGAGGTAGGGCTAAAACTCTCCCTTGACAAGTGTCAATTTTGTCAACCCAGGGTAAAGTATGTGGGTCACATAGTGTCCGCTGATGGTGTTGCTACTAACCCTGAAAATCTAGAGGCAGTCGCTAGGTGGCCTATGCCCACCGACCTTAAGCCATTGCGGTCTTTTCTAGGTTTCTGTGGGTATTATCAACGCTTTATAGCAAACTACTCTGCGATTGTTAGGCCCCTCACTGAACTGACAAATGGCTATGCACCCACTCAGCGTGGAAGGAAGCAAACCCCAGACAAGACCAAGACATATTTTAAAGACTCGGAAACATTCAGTGACCGATGAGATCAGTCCTGCACGAATGCATTCAATCGTATCATTCAGTGTCTGCCTGTATTTTGCCTTTAGATTGCTACAGCAGCAGCTAAAGGAAAAGTTGTCTGACTTTCTTAGGCGCATAGAGTTGTCATTGACCAAGGTAGTTCGTCTCGGAGGTCTCCCTACAAGCCATGCTGACCATGCTCGAGTGGAGCAGCTGCTGAGAGGTGCTGTTCACTCCGATATGATGCTTGTCCAGCTCAAACTCAGGGAGAGGAAGTAAAACCCTCCATCATTCTTGGAACTGCTGAGTGAGATCAAAAGTGAAGAAGAGTACGAGTCATCAAGGACGAAGCTGAACACCTCTGTCCAGAGAGTTCACACAAACCCTACTACAGACAATAGACAGGATGATGTTGAGCGTTTGAGAACAGAAATTCAAGAACTCAAGTCAATGTTCACTGCCATGAGTCCTTTGCCTAACAAGGTTGTAGCAGCTAGCAAAGGACCTGTGTCAATGACAAAGATGCACACCCCAGAGACAGGTAGTGATAGTGAAGTAGCTGTTTTGAGAAAGCAAGTGGAAAACCTGCAAAAGCAAATGACAGGCCATAAGCTAAAAATCTCTGAATCCCCTAATTCAGTTCTTCGAGTAGAGCCATCAAGACAAACTCATAGTGATAATAGAAAGCAACCATCTAATGACTCGGATGGGAACTTTGGTTATCGCTGTGGTGAAAACGGCCATTACTCTGCCAAATGCCAGAATGCTAAGAATCAGGCCAAAGTTATTCCAAAGCTGATACACACTCTAAAGAAAGCTAAACAGGGTGATCTATCTTCTCAAGCATCAGGCGATTATCACACAGTGTGCTCAGCTAAGAAAAGTGAAGTAACCACCTTTGAAAGAGGCATTCCTCCAGGACTGACACAATTATCTTCGAGCCCTGGTATGAGCACAACTTACCTGATGTCCCAATCCAGCCAGTGTCGGGGTTGGCGATCTGGGGTTTAAGCGAAACCAGTTACCCCTACCTGGGATATGTATTAGTGGAGATAGAATTTCCAGAGAAGGTTACTGGTGCAAAGGAGACACTTTCCATCCTTGCTCTGATTTGCCCAAGTTCAAAAAGTCCTGAAAAGACCCCTGTGTTCCTAGGAACAAATGCAAACCTGTTCCAGAGACAGTCCATGCTCTGCAAGGAGACCACTGGAGTGGACATTGCCCAGACCCTTGGCATAAAGGCAAAGAACTCCATTTGTCACACAGACCAACCAACCACTGAGGGTGACGAGGATAAAGTTGCATGTGTGAAGTGGATGGGTCCAGGCTCACTAACCTTACCTCATGGTGGTGAATGCTGTGCCATCTGTGAAGTGGAGCTGAAGAGGCCTCTGGGTAAAAACATGTTGATGGTTGAGGCATCACCCACCACTCCATTACCATCTGGAGTATTGCTGCAGCCTATGCACATGCATGGTACTGCAGTGGATGATCACCTCACTATCCTTATCCAGAATGAGTCCATGAAAGACACCGTCATTCCAGTTGGAACTGTCTTAGGCCAGCTGTGTCACGTTGATCCAGTCGTTCCATCTCTGAAAGTTGAAATTGAGGCCGTGACTGTACCAACAGAGTTAGACCCTCAACTGATCCAGTTTGGCGACTCGTCCATACCATCACAATGGAAAGCACAACTCCGTTAAAACTTATGTAAGCGAGCAAACGTATTCTCATTGCATGAGTGGGATGTTGGCCTGGCAAAGGATGTGGAACACCATATCAGGGTGACCGATGCAAAGCCATTCAGAGAACGTTCAAGACGTTTAGCTGCCGCAGATATTGACTATGTTCGTCAGCACTTGCAAGAGTTGTTAAAGGCTGGTATAATTAAGGAGTCACGTAGCCAGTATGCATCACCAATTGTGATCGCCAGAAAAAAGAATGGGCGTATCAGAATGTGCGTTGACTATAGGACCCTTAATAGGCGTACAATTCCAGACCAGTACACGACTCCTCGCATAGACGATGCATTGCATTGTTTAACTGGGACCAAATGGTTTTCTGTCCTTGATTTACGTAGTGGCTAAAAACCGCCTTCATTTGTCCCCTTGGATTTTTCCAATTTGAAAGGATGCCCCAAGGCATAACTGGAGCGCCTGCGACATTCCAAAGACTTATGGAGAAAGCTGTCGGCGATATGAATCTCCTTCAGGTGTTAGTTTATTTGCATGATCTTATAGTCTTTGGACATTCTTTAGAAGAACACGAAGAATGCCTCATGCGAGTGTAAGATAGGCCTGAAGAGGTAGGGCTAAAACTCTCCCTTGACAAGTGTCAATTTTGTCAACCCAGGGTAAAGTATGTGGGTCACATAGTGTCCGCTGATGGTGTTGCTACTAACCCTGAAAATCTAGAGGCAGTCGTTAGGTGGCCTATGCCCACCGACCTTAAGTCATTGCAGTCTTTTCTAGGTTTCTGTGGGTATTATCAACGCTTTATTGCAAACTACTCTGCGATTGTTAGGCCCCTCACTGAACTGACAAATGGCTATGCACCCACTCAGCGTGGAAGGAAGCAAACCCCAGACAAGACCAAGACATATTTTAAAGACTCGGAACCATTCAGTGACCGATGAGATCAGTCCTGCACGAATGCATTCAATCGTATCATTCAGTGTCTGCCTGTACTGGCATTTGCTGATGCCAATAAGCCATATGTTCTACACACTGCCGCAAGTTTCAAAGGGCTTGGTGCCGTACTGTATCATGAATATCAAGAAGGGTGAAGACCGGTGGTGTTTCCCAGCAGAAAGTTGAGCTCTTCTGAACAGCGATACAATTCAATTCAATTCAAGTTTATTTGTATAGCGCTTTTTACAATACAAATCGTTACAAAGCAACTTTACAGAAAATTATGTTTCTACAATATTTAGTAGTAGCTTATGGTGGTGAATGTCAGTTTGTGCACATTTGACAGGATTTTTAGAAAAAATTAATACAAGACGTAGTCAGCTAGACGATGAACATTATTAATATTATTAATTAATAATTATTATACGATGCAGTCACACATGTAGCAATAATTGTTATTTCTGTTTGTTGATTCAGGGTTAGCATCATCTGAGGTCCTCTGAGGGTCAGCATCATCCCTTCTCAGGTGTCCTGGATCCAGACTGGAGCTTGTGTGGCAAAACATAGAAACAAAATAGAGACATCATTAGCATAGCTGCTGATCCAACAAAGTAAAATTAGTTTAACCCAAGCTAATGAATAAAAATGCACATTTGATCAGATGCAACTACACTCACAATTTAAGAGATGCATTATTCAAATGCTTGGCGAAAGAGATCTGTCTGAACCCCGAACATTATCAGGAAGGCTATTCCAGAGTTTGGGAGCCAAATGTGAGAAAGCTCTACCTCCTTTAGTGGACTTTGCTATCCTAGGAACTACCAAAAGTCCAGCGTTTTGTGACCTTAGGGTGCGTGATGGGTTGTAGCGTGGTAGAAGGCTAGTTAGGTACGCAGGAGCTAAACCATTTAGGGCCTTATAGGTAAGTAATGATAATTTGTAACTGAGGCCATCCTTAAAAATATTTTGGTTTGCAGTAACAGTATTTTTTTTTTTTTTAAAAAGGGTCGGTAGGTCGGTCAAATTTTTTTTTTCAAGTTTCAATGTAAAAAAAAAAAAGTAAATTTTTGTGATGGTGATGACGTCGGTATGAATTTAAACAAATTAGCATATCGTGACGTCACTGACTGGGTCTTCAACCCGTGCCTTCGGTCGCATCATTGCAAACCTCATTTTGATGCAGGCTATATAGACCACAAACAAATTTAAATCTTTGTCAAAAACATGTTTATTGCATGAATTTCAGGTGAGAAAAAAAATGAGGTACTGTTTAACTTGCATCCACCGCTACGTATCAATGTAACCTACAAATGAGAGAACGTTTACTTTGCTTTCTTGGGTTGTCACTTTTGTGAAAAAAAATCCTGTTTGATTTGAGTGACGAGTGTTCATTGAATCGATTGTAAAATCGATTTTGCATGTCTAAAGTTTTATACGGCAAATAACTCCAAATATAGGTAAATCCACGGACAACAGGCAGGAGGAATGTAAAGATTCAATATATTGGTAAATACCAATATTTCTGATGATTTATTGGCGTGAAGTTAAGTGCAAAATGACAAACAGGAGTGCAACATTTTCGAAAAACAATAAGCAGAGTGGACTGCCATAATGCAAAACATTTACTGCAGGCTTCAACATGGCTGTGTTTACGATTAAATTTCAACAACAAAAAAAAAAATCGCATAGACGATTTTCTTAGGCTATCAAAAAAAATATTTTTTTTCGAATATTCGTCGAATTTAAAATAAAAATCCACATTCGAATGCGCATATGAATTTTAGGTGTGCATTAAGGAAGCTGCCTTATGAGCCCCGGTACGTGTTCCAATCCATCTCGCCGCACGCACAGCTGTGTCTACACAACTTTCAAAGGCGGACGAGCTCGACACGCAGTATCTGCTTTCTGATCTTTCACCTCGTGTACGCGCACGACATGCGATGACAATATATGTGTCATTGCATTATAAGGTTATGTTAGCCTATCCAGTTGAAGCCACTTAAAAAAAAAAAAATCAATGTGGAGAAGATCTTGTTTACATCAAAACTGAAACCAAGCCGTTCACACAGAACGCATATTTCGCGCATCTCATGTTTTTGAAAAAATGTATCATGTGTGACTGGTTTTCCGCCCTTTTTATTTATTTAACAATGCATGCATACATGATGCTGTTTTGTTTATAGTTCTTTAAGCAACTTAATTAATAATAATTGGTTCATAAACATTATTTTAAATATTATGTTTTTTTCACAGTCATGTATTCTAATGCTTTGAATAAACATGCAGTAATATTTTGCTCGATTCGCTATCTTGAGCCTCAGAAGAGAAGCAAAAATCTTTTCTTCACCCTAACTGAAATTATGCATTTAAAATTCGAATTTTGATCATATTTTAGTAAAAAATTCGAATTTAGTTTTTTCAGCTATTTTGACAGCCCTAGGCGATTCAAGCCCGAAACTGTATGAGACTGAATACCGGCTGAATTCACATTTCTGTTGTAAAAAAGAGAAACATTGTGCAGAAGTATTATTTGCTGTTATGCATGTTTGTCCGAAGCAGCAGTTGATGTGTGACGCCTGTTCAAAAAAAAAAAAAAAAACCTGGACGCGCTCCGAGAAAAGGTCGTTAAAATCATTTTCTTATTTTCGTTTTCGAAACTTGTTTTGGTTGATTCGTGCTTGATACGTGCAATAGATTTTCGAACATAAAGTGACAGTCGACACGGTCACGGTTTTAGACTAGAGAGGAGAAGGGATGGGAAAAGATCTGGGCACAGTTTTTCCAGAACTTTGTGCCAAGTTAAAGCGGTGTCGAACTGTTTTAATGAATTTTTTTTTAGATGTATTATGGTGCCCGAACCCGTATGACTTTGAACAGTGACCGCGAACATTTAGTTTACTGCAGCCATCATTACCAAGCGTGAACCGTTGACTCTGACAGTGAGTGAGAGTATGAGACGAAGCGAACGCACAGGCCACAGTGTGACATCCATGTAAACACAGATTAAGTCAAGGGTTTTTTTTTTTTATTAAATAGCCTTCATTTGTATGTAGGCCAAGGCAATTTATATATTTACAATACTTAAATATAATTAATAGTATTTTATTGCGTTTGTATTAGTTGTTTGACGTGTAAAAAAATAATTGGTCGGTCTTAACGCAAATTTACAATCGGCAAGTCGGTCGGACTAAAAGCAAAAAAAAATAAAAAATTGAGTCGGTGATAAATTGACAGGGTCGGTCGGGTTACAGCAAACAAGAATATTTTTAAGGATGGCCTGATACGGAACTGAATAGGTAGCCAGTGCAGAGACTGTAAAATTGGGGTAATATGATCATATTTTCTTGACCCCGTAAGGACTCTAGCTGCTGCATTTTGGACTACCTGTAGCTTGTTTATTGACGAAGCAGGACAACCACCTAGAAGTGCATTACAATAGTCCAGTCTAGAGGTCATGAATGCATGAACTAGCTTTTCTGCATCAGAAACCGATAACATGTTTCGTAGCTTGGCAATGTTTCTAAGTTGGAAGAATGCAGTTTTTGTAACATTGGAAATATGATTTTCAAAAGACGAATTGCTGTCTAATATAACATCCAGATTTCTGACTGTAGAGGAAGTTACAGTACATCCGTCTAGTTGCAGATTGTAATCTACAAGATTCTGTTTAGTGTTTTTTGGTCCAATAATTAATATCTCTGTCTTATCCGAATTTAATTGGAGAAAATTATTTGTCATCCAATCTTTTACATTTTTAACACACTCTGTCAGCTTAGATAATTGAGAAGTTTCATCTGGTCTCGTTGAGATATATAGCTGAGTATCATCAGCATAACAGTGGAAGCTAATTCCGTATTTTCTAATAATATTACCAAGGGGCAACATGTATATTGAAAATAGAAGGGGACCTAGGACGGATCCTTGTGGCACTCCATATTTTACTGATGATAAATGAGATGACACCCCATTAATGTAAACAAAATGGTAGCGATCGGACAGGTAGGATCTAAACCATCTTAGAGCCTGCCCTTGAATACCTGTATAGTTTCGTAATCGATCTATGAGTATGTCATGATCTATGGTGTCGAACGCAGCACTAAGATCAAGTAAGACTAGAAATGAGATGCAGCCTTGATCTGACGCAAGAAGCAGGTCATTTGTAATTTTAACAAGTGCCGTTTCTGTGCTATGGTGGGGCCATAGCACATTCTTCATACAGATCATTTTTATGCAGGAAGGTGCTCAATTGAGCAGACACAACTTTTTCTAAAATTTTAGACATAAATGGAAGATTTGAAATAGGCCTATAATCTGCCAGTACACTAGGATCTAGTTTTGGTTTCTTAATAAGAGGCTTGATAACTGCCAGCTTGAATGGTTTTGGGAATACCTAAAGATAACGACGAGTTAATGATATTGAGAAGTGGTTCTTCGGCTACAGGTAACAACTCTTTCATTAATTTAGTGGGTACAGGATCTAATAAACATGTTGTTGGTTTAGATACAGTGATAAGTTTATTTAGCTCTTCCTGTTCTATAGTTGTAAAGCACTGCAGTTTATCTTTGGGTGCGATGGATGAAACTGAAGTGTTAGACGCTGTAGAATCTACATTCGCTATTGTATTTCTAATGTTATCTATTTTATCAGTGAAGAAATTCATAAAGTCATTACTATTTAACGTTGGTGGAATATTTGAATCAGGTGGCGTCTGGTAATTTGTTAATTTAGCCACTGTGCTAAATAAAAACCTTGGATTGTTTTGGTTATTTTCAATGAGTTAGTGTATATGCTCTGCCCTAGCAGTTTTTAGAGCCTGTCTATAGCTGGACATACTGTTTTTCCATGCAATTCTAAAAACTTCCAAGTTCGTTTTTCTCCATTTGCATTCAAGACTACGAGTTTCTTTCTTGAGAGAGTGAGTATTACTGTTATACCATGGCACAGTATAACCTTTTTCAATTTGATGGGGGCAACAGTTTCTAATGTATTAGAGAAAATAGTGCCCATGTTGTCAGTCATTTTGTCTAATTCATGTGTATTTTTGGGTACAAATAGCAGTTGAGATAGATCAGGCAGGTTATTTGCGAATCTTTTTTGGTGGCTGGAACAATAGTTCTGCCCAGACGGTAACACTGAGACATATAGTTAATATCAGTTATACGCAGCATGCACGATACAAGGAAATGGTCTGTAATATCATCACTTTGAGGTACAATATCTATAGCAGTAAGATCGATTCCATGAGATATAATTAAATCTAGTGTATGATTAAAACGATGAGTGGGCCCGGTGACATTTTGCCTGACTCCAAAGGAGTTTATTAGGTCAGTAAACGCAAGTCCTAATGTATCATTTGTATTATCAACATGAATATTAAAATCTCCCATGATTAGCGCCTCATCAACTGTAACTAGAAGGTCTGAGAGGAAATCTGCAAATTCTTTTAGGAATTCTGTATACGGCCCTGGTGGTCTATACACAGTAGCCAGAGCAAGAGATACATTAGATTTCTTTTGCATGTCTGACAGTGTAACATTTAGCAGAAGTATTTCAAAAGAGTTAAACCTGTATCCTGTTTTCTGGGTAACATTGAGAATATCACTATATATTGTTGCAACACCTCCGCCACGACCATTCTGACGAAAGGTTCAGTAGACTTTTTGCTTTAAATGAATGTTTGTTGTCATGGTGTAAAGAACAGAAACTGCTATTTGTTAATAACTGGAATCTTTTCTGGGAGCGTCCTAGGCTGTTTCGCGCTGATGGCTTACACCCCAGCAGAGTCGGAGCGGAGCTGCTTTCTGACAACATCTCCAGGACACTTCGCTCCATGTGACTAGTAAGACAATTCTCAAATAATTATTATGATGAGTTTTGTTCCACCCGCTTAAATAATAAAAATACTTGCGCTGTAAAAACTATTAAGACTGTGTCTGTTCCCCGAATAGTGTGGTCAGAATATAAATATAATGTGGGATCTAGAAAAAATCTTATCGTGATTAAACCAGAAACATGTAAAGTAAATAAACAAAAACAATTTTTAAAGTTTGGGCTCAGAAATATTAGATCACTTACACCCAAAGCAGTTATTGTAAATGAAATGATCACAACAAACAGGAAGTGACGCAAAACCCTGTACATCAGCTAGAGTTCCTTGCGTTGAAATGGGCTGTCATTGATAAATTTCATGACTACCTTTATGGAGTCAAGTTCACCTTATGCACCGACAATAACCCGTTGACTTATGTACTTACCATGGCCAAACTCAACGCGGCAGGTCATCGTTGGCTTGCAGCCCTGGCCACCTAAGACTTCGAAGTAAAATATAGGCCTGGAAAAGCAAACATTGAGTCTGACTTGCTGTCTCGCAACTTACCTGAAGATAGGGAGTGGGATGACATGTCTCAGAATGAAGTGAAGTCCATATGTCGGTGGGTGGAAGTGGATGTATCCCCAAATTCGTCCCCCAGATATGTGGAACAATTAGGAATTATATACCGGAATTGTATGCATTTCCGTCTCAGTTACACCTCAGCTCACTGGAACAACTATCAAAAGCTGACTTGATGACTGCCCAGAAGAGGGATACTGTGATCAGACGGGTGATTGAGGAATTGAAACAGGGAGTTTGGCCTAACAACAAAGATTTAGACCCAGAGATGCTACTGATGAAGAGGGAAGTTGGCAGACTGGTGATGAGAAATGGACTTCTGTACAGAGCAAGCAAGAAAGATGCAGAGGAGGCATTACAGCTTGTGCTGCCTGCTGAGTTCAGAGAAGTAGTGTTGCACTCTCTTCATGATGACATGGGCGACTTAGGGGTGGAGAGGGTAACTCAACTCCTAAGAGCAAGATTCTACTGGCCCAAAATGGCTCATGATGTAGAGTATGTGAGGAATTGTGGACTGTGCATTACTTGTAAAACACCTTTCAAGAAAGCTGCCTCTCTACACCAAATCACCAGTAGTGGTCCTATGGACCTTGTGTGTATTGACTTTTTGTCAATGGAGCCCGATTCCAGGGGAATTAGTTTTTTTTTTTATGGACAGTACAAAAGAAACTTTTCCCAGTCAAAACTGGAAAATATGTATTGCACATAGAAAGTATAGCATAAGCTACACGTCCTGGTTGTGACTGATCACTATACCAGATATGCACAGGCCTTTCCTGCAAAGAATCAGAATGCCCTGACAGTAGCTAAGATCCTAATTGAAAAGTATTTCATTCACTATGGCTTACCTGTTATGATTCATTCTGATCAGGGAAGAGATTTTGAGTCGAGACTGATAAGAGAACTGCTGACAACTTTGTGGCTCATGATTATAACAGTAGTTTGGTGGAGTAGACTCATTTAGACCAAAATAATCATTTGGTTTTAGCCAGGTTTCAGTCAAGCAGACTACATCAAAACTATTATCTGTGATCATTTCATTTACAATAACTGCTTTGGGTGTAAGTGATCTAATATTTCTGAGCCCAAACTTTAAAAATTGTTTTTGTTTATTTACTTTACATGTTTCTGGTTTAATCACGATAAGATTTTTTCTAGATCCCACATTATATTTATATTCTGACCACACTATTCGGGGAACAGACACAGTCTTAATAGTTTTTACAGCGCAAGTATTTTTATTATTTAAGCGGGTGGAACAAAACTCATCATAATAATTATTTGAGAATTGTCTTACTAGTCACATGGAGCGAAGTGTCCTGGAGATGTTGTCAGAAAGCAGCTCCGCTCCGACTCTGCTGGGGTGTAAGCCATCAGCGCGAAACAGCCTAGGACGCTCCCAGAAAAGATTCCAGTTATTAACAAATAGCAGTTTCTGTTCTTTACACCATGACAACAAACATTCATTTAAAGCAAAAAGTCTACTGAACCTTTCATGTCTTCGTCGATACGTGGGCAGTGGTCCTGACACGATGATCGTCACTGCGGGCGTCGTGCTGCGAACTGTCTCGATCAGGCTCCTGAAGTCCCTCTTCAGTATCTTCATCTGCCGCAGCGTGGTGTCGTTGACCCCGGCGTGAAGCAAGACCGCTCTGGGGCTCTCGTCGGCCTTCAGGATCGCGGGTATCTGCGCAGAAACATCGAGAACACGAGCACCAGGGAAACAATGAGTGTGCACTTTACCTTCGGCTAACGTAGCACGGACGTGTCGGACGATGGAGTCTCCGATGATCACAGTGTCGCGTCCTGTTTCGCGGAGGGGAGCGAAGCGGTTCCGGATGGAGATCTCGAAGGCAGGAGGGGGAGAAGTCGGGAGGGGGATGCACCCAGGGTCCATGGTGTCCCGGCATCGGAGTGAAGGACATCTGGGAAGATCGCGTCCTGGGTGCACCGGGCCTGTGCAGAGAAACACACGGAGTAGACGTGGTGGGACTGTTAACAGCACGCTTTATACTTACCCCGGACTTGTGAGCGTCAGCCCGGGATGATTCCAGCGCGGCTCTCCGCTCTCTCAGCTTGGCCTGCCTCACCTCCAGGTCGCGAATCTGCTTCCCCACGGCCTCAAGCTCGAGCTGCACAGAATGCAGCTCAAGCGTGTCCCCACCTGCAATCAAAGGTAGAGATTCATCCGCCATTAAAGCAAGTAACATTGAGTACAGCAGTGGTAATGTGTGTGAATAGAGTATTAGCAATGTAAGGGCAGTTAGCTGCAACCACGATGCTGATTCTAACGGGCTATAAGCTAATAGCGGACCCGGGAGATCAAAATAAAACTAGTGATAGTGAGGCGCTCTGATTGTTTTTGTTGTAGAATACAATAGAGGATATATTCACACGTTATATAAACGGAAACGATGGTGTATAAAATTGATTTTTAAGTTAAAAATAGTCGATAAAAAGAATATAGTGACGAAGCTCAAACGCAGTACAGACGCCAACAACAAACAGGAAGTGACGCAAAACCCTGTACATCAGCTAGAGTTCCTTGCGTTGAAATGGGCTGTCATTGATAAATTTCATGACTACCTTTATGGAGTCAAGTTCACCTTATGCACCGACAATAACCCGTTGACTTATGTACTTACCATGGCCAAACTCAACGCGGCAGGTCATCGTTGGCTTGCAGCCCTGGCCACCTAAGACTTCGAAGTAAAATATAGGCCTGGAAAAGCAAACATTGAGTCTGACTTGCTGTCTCGCAACTTACCTGAAGATAGGGAGTGGGATGACATGTCTCAGAATGAAGTGAAGTCCATATGTCGGTGGGTGGAAGTGGATGTATCCCCAAATTCGTCCCCCAGATATGTGGAACAATTAGGAATTATATACCGGAATTGTATGCATTTCCGTCTCAGTTACACCTCAGCTCACTGGAACAACTATCAAAAGCTGACTTGATGACTGCCCAGAAGAGGGATACTGTGATCAGACGGGTGATTGAGGAATTGAAACAGGGAGTTTGGCCTAACAACAAAGATTTAGACCCAGAGATGCTACTGATGAAGAGGGAAGTTGGCAGACTGGTGATGAGAAATGGACTTCTGTACAGAGCAAGCAAGAAAGATGCAGAGGAGGCATTACAGCTTGTGCTGCCTGCTGAGTTCAGAGAAGTAGTGTTGCACTCTCTTCATGATGACATGGGCGACTTAGGGGTGGAGAGGGTAACTCAACTCCTAAGAGCAAGATTCTACTGGCCCAAAATGGCTCATGATGTAGAGTATGTGAGGAATTGTGGACTGTGCATTACTTGTAAAACACCTTTCAAGAAAGCTGCCTCTCTACACCAAATCACCAGTAGTGGTCCTATGGACCTTGTGTGTATTGACTTTTTGTCAATGGAGCCCGATTCCAGGGGAATTAGTTTTTTTTTTTATGGACAGTACAAAAGAAACTTTTCCCAGTCAAAACTGGAAAATATGTATTGCACATAGAAAGTATAGCATAAGCTACACGTCCTGGTTGTGACTGATCACTATACCAGATATGCACAGGCCTTTCCTGCAAAGAATCAGAATGCCCTGACAGTAGCTAAGATCCTAATTGAAAAGTATTTCATTCACTATGGCTTACCTGTTATGATTCATTCTGATCAGGGAAGAGATTTTGAGTCGAGACTGATAAGAGAACTGCTGACAACTTTGGCCACACGGAAATCACGAACAACTCCGTATCACCCTCAAGGGGACCCCCAGCCGGAGCAGTTCAACCGTACGCTGCTCTCTATGCTGGCTACGTTAGGGCAAGAGAAGAAGAGATCCTGGAGTCAGCATGTAGCTTCATCAGTGCATGCATATAACAGCACAAAAAGTGATGCAACAGGATACTCTCCTTACTACTTAATGTTCGGTAGGGAAGCTAGACTGCCTATAGACCTGTGCTTTGAAACTTCAAAAGATGGAACTGAGGAGAGGAACCATTTTCGGTACATTGAATGCCTGAAACAGGACCTGCAAAGAGCCTATCAACTGGCTAGTCAAGCTGCTGACAAGACTCACTCGAGTAACAAGAGAGCCTATGATCAAAAGGTCCATTTTCAGAACATACAGGAAGGAGATTGTGTTCTTCTAAAGAATCTAGTTCTAAAAGGGAAACAAGCTGGACAGCCGATGGAGTTCCATACCCCATGCAGTGGTAGGAAAGATGCCGAACTTACCTGTATTCCGTGTGAGACCTGAGGGAGGCAGAGGCGAAATAAGAACCATCCATCGTGACCACATATTACCTATTGGGCAATCTGTGAGGATCCCAGTGGAGTAAACCTGTGTAGAAACCACTGTGAGACCCAGAACACGTTCAACTCTAACAAGACAAAGACAACCGATAATGAGGCAAAGAGAAGAAGACTCAGAGATGACGGATTCCTCATCTGATGTGGAGTGTGACCATACCAGTATACCATACCGGGATTATGTGGAACGTCTACTGAAGAGGAAAGAAGTGTCTGATGGAGTCTCAGTGTGTTCACAGTATGAAGACGCTATAGAACCAAATTCTGTGCAGTCAGCAAAAGAATTAGAGTCCAACATAGAATATGACGAAGAAAGTCAAGCAGTGACAGAGTCAGATCCTTATGACTCCGGAACAGACCTGGATGCTGGAAGAAATTCTGTAGAAAAGAGAAACTGAGCTCTAAAACAAAAGTTAATATTGTACCTAGACCAAGACTGAGAAAAGACAAATAAAACCAGTATTGAGACTTACCTATGATGAACCTGGAAAGCCAAGTGAGCAACCACTTACCATAGTTGACAGAGGAATGATTATTAAACTAGGAAAACATTAGGTTTCCACGTAGATCATAATTAGGAGCTCATAGTTTACATAGTTTACTAAGTCTACATAGTTGAATGTTGGGATTATGTTTTATGTCTAATGAGGACATTTAGTAAGGGGAGGATGTAGCCCCTATGGGAATTTTGGGTATTTCCTAAAATCATTATTTTTATTTTGTTTATTTTCTTCAAAAATGTATATTTCATGATGTTAAAAATGTTTAAATAATGTTTATGTGTTAAAAATTGAGTAAGTGAACACTAATTTACCCGGAAGAAAGATCCAATCAGGAGTCAGGATGAGAGGTCGCGAGGATGAGGAAGAGGAGATCGGGAGGAGAAGATGGAGAGACATGAGTGAGAATCGCGCTTTGACTGTCACGTTAGAAATTTGGGAAAACACCAAGTTAATGTTTGTGATAGTACATGTACTTGTAGACTGCACAAAGAGTGAGTTACAGACATTTGTATAGAAGTTTGCAGAGTAAAAGTTGATGGTTTTGAGGAACTCGGTTAGAGTTTTCCACGAGGAGAAAGAGTGAACTGCTAGTCAGCACGATTTAGTTACAAGGACTTTGCCAGCGAGTAGTCTGCTCGGTTGCCCTTTTGTGCATCGTCTGAAAAATGCACTTATCTCCAGAACCATTCCCTGCTTAGCTGTCGGACGATGTCTTCAATCACTAGCATCGCGTTGCTGCGGTGTGAACGATGACACGCCTACCAGCACTACAACAGCAGTGAGTTTTTTTTTTTTCTGCACCACGGCGCGAAGTGGCCATTGTGTTTAAGGTCTCCCCGCTTCCAAGCCATGCCTCAGGCCTGCAACGTGTCCTCCTATGACTGTTGGGGTATTCATTTTATTTAATTGAGTGGCCATTTAGTCATTTTGCTGGCTTAGTTTTAATTTTGGGGTTATTTAATTGTTTCATTTGAATTGCACTTGATATTTGAACTGTATAAATGTACATACTATATTTTTTCAGTAAATAGTTCAAACAAATTTCTGTTGAAGATTTGCATTACATTGGGTTTATGACATTTATAATTTTGATACTTAAAGGTGCCATGTGCAAAAATTGAGGTAAAAATATACAAAAAATGACCTACACGCATTAAAAGTATGAGAAGAAATAAGGGCGATGATGTCATTAAAAAAATGTCAAGTTATAGTGCTGCAGAGATATCAACCTTAATTAGCAGTAGCATTACTAGCCCCGGCCCGACAGGTGTCGTAATACCAGTTTCGGCCATGGGAGGCGGTATGCGGGCAACATAACCACCAGCCAACCTGCAATACACGAATAACTCGCACGGCTTGTGGGCGTACTTATACCTGATGTCAATCATGTGGAAAGTACAGCCCACTACTTCATTTCAGTTCAGGGAAGAGAGCGGAAGGATGACTTAAGCCCTTGGCAAGAGATCACCACCCGCTACAGGGAAACAACCGCGCTCGGAATCACAAATCAAATCCGATAAGAAAAGGAGCCGAACCAGAGTAAACATCGGCACTGCTTTCAATCGCTGGAGACAACTGATGGACCTGAAAGAAATGAGGTTCGACACCGAACTTGCAACATTTCTTTTGGATTGGTAAGTTAGATGCTGTTAGTATTTCGCTAGAAGTTTGTTTTATATGTTTGTGTATTTTTTTCGGGAAGTTATAACAGAGAAATGTATCGAAGGCTGTTCTATAAACGTGCTAATATTAGCGATGGCTAACCGTAGCTGCGTTTGATAATTAGCTAGCTATAACTTACCCATTTTTTTATATCATAAGTAACCTGCTCTGTCTAGTCTGTTGGTCTCTGTGTCCTCTTTGCTTCGTGTTTTTTCTGTACGTGAGAAAATTGATGTGTTGCATGAAAGCGTGTGAAAAGAGTCAATTGCGTGTGTCTCACGGTGAATGCTTGAGAGTTGGCAGCTCTGGTTACGTTGGTTGTCGCTAGCTTGGTCAACATCAGCTGTCTGATGTTGACCAATGATGTTGACAGAATGCTGTCTGTCAAATTAATTTAATTCAAATAATGTGTATATACAACTCAATTTAATATGAACAAAATGAATATGAACATATTCACTGGTAAAGGTGAAGGGGAGTAGCTTGAAGATGTCATGTTTCAAAATCACTTGACATCACCCAACGTTCCTCTGGAGGCAAAGCGTCCTCTTATAGCAGCGGTTCTCAATTCCAGTCCTCGCGCCCCACTGCTCTGCATATTTTGCACTTTTCTCTTTGTTACACACCTGATTCAGATAATCAGCTCGTTAGAAATGAACTCCGTGCATTAACTGTTTTTCAAATGTTCATTGCTCCCTACTCTCTGAGCAGGGGAAATTGAAGTTTACCTCACATCGAAACATTCATTGACTGATTTGTGCTGTGCAGCGTCTTTAAACATGGACAACTGTGACATCATATACCTCTGTAAATCGATACAATTTAAATTCACGTCTTGCACACTTAAATGCACTTTGATTGGAACATATAGCTACGTTCGCTTTGAACTGGAATCATGGCTGAATATCCTGTGATGTCCACTTCGCAGGGCACTTATGTTCGAATAGAACAAATGTCTGAAGCGCTAAGAGAAACGTTCAAAATGTGCAGGGCAGTGGGGCGCGAGGACTGCAATTGAGAACCGCTGTCTTATAGGCTTCGGCTATGCTCTAGGGTCGTTGTGAAGGTAGGGGCGGAGCATAGAGACTGCCGTTTCTCGTTTGTTACTCTAGAGTAGACCAATTCACTTTATTGAGGCATACTGCCCCCATCTGGTATGGAATGTTGAGTATGACTTGATTTTTTTGCCAGATATGACGGCACCTTTAAGGCAAGAAATTGAGTTTACAGTAGACTGGGTTAAAGTGAAAGTATTTATCACTACGGATTAAGATAAGTGACCTGTGAATTGATGTTTATTTCACTTACAGTATTGATAGCCATTTAAAACGGGTGGAATATTAATGTAACTATAAAAGTTAATGTTTATTTAACTCAGAACTTGAGATAGCTGCATACAATTAGTGTTTTACTTTAATTTGGCTATAAAGACACTGTATCACCCCTTTGCATTAAGTTAAAAGCTGCTATTGAGGTAAACAGTAACAAGCAAGTAATAATTAGGGAATTACATTTAGTGCATTAATTAATTTAGAGAGAGATCTTTTGATAAATAGGAATTCGGGGAGTGCACTCCACACTAAAAACTATACACGCTAGGGGGCGCTACACTCGTTAGCCTTAACTAGGGATCTAACAATACCTTTTAGTGTCCATAGCACAGACATGATGTCTTAAAAGGCTGCCTTCATAGGCAGCACTAAGTTTTGAAACAGAATATGCCATAAAATATAAAAGAGATAAAAACTATTTATAAGTAACTGAGTGAGAGATTACACACGTGTGCTTCAGTAATGTGTTTTACATCCAGATAATGAAGCCAAATAACATATTAGTCTTTCCACTGAAGAACACATAATGCTGTCTGGATTGTTTTGTACATCCCTCAAACCTTTATCGCATCAAACGTTTACTTATACTAGTTAACCATATAAAGTATAATCAACAAGAAAACCCTCAAGGCTAGTACGTACACTTGTGCTAACTAAACCTTCTGCTGTTGCAGACACTGATGTCTCTGGGAGGATCACACCCAGACCCCTCTCACCCGACTGTGCATTTACGCCCTGCATTGGTGCCTCTGTGAGGTGGCGTTCACCGCAGCCTGGGATTTGTACTACACCCGTGACCACAGATTCACAGGCCACACAATCCTATGGGCGCTTCTTATTTATAGCTCTGCCGTCTTCTTCATGGAGGGCGTAAGTGCGAGGCTGCAGCAGAAACACTGCCCCCTACCAGTCAGGCTGACTGTCTACACTCTCTTCATCTATCTGTGGGAATTTAGCTGGGGGGTTCTGCTTAGGCTGTTCGTGGCCTGTCCTTGGGACTATTCAGGATTCAAGTATAACTTCGTAGGTCTGGTGACGCTCTAATATGCCATTCCCTGGGCTTTGACAGCACTTATAACACATTATCAAGAACACTTTGAAGATATGGCTGGATAAGTAATCAGTATAAACATACAATAATTCACTGAACATGTAAACTGCTTAACAGAACATGCCAAAAATATATGCCATTGTACTGGGATAGAAGTGTTAAGGAGGCCTGATAAATGCTACAATGCTAATAAAACAGTCGGTTTCAGAAATAAAAACCACATTCCTTTACTCCATAAGAAAAATGTTTTGTTAATGATGACATAAATTTTATTTTTAAAGACAGACCTAATGTGAGCTACAAGGTTGTTTAATCTGTGGTGTATTATTTTGTTGAAGCCATCAGTCCTCTTTAGTTATTTATATATACATATACATATATATATATAAATACATCCTGTTTAATTGCAAAGTTTTTGGCAAAGACTCCATTGAACACTGTAAAATACATTACTTATTAGGCATATTTTAAACCAAGCATAAAATCTTCTTTTGAATACACAATAGCTATTTTTAAAATAATAGTTTTACATTTATATGTCAGTTTTCATTTAATTATATTATTGCAATGCTTAACGGGATTATCTCTTGTGATGTTGTGATTCACCTTGTAGCTAGTTGCTTTGATTTGCAAAAATCCTTAAGGGTAAAAAGAATGGGAAATGTACTTCAAAACCCAAAGCTGATAAAAACGTGAATGGCACTGTTGCTCTGTTTTGCAAAAGTGAAAGTAAAACTCAGTTTGAATGTCAGGAAAACATTTCGGTAGATTGGACATAACAATAATAATAACAGAAAAACTGTTTATATGTTTAATAAATGTCACTGCAGACAGTAATGGTTGGCACAGTACCTTTTATGAACTGGTATCTCAGCAATATTACCTTAGGCAGCAAATTATCAGCCTTACACAAGTGTTGAAATAAAACTGTCAGGTCTGCAGGCTCACCCTTTCCGTTTGCTCTGTTTGTTATGCCATGATTCACTTCTACAGCCCTGCTTTTCAATGAATTGAGGTCAGTGAACCACATCTCACATGTTTACCTACGTCTCTATCACAGTGTGGCCAAGTGTGCTGGATAGCTGCCAAACATACTAGCTCGCTTTAGCCACACATTACCTAACACTACCCTATTATGCTTTATAAAACTGCTGAGTAGCAACACATTTTTGCCAGGCATCAAAACTGGACAGCATTGTTACATTTTACTAATAGAAGAAGCATATGTTTTGTCTAATAATTTGTGAATATTGTGAACACATTCGAAAGAGTGTCGTTATTAAAATTGTTGATACATTTGCTCCTAAAGAAGTTCTCATGTGTGTTGATGTGTCTCAGAAGGGTCTCTTCCGTTCTGGGTCTTGGGCAACATACAAAGCGACACAATTGTGTGATCGTTTCCACTGATACCTAAAGAGACCCACACACAAACACAGTGGTTTTAACAAAACAGTTACTGTCTTTAACACACACACACACACACACACACACACACAATGGCATTGATACTTACTCAGCTGTTTTTCTGTTACTTAGATTTCTTATCCCTCACAGATAGTTCATTCAGTTAGCAATTATTAGACTACCAACACAAATGCTCATATGAATAGCACACTCACTCGGTCTCTCCAAAAATAAGAAGACAATCCCCTATGGACAGGTTGTACTCCTTGCCATTCATGAAGACACTGGAGGACCCTTCCTACATAAAATACAACAAAAAATAGGTAAAGGAAAGTTTAAGACTGAAATAAACATGAAGGACAGAGGGAACATAAAAAAGATTACTGAATGAAGAATTGTATAATGTGTTACCAGTTGCCAGATCCAGCCATCAGTTTTTCTCCTAGAGGTTCCAGATGTCCCTGGACCAAAGAGTAATGTCTGACGGGGAGAAAGTCTAAGTCAGCAAATGCTTCATTGCCAAAGACTTATTTCTCAATACTTAGGACAACTGTAAATCAGTAACCTGTTTTCTTGCTGCATGAGTTAAACAAACATTTACAGCACACAAATGTTTGAACCTAGTTACATAGTACAGAGGTTCAAGTTGCAGAAGTTCTGTGTCCTGTTCTTTTAATGGTTGAGTCCATTTGACAGACAGGCTCTGTCTCCCTCCACCTTATGCATACATCGAATCTTTGCTGATGGGAAACTCCTCACAGTCAGACCTCTGATTAATGGCTAGGATCTCATCTGACTGACTCCTGCAGGAAGTAGGACTGATTGGTTTAGATAGGCTTCTACTCCTCACCTCAGTCTCAAACTGTGCTCCAAACATATCCACCGGCTGACCACCAGCCAGGGAAGGCTTCTGCTTTTCCATCCACTCTCTGAAGAAGAACGGTGCCATCACCTTCACAGTGTTGAGTGGGTATGGGGTTGGCTTGATGGGTTCAGCTGCAAAAATTAAACAGTTACTGAATGCAGATCATTTTTAAATATAAGAACTATGTACAAGTAAGCTCAGCACACTATCTTTGTTTGAAATCTGTTCTGTCGAAGAACATACATTTTCCAGAAATTTTCATTTTGGGTGAACTGTGCCTTTAAGGTATCATGTGAGTGAGGCCTGATGCTGACATTACTTATTATTACATAAAACCTTCACCTATAGAAAATAACAAATCATTTGTACAGAAGACCCTTAACAACATCACTATATAGTAATGGCATGTTAAATGTAAGAGTATGTCACCTTGTTTCACCATGCAACAGTAAAGTGAAGAACTGCATTTACCTGGATCAGGCTTTCCTGTTTTATTCTGTTTGGATTCCATAAACCTGACATATACAAATGCAACTCATTATTTGTGCATACATATGCACTCAAAATTTAGAAGACTTTCTCTCTCTCTCTCTCTCTCTCTCTCTCTCTATGCATTGGTGATGGGTAGAGGAAGTAGAAGGAATAATTAGGAATGACTATTGGTAAAAAATATGATGTTTTTAAAGGAAATGTTCATTTGTATAACTGTATTAAATGTGATTGAACTGAAAGACATAATATAGTTTGAGATGACTGAGATACCCTATAGGGCTTATACTGCTTATGTATTTTAATGCCCAATTATAGTGACTGCAATTAATCTTTTTTCTTCTTCTATTATTCGTTAGAATTCCTTATACATTTTAAATTCATTATGAGGTTTTTGACTGCAGTCAAACCCTTATAAAAGTTCATATTTGCTTTATGTAAACTATTAAAGCAACAAACTTGCATGCAAATTACATTTACCACCATATTGGTTTTATCCTAATACAGATGAATATGCAAACTATTTTGCCATCTGTATTTGGATAAAGCATATATTTACATACTGTATATATTATGTTAGATTAGATTTCTGGATCACGTGACACATAAGACTGGAGTAATGGCTGCTGAAAATTCAGAATTAGTTTTAAAATGTCAACACTATATATTTTTAAAGAAATTAAAAATTAATAAAATAGTTGCAAGAATATTTAACAATATTACATAAACAAAATATTAAGTCAGTCTCCACAGAACATGAGGGTTAAAAGCAAATAATAGACTTACTCTTTGATGATGGGAACAAGTTGGGTTCCCAGGTTCTCACAGTAGAACCAACGTTCAAACAAGACATCTGTAGTGTTATCCACAAAGTACCTAGCAGAAGGGAAATTAAACCATCTTTTTTTCACTAACACTCATCTTTTATCTTTTATTCCACAGTCTAGTAGCATCTAATTGCACACTGATAACTGGTCTGGTTTACAGAGATTACGAGAGGATTATTCGTGCTCCCCTGATCACCCTTCAAGAACTGTATACATCCAGAAAGATGAAAAGGTCTCAGAAAATCACTCTGGATCTCTCACATCTACGTACATGTGTATTTTTTAATCTCATTTTTGATTGTCTGTGTGTTGTTGTCTCTGTGTACTGGAAACTTGTGACACTAAAACAAATTCCTTGTATGTGCAAGCATAAATCTCTTTCTGATTCTAAATTGTGGTCCAGGTACAGTAAATGTACAGTAACATCAACAGGCAAGACAAGAGTATGACTTTGAGGACACAATTGATTCCAATACGTGTTGGAGTTGACTTAAGAGTATGGTTAGTTGACTGGCCGACGTAATGCAGGATGGATGTGTCTGGGAGAAGTATCCCATGATACCTGAGGCCATCTGTCTCAGAGCGAAGCCTCCTCCTCTCCACGACCAGCCCTACTGTGTTTGCGTATCTCTGAGGAGAATGGGGAACCCGTGCTGGAAGCAGGAACATCTGAGAATAGCAGCAAAATATAAAACGTCTTTATAGAATAAAATGGCTTGACATTACCGCAGTCTGTCAGATAGACACTGAGACAAATCCAGATGATTCTCACCTCTCCTTCTCGAATGTGTATGTCTTTATGCTTGCCGTTCTCTATAACTTTCAAAACCATGTCACCCCTCACCTGGTAAAAGAGCTGCGACACAAAGGCAAATAAAACAAGAAGTCAGTGAAAGGAATATTAGTGTTCTGTGAACTGGATAATACATTGTTTAGCTTTTCTTGTTTGCCTTTGTTTGAAATCATCAGCCTTGTAACTTTGACCTGTATTACAAATGTAGTGCTGTTCTGTCAGAAACTGTTTTTCTGCAAGTGTGCTTTTATTTATAGGCTTGGAATGAAACTTCATGCTAGATGGGGCATGTTTTTTCTTCCAGATAAAATCTATCATTCAACCCTGTGAACTGTATCTGATTGAACAGTTTTACTGTTAAACCTTCACAAAGACTAAATTACACTCAACAGTAGTATTAAGTAAGATATTGTGCCTCAAAAGTAAAAGCTCATCATGTGTGGAACATGTAGGAAATATATCCACGACTCGGGTGGTTTGCACTGACCTCTAGTGACCAAAATTAACCAGTCCTGATAGGCTCACTAAACCAAACTAGGTCTTTATTCATTCATTCATTCATTCATCTTTAAGGTGTATTATTGTGAGATGCTCAGCAAGAGTCTGTCCTGTTAATTTCCTGCTGTTATCTGATTTGGAAATTTGCCACTGTAAAGGTGCTATACAAATGATTTTTAATGTCATGCAGAAACTCGGTTTCCCGCTGCTGAAATAGGTGCCATTTACACATTTACATTTATTCATTTAGCAGATGCTTTTATCCAAATTGACTTACAAATAAGAAATGCAACTTATCTCAGGAGACATGAGAAATGCTGCAATTTAAAGTTTTAAAATTGCTCACAGAAGTTCAATGCAGAGATGAAAGTGAGGGACAATAGTGCGAAAAAAGAAGAGAGACAGAGAGAGAGGGAGAGAGAGAGAAAGCAGTAGTTAAAACTTTTTTTTTTTTTAAAGTTAAGATCGTCTTGATTTATTTTTCTAAATAAATAAATAAAAAAAACTGGCCAATCAGAAACGTTTTCTGTTTGTAAATTATATTGGCTGACATGTCATTGGAAGGCGGGTTTTTGAGCAATGAAGTGTGGGTAAAGTTACCGAAATGCTAAAAGTTAGTAAAATGACTGACACCTTTAATTACCATAATATTACACATGATATTAATCAGCGTCTTAATGTTGATCTTGTGCAGGTTTTTATGTATTTTACTTTTGCATTATCTCTCCAGTTGCCACGCTTGCTTTTCTTGGCAAATAAGCATCAAAGTCTACTACCTGTCTTTACTGTTGTAAAAGTCTTACAAAACTTTCAAGCAGCTTAAAAAAAAAGAGACTTCATCAAAAAGACTTTGTCCCCATTAAAAAAATGCAAAGTGTATGTTGTGAAATGTAAGCCATTCGGTTTGTGCTGCAAATCCCAAAGTTGAGAGCTTCAAAGCAGGTGCAGAAAATCATGCTGTCAATATCAGATCATCTTTAATTATTAGTTACGCACCCTTGTCCTTTTCCTCTTCTTTTCCTGGAATATCTAATCCCACAGCCGCTGAGTCTAAAGCACTAACCTTTTGTGAAGATCATGGCTAATTCTGTTCTTATCACCTTTAGCCTTCTCGGGTCTAATTCCCAGAATACAGTGCAGTTAATCAAAATAAAAAAGCAAGTCAGCTATTCTTAAATGAACATGTCATGTTCATTTGTAATATTATCTAATTTGTTACATGAATAGCACCTCACCTCTTCCCCTTCCTCAATGTGATAATCCTTCCTTACATTTGGACCACCAACAAACATAATATTCAGTTGATAGAAAAACCTAAAACACAATGTAAAGATAAGGCTTATGTTTTTTATTAATGTGAATATATAATGCATGTTTATGAAAGATAAGTTTAACTCACTTACATTAATTTGTTGCATACAGGTGGTACAAATGAACCCTCATTTTCAGCAATCCACGTGTCAATGTTGATATAAAGACCCTGGTTGGTCATGTTTCACTAATTTCAGAATACAGCAAGATCCTTGCAATAATCTGTCGGAGTGAACAACAACTTTCTCAGTGGTGTTGACAAACTACCTTTGAGTTATTGAATAATGGAGGCGGTGCTCATACATACAGTATGTGACCGTGAGGTTGAAATCCATGTTTACGCAGCAGTAACCTTATCAGTGCTGACAGGGGTGCCTTAACATAACCAGAGGCCCCTGGGCTACAGCCCTACATTAGCCCCCTCTTCTCTAGATAACTTTTTATTTTTAAGCTTCCTGACAATTACTTGTCAAATTTAATTTAGTTTCCTTGTTGATATGGCAGTTTCACAACACTGGTGTGCTTAAATTGTGAATATAAGTGAATATGCAAATGCATTCTTTGCCAGAAGATTGTGCTTGTGGAACAGTTACATAAAGTAAACATTATGTTATTACAGGCATTATACAGAGGTAATATAAAAAGAAAATGCCATCAGAACTGTACTGGCCGAAATGTGGGATTACATGTATGATTTAAACACCATAAATGACACAAAATATTCATCATTCATCCTCATTAGATCGAAACAACACTTGACAAGTTGAAAACGTTTCTATATTCAAATAATTATTTGAAAGAAATATATAATGCAGCCAGTGGGCCCCTTTCCCAGTGTAGGCCACTGGGCTTCAGCCGATTGAAGCCTGTGCATTAATGCGCCCCTGGTGCTGAAAGTGCAGCATAAACCTGGATTTCAATATAGAGATGGATGGATTTAAAGGGTTTTGTGTGGAATAAGTTCTGCATTTGCATGTAAATGACTCAGTTCTGATGGTCCAGCAGGTTCATGACCCACTTCACCAGTCTATCTTAAGTTAAAAACAATTATTATATTATTTATCAAAATATAATAAAAAAACGAAACAAAACAATGGCTCATAAAACAGAAGACACTTTCAAAAAAAGTGAAAGTGAAACTGTCTCCCTCAGTAACCTTATACATAACCGCATGTAAACAGTCACTGTTGTATTGTAATGTTCAGATTCTAGCTCTGCTGAAATCAATCAAATGAATTTGTGAATATACCATACCACATATTAATGCTTTGACACGTTATTAATTAGAGTTGACAAATATTTCTTTTTTTTTCCCTTTTGTTAGACGTGATGTTTTCAGAATGGGCTTCCTACAGTCAGTTCTGTAAATTAAGCAAACCTTATAAATATAGAAACATATTGTTCAAATATGTACTGTAATTGTGACCACAGTGTCAAAATTATTTACCTGAAATGTGAACAATTCAAAAACTTACCAGACTGCAGGTAAAGTTACAGTGCTGGATACAAATAGGAAGTGTTATGATCCTAGTGATACATTCTGATACTTAATTCCTCATTTATCATTAATCATTCGCAGAACATGTGCAAAGTCTGTGAGTCATCTTACATCAAACTTAACACGTGCCTTGCTAGAAGACAATGGGTTAAACCAGAAATGCAAAGTACAGATCTTAGATAAAATATTTTATGCTGGAAGTACACGTGATAGAGTTAAAACACAAGAAGTGAGTTCTGCCATCAGCAATACAAACAAATGAAGCTTCATAGCATGACTTATTTGTTTATTTATATACTCTGTATGTTATATACAAACACTTATGTGTCTTAAAAACACATTTGTAATTTTCACTTCAATGTATGAATCTCATGTGCATCTTGTGGTTGTAGTTTAGACAGCTTCTGAATACAGATTTTACAGCCTTGTCACCATGACTTTTCTGTAAATTGAAAGGATAACCACTTCTCCTTTTGCCACAAGTAGGCGTCTCTATAGCTTCCCTAGGATCTCTAAATGGGCTGACTGATATTGAGCCACTGAGAAAAGTGAGAGGTAAGTGCAAGTCAAATGAAGTGTAAAATGAAGTGTTCATAAAAAACCCAATAAAAATGGTAATAAAATAGTTTGCTCGTTAACCAACACATGATACTTTTCACATGCATTGTCAGAATTTATTCAGAGGTATTACTCATTCTTAGTGTTTATGCACTGATCTAAATGCTTTGAGAATTATTAAGATCCCTAGAATTTACAAATATGGAAAAGCAGTAAACGAAACAAAAATAGAGAGGCTGGTAACACACGAATAGAGATGTGTTTATATTAGAAACATTGAGGAAGAAACCCATTAAAATGGGAAGAGAGCATAAAGGGCACCACAATAAATATGCATGCCAAATAAATGGGACATTTATTCAGAGCTCAGAACAAAAGCTGCAGATAGCTTTCAGTATGCAAGGTGTTTGGTGGAAGAGGAGAAGAGACATAAGGAGTGTGCGTCAGCAGACATTGAAGAGTCAAAACTGGAAAGCATCCTGAAAAATAGCTTAAACTGACATGAACCCACAGCCTACCGGAGTTATTTCTGTTGTCATGTTATTTCATCACTGCGGCTTATTTGCACTGCACCATCACCCTGACAGCTCCTCTACCCCATTATTTACTGCCTGCCTCTTTCACTTATAAAAGACCATCAAACCTTCCTTCATTTTAGAAGTAGAATTAAAGAGATGGGTTTCAGCAAAGGTTGTGCTTTGTTAATTTCATCTTTTAAATGTATTTAAATTATAGATTTTAAAGTGGTGATCATGATTGTCTGGTGAACATCTTCTCTGGGGAAATGGTGATGTTTTTATCAGTGTAGATGTGGACAGATCTAGACCAATTATTTGTTTGATAAGCCAGTGCAATTTATATTGATACAAGACCTTTATGGCAACCCTGGAAGACCTTTCTCAAATCAAATAAACGAGTGAGACTTTGAGTTCATAATGTAGCCTTTTGGGTTTGACAGATTACTCAAGAAGTAAACAGGGCTGTATTAAAATGTAAGACAGGAATATGAACTGATGAGTAGTGTATAATGTCTCATAAAATACCTTATGTAGCACTTGAGTTTGTCATTCTCAACCGACAATATTGCAATATTGTCCTATAGGCTACTCCAGCTTTTCCACTCATTTAGCTGTAGCTTTGGTTGTTAACACTAGTGAGAAACATTACACAGAAAGAAAATGAACTATAGAGAGAGCTATAGAGTATTCACAATAATTTCTGCTACAGCCTAATAACTGAACAATTATACTGTATAACACACATGCTGGGTCAGATAGAGTTTTGCTAAAAGTGTCCCTGAGTTACTCAAGTAATATATAAGTGAAATGTGAGCGAATTTCCATTTTTAATTGTTGGGACATGGTACAACAGAGGTGTGTAGTAAAACCCATACATATTGATTGTTCAATATTTCGTAAGACACATTTTTTGTCACTGAAGCATTAACATATCTATTACAAATGTGAAATTGAGGAAATGCAGCTCTTTTCATATTATAGTGGTGTTTTTGTAAGAACAATTTCATATTGTTGACAATCTGCCGTTAGCTCTCTTGCTAATCACTAGCGTAAAATTGTACAAACTGCTAACTTATATTCAGAGAGCACATGCTGCAGGATTACTATCATTCAACGCATCGCATTTAATTCTTAACGCTATCAAAAATCGATGCAAATTATTCCAACTACATTACTAAATCGATATAGCGTGTTACTGCATCGGCATCCGTTTTCGCCAACACGTGAGACATTAAACAACTGTTAGGTAGGAAAAACGCAACGTTCAGCGGTACCATCAGTAAATACATTTCGTCAGTAAATCAATAAATACTCAAGTTACGGTGGAAAAAAAGCGTTTAGAAATATCTGCGGTGTAGTATTGAATGGATTAGGTCATATACCCAATTGCAGCCAATGTGAGCGAAGCTCCAGTGGCGCAATCGGTTAGCGCGCGGTACTTATACAGCAGTACAATGCAGAGCCATGCCGAGGTTGTGAGTTCGAGCCTCACCTGGAGCAGTGTTTTTGTGTTACTGCAAAAAATGCAACTTTCTGTTATTAGAATTGTAAACATAAAAATAACGTAAGGGTATTAAATGATTAGCGTGTCATGGGGAGTCTGTAAATAAGCTTTATAAATATAATTGCTTAATTACACAAATATTGTAATATGTAATACATGATTGTTTAAATGTCTATTGCCATTTAATTACTTTTATATTTATTTTTAAATTAATGCATTCTAAATAAACCGATCCAAGGTTTTCCTATGTAATTTGCTAACGTCTTTATGTTTGAAAGCTTGTTTTCTGATTTCAGGGTTTCATTCGAGTTAATCGTAGTACCTCTGTCCAACAGCAGGCAGCAGTCTAAGATCATCTAAAGGTCTTGTTAATGAACACACAGCACTTACACACGCCGATCAGTTGATGGCAGTGTTGTTCATGAATTTTATGAAGAAGTATTTCTCTTGCTCCCTCCGTTCATGTAGTTCGTTTCCCTCATGTTTACTTTTCTTGGATGTTAAAATAACATTTCATCTTGGAAATCCACTGTCTGCACATTTCACTAAACATAATATTTCTAAATTGTGTAAGTTAGTTACAAGAAATACAAAGAAAATTAAATATTTAAATGGTTTGTTTTATTTGCTTTTGAAGCAGAGATCCGCTTGACTAAAAGTGCAGTCTATTCAGTTTTGACACATATTTGAACAATTTATTGTTTAAAATGCAATCAATTACAGATGCCTCTGTAATGCTGATCTGAAAACATTTAAAACCAAAG
Organism: Carassius carassius; assembly: GCF_963082965.1. NCBI lineage: Eukaryota > Metazoa > Chordata > Actinopteri > Cypriniformes > Cyprinidae > Carassius > Carassius carassius. The sequence continues at coordinate 23,499,125 of NC_081768.1, read as the reverse complement.
GTAAATTATGTGACAGTGTCCAAACATTTTGATTGGTAGACTTCATCAACACCTCAGGTGATACGGTCACAGTTGGTCAGGACTTAATGTAAGTGTGAATGGTCCACCACGTTCAGAAATGTTTAAAAGCCATATCACATAAACATTAATTAATCTCAAACAACAACATAAGATTTTTACATTATCACCAGTTGTAAATGTAGACTTTATCCTGCTAGTCAGAATCATTGCCCTCATATCGGTTTCTTTACCTTTGTCTACACATCACGGTCAAAATGACAAGACCCTTCGGAGTAAGATGTTTTCAAGACGAACCAAGCATCAGATATGTCAGCTTGGCTTCATTCCATACTTGATCTTGACAGTACGGATAAGATCTTTGGCCTGCCTATAACATTTATGTTGGAAGGATCAACAACATGTTATTATATACCAAAATCTGGGATCTGAGCCAATCTGATGTTTTTTTGTGGGAAGATACTTACTCACAGCTGGCTGGTCTTGTACAGTGAATTATGATTAGTTAATTTTTGATAACAGAAATAGATAATGTGATTCAAACACGACTGGTGCCAGTGGATAAGCCAAGAGCCTGGCGGGTTTACCGCTATGAATCCGATAAGACACCCTGACTGTGAGTGAATGAGTCAGCAGATCTGGCCTGGAGAGACAGCGGCAGACAGCTGACCATCAGCCTGCGATCCTTAACTAACCCCCTTCCTAATCACCCATACTAACACTCAGATTTGGTATCACTGCGAGTTTAATGTCTAAAATTCATACAGTTGACTTGGAAAGGACAGACTCTTGCTGATACATAATGACATAGCCTGCTGAGGGATTTAGCCTCCCTTTGTTTAGCAGCCCGCTAAGCAGCACTGGAGGCCTAGAGGCAATTAGCATGAGATCAGCTGAAAACAAGGTCAACTCAGGGAAAAAAGCAGCCTCTCGGAGGAGACACCACATTAAGACGTGGCTTGTCCAGTGCGATGACCTTCCTCCCTGGAATGAGCTGTGGTTGCAATTCACTGGTTTCCATGGGCTTTAGGCCCACAGATTATCAGGAAGTGCTGTAACAGAACATTTTACTTAAGAAAGACAGATCAGTCATCGTTAAAGGTCATTCAACTGCACTTTTATTGGCTGTTAGTCTCAACAAAGTGACATTTAATGTCATCATAAAGAACAGATAATTTGATCTCCATGACACTCATTGTCCATGATAAACTGCATTTTTGCTTATTTTCAGCAACACTCAAAAGTTGAAGTTCATTGAGGAAAAAGAAGAGTTACCCCAGTTATCTAGGTCATAAACACACTAGACTAGTTTTTGTCAGAAAACCGGTCATTGCTCTGTCAGTCAGCTGAAACCGTCATCAGCATGCTCTGTCTGCACTTGCAGTGTGTTTTTCTTTTCGTGGAAGTGTACGTACACCAGCTACTTGTAGAAACAGTGAGGAGGCAAAACACACAATCATCACCATAATGCACTCGACTGTCCAAACATTGCCAGGAATGTTTTTCTTTTACAATTTCTTTCTTTGACCACAAATTTAATTTGTCCGACCCCTGCTTAACATGGCTGCTTGAACGGGTTGCTTTTGTGAACAGTTGTTGCTATACAATACAATATAGTGTTGTATTAAATGGGAACATTGTGTACTTATGATTTTGTTAACACAGAATGTTGTGGTTTTTTATACCAAACAGGATGTGCACAATAATGATAATAATAATGCCTTTAATGCCTTCTCTTACCTTAAGTGCACTGACTTGTAATTGAAGATACTACTATGAAATCTATAAACCTTATATGCAGTACTGTTCATACAGAAATATATTGTTTTTAGGAAATACATTTGAAGAATTAATTGTGTGTGACTGTGAATCGATCCAGAATCTGGACTGTGGACAAATTTGAGGTACTCGATGACCCAAACTATTCATGTTCATCTGCATGTCATGTTATTAACTGCATATGTGCAAATGACAGTTGCGCAGTTCCATAACCATAACTCTTTGGAAATCCTACGTGAGCATATATGTTTTGAAAGGTCTCAAATGTACCAGTTACTTAAATAAATCTCACCTACATAGGGCTAAGGGCAGAGGAATGTATCTTGGGTTAAAAACTCACATATGTCTCTGGTTTGGCATGAGCTGTGAATTGTGACAGGTCATTGGTTCAGTGCAATGTACTGTGAGCTTTAGGCAATGCTCATTATAGTAGAAGACATAATTATCATTACTGTGGCTGTTTTTTTCCACATGTTGTTTTCCTTCAGGCAGGTTGATGATTAAGTGTTTGTAAGCCTGCCAAGGGGAAGTGATGTCACCTTAAGACAACAGATCAGGTTGCTTTTCTCATGAATACAGTTTTTATCTGGCAGTGGTTTGGCAGGATTTAAAACCGGAATTATTTAATCATCATGTTTGTTTTTCAGTGTCTCTTTTTTTCATATTTACTTTGAAATTCTTTACTACTTTTCTAATTATTTTATAAAATATCAGGACTGCAACTTCTTGAATGCTCACATGAATTTGCTTTCTACAGTCTTGAGTGTGCTTGATTTTCGAAGGACTAAAAGTACTACAGGAGATCCGAGTGTGAACCCGGGGTGTAGTGCAAGAAGAATTGATTTCTTTTGCAGAATGATGACGATGGCTGTCCACAGATCTTGAGCAGTAACTAAATATTTGCTGAAGATGGATGAGCCAAGTGAGCTCTGGCGGGTGGGGGTAAAGGTCTGGTCTGGTATCAACTCCTGTCCCCCCTACATCTCTTTAGTCTTATTAAACATGTCTCCAACAGACTGTTCCTCTGCCAGTTTCCTTGACATATTTCTCCTCTCTGCTGGAAATCTGACTTGATTTACAGAACTCCAAATGAACCCTATTCACACTCCCCAAAGTTCAGATGATTTTCAGAGCATGTTTAGTCGTATAAATCGTCCAAACGCCTTTACCAAGACATTGCAAAAGATAGATTTTTTTGAAATTTCTGAAATTTACAGCCGGAAATGCCCATTGCAGAAATTGCCTAGCTTCTGTGGTAGTGTCATTTAAAAATTATGCTAATTATGCTATCTGAATATTTTTAAAAATAATTATGCTACATAATTATTTTTTATAATTATGCTTCCTCATGGCCATATGCATTTTTAAATTTTTATTTTTTATGACTGGCTAATATGTGTGTACATTCATGGGCCATTTATCAATAAAAATAGTCTGCTTGTGCAGTTTCCTTTGTTTTATAAGCAAGACCAAAGATTATATCCTCCTTCCTCTTTCTACCCTTCCCCGTTTCAGACTATAAAAATGAATGCCTCCTGACCACATCCATGGATCTACTGCCCATCCAGATACATGTCATGAATAACAAGTTGTTATTGGAGGTGCTGTTTGATTTACGGTAATTTGGAGTGCCCAACATTACAGAAGAGTCCATGTGGTGGTCCGAAATATTATGATTATGATTATTATTTTATTTATTTATTTTTTTCCAGAGAACATCCTTTCCAGAATCGTTATCTTTATCTAAAGCAAAATGTGAGCATTTGTAAAGGCATTTGTTTCACCTTTGGAGCCTAATGCAACCCTACTGTTCAGTCATATATATTTGATCAAAATATTACTAATTTACAAATATGTCTGCTGCATATGTATCTTTTTACAGGCGTTCTTACAAGTGTACCACAACACCTTATTTGATTACAATATGGTTATTTGATAACAAGTATTATAATACTTGAAGAACCTGCCTGGATGATTAATAGTATTGTGTGCCATCCACTCATCTGATTTTTAAAGTAGTGGTGTTCCCAAAAAGAAAAGGGTGTAGGAGTAGACAGTGGTAATACTAAAATTTAGGCCAACAGGGGGTTGCCTTATGGGCTGGGCAGGTTGGATCATTCAGAGTCCTTGTTATCTCTCCCTCTGTATATGTCAATCAGGATCAGTATGCCTGATCTTCTAGGAGGTGATGAAGTACCCGTCAGTTCAATGACATCTTTTGGGAGTTCCTGGCAATGAAAGACTTTCAGGGCAAAGAGAGCAAATTCCATTTTTAGACCAAAGACTTGGAAAAAGTCCTGCTGTGAATGTGCTGCATCCTTTGCTTCTTCGACTTGAAGTCTGTTTCATATATTGTAATCCACTGAATAAAAATAAATAAATAAATAAATTTAGCAAAAGTGATTTGTGGGCGCGATGTTTATTTTTCCACTAGTTCTGAACTACTGCTAGTTAAACATTTTGCCGTTTTGCTTTTGATTGGTTGCCTGCAATGTCACGTTGCATATGTCAATCCAGGCAAATCTATATTTTAGTACTCTCATCAATGTCAGAATCTAGTAATCCAACTGTACATCGTTTCCTCTGAATGTTATGAAACCCTTCATATTAGCTTGCATGTAGCTCTCTTCAGCCTAGTGTATTTTCATCAGTGTCCATTTTTCAAACATAAACCATGTTATGTTTTAATGGTGTACTAAAGGGGAAAAGGCATGAATGGCCCATTCAGTCGGTTCTATTATGCTGTAACATTGCAGGGGAGCAAGCCAACTGTATGTAATTTTGACAGTGGGTGAGGCTGCCCCCTCCCCTTGGTCCCTCGATCCGTGCCAGGCTCTGATCCAGAACTAAGGGGTTGACATCATTCCCTCCAGATATCCAGCTTGTTATTGCTGCCATTCCAGAACTCTTTGCTTGGGCTGAGCAAACACCTTGGGCGACTTCACAAGGGCCCTGTCATTCAGACAGCAAAGCATTCCAATAAGGCCACACTAGCAAGCTGTTGAGTGAGGGGACTTGTGACATTTTTAATTATACAGAATGGATTTTGGCTGTTCAAACTAATGCATTTGATCCCCATGAGAAACTATTAATTATAAGTATAGTGAGAGCTGTAAACCTGCACATCTGTTGAATTGACAAAATGGGGAAAAAGCATTTGAAAAAGTATAAAGGTTATCCATATAACCTATACAAACATAAAGGCTATAGTACAGTAAATGTTTGTTCAGGTGCGACCTGCCCAGTGGCGCTTTTCATTTCAGGAGTTAGGGCCAAGTTTGCTTTGAGGCTCAAATGTCTATATTAAAGTATACCCGTATTAGTTTCTTTTATTATTGGTCTCATTGTGCATGATGCTGCTACACAGTGTACAATTAAGGTACATAAGGTATCATTTGGGGTTTTTTAGATCAGTTTTTCCTAACATTGTTCCTGGAGGCATACCAACAGCACATATTTTCAAACTCTTTCTAATCAAACGCACCTAATTTAGCTCATCAGCTCATTACTAGAGATGCCAAGACCAATATGGATGGATTAGATAAAAGTGGACACCAAAGATTTTTACCGTTAGCTTGCCTCCAGGAACAAGGTTGGGAAACACTGTAATAGATCACCAAAGAGAAGAAAATGTTAAATAAAGTCGTTATTTTAGTTTTCTTTATGCACAACTAGTATTTTCGTAGCTCAATAAAATTAAGGTTGAACCAGTGATGTCACATGGACTATTTTAACAATGTCCTTACTTTGTTTCTGGTCCTTGAACGTGTCAATTCCGTTGCTTTCTATGCAGGGTCAGAAAGCTCTCAGATTTCATCACAAATATCATACTTTGTGTTCCGAAGATGATCAAAGGTCTTACAGGTCTTTAACTCTGACAGTCTAAAACTCCAAAATAGTGTCTTTTTCATTCTTTTTCTGGCTGTTTCAAAGTAAACTGGCCTATCAGTGGAAAGGTAGACGGATCAATTAAAAGCAGAAGGGATGACTGAAAACCAGTGTAACATGTACACATTGCTTAGTGATGCAGGAACGATGTGTCAGTGTGCGCCCCCATCTCTTCAAACTGCTCCAGCGTTGTCTGTCTCGAGCTCTGTGTACTCAGTACTCGCGGCCAAGATTAGCAGAGAGCTTTATAGGGGCTGCTTGCACCTCTGGTCCCATCTCTCACATTCCTTTGTCCATGTACACACACAGTTCAGTCTGTTAACACAAACCAGTCTTTGAGTTCTTCTGTAGCCACATCTTGTTAAGGGAAGCCATGATGGTAACCTTTGCACCCGAAAGCGTAAGGTTTTTTTTCTTTTTTCTTTTTTTTAGTTGAAGGTCCCTCGGGGAACCACGAGCCATGTGTTGTCTTCAGAGTAGCAAAACCAACACACGCCGGTACCCATTGTGCTACAGCTTGGGTGCAAGTTTGACTCTTGGTTTGGCTCCACTGGTTGGTTTGTATAGCATTTGATCCTGTTTAATCCCGGCAAGCGAGACTCATTTGAACTCATGTGCATTTCTTTGCTATAGCCACTCTCAACACATAGATCTATATTGAATTACATTTGTTTCCATAATAATGAACGAAACTTTAGAAAACTGAATGTAACTTTTTCAAAAACTATCAAAAATATGCCATTACAAAAGAAGAAAAACTGAAAAAATGAACTCAGTCGCACAAATTTAACATGCTCTTCAAATATGCTTCATTCTTTGTTAATGTTTTTCAAAGATTCGTTTTCGCTAATCATGGATTCTAAATTCATTGCCACAGATTTCGCTTACGTTTCGCAGTTTTTCGTTTGGTGTTTTGACACAAACCTCTCGTGGGGGCGGGCTTAACAGTGATCTACTCTGATTGGATAGTGAGCTTTTGATGGACAGGTGCTCTCTGACCGGGAAGTACAGACGCCACCCAGTGGCGCGCATATTGGAAAGCTCTCGCGGTGATTAAATCTGGTCTCTAGCGCAAGTGAAAGACATTTATTTTAAGCTCATACACAGGTTCTACCCTGTAAAGAAGTGTATACAAAGATTTAAATATGACATTGATCTTACATGCTCTTTTTGTTCGAGTTCTGAAGAAACTGTACACTTATTTTGGTCATGTCACTACACACAGAAACTTTGGGATGATATTGGGTTTGTCAAGTGTAAGATTTTGCCAGGCTTCTCAGTACATATGAAAAACATTATATTTGGGTATTATGACTCTGACCTCACAAACGAAAATAACAGTTTTGTTATTAATTTAAAAAAAAATAAACAAATTTCACATTCACAAATGCAAATTATCCAACTGTAAACCTCTCTTCTCTGTTTTCCTAAAAGAAATGGAAAACTATTTGAATGTAATCTCAGTGTCTAATAAGAAAGCTAAGGACTGTAAGATTTGCTCTGCCTTTGATCTCCTTGTTTAATTTTGTTTAGATTTTGGCCCTCTTTTTATTCTTTATGTTTTTTTTTTTTTTGTTTTTTTTTTGTGGTGGATATTATGTGATGTATGTTTATACCTTTGTATGTTTTTGTTCTCTGCATTAATACAAATAGAAAAAGAAAAAGAAGCTCTCGCGGTGATTTGTATGCAATACGTCGTGCCTTGTGTTTCTAAATATAGAAAAAATATTTGACCTTCGATCGTCTCAGTAAAGATGAGCTCTCAGGAGACAGACACGGAGCGGCATCATCTTCCTCCTCCGCTTGTCCTTCAAGGCAGCTTGATGTAAGCTTGTGTTACTGAAGTAACCAATAACATCGATACAAGTTTTTCATGTTACAGTGTGCTACAGTTTGTTGCGGGTTATTATTGTCATTCAGTAACACAAGCTTACTTCAGGCTGCCTTGAAGGACAAGAGCTCATCTTTACAGACTGAGACGATCGAAGGTCAAATATTATTTACATATTTAGTAATACAAATCACAATCCCGAGAGCTTTCCAATATGTGCGCCACTGGGTGGCGTCTGTACTTCCCGGTCAGAGAGCACCTGTCCATCAAAAGCTCACTATCCAATCAGAGTAGATTACTGTTAAGCCCACCCCCACGAGAGGTTTGTGTCAAAACACCAAACGAAAAACTACGAAACGTAAGCGAAATCTGTGGCAATGAATTTAGAATCCATGATTAGCGAAAACAAATCTTTGAAAAACATTAACAAAGAATGAAGCATATTTGAAGAGCATGTTAAATTTGTGCGACTGAGTTCATTTTTTTCATTTTCATAGTGTTTTTCTTCTTTTGTAATGGCATTTTTTGATAGTTACTGAAAAAGTTACATTCAGTTTTATAAAGGTTTGTTCATTATTATTGGAACAAATGTAATTCCATAGATCTACACCTGCCAATGCATATACACATACATAGTCAACACACAAACTATATGAGCATTCAGTGTAAGACAACCTGATCAGAGTGGTTTGAGAATCAACCACAACGTAAGAAGGAATGACATTTATTCAGCGTTCGAGGTTCGGTCACACATTCCACCTTGTTTATCATATTCCATCTCAAGTCTTTTTCCTCTTTGACAGGGCGTTGTGCTACACTTCAGTGGAGAGCAGTGCCCCACAGAGCCACAGAGCTTAGAATTTCTGTGAAGTGGTCAGTGGACACAGTTTAAATGCATTCAATGCTTTGTGGAAATAAAAAGGTAACAAAAGCATCTCCCACTAGGCTGTTTTGATTTATGCAAATTAAGCCACATTTGATATTTATTTCCGAAACTGTAGCCAGCTAAAACCACCACTAATAGAAACGTATCTACAATATGCAGTATTGACACACCATATGCGTGAGTCTGTCTTATTTTAGGAATGTTTAGCATTTTTGTTTTATGTATAGTTTAATATTTAGCAGCTGCTTTTGCTTTGACAGATGTAAATGTCAGTAATTATTTAAAACACCTTTTGGTCATGCAGTTTCGCCCGAGGAAGGACGATCCAGAAAGTTATTGAAAACAACCAAATCAGCTACAGAGTCAGCGTTTCCTGTGGGAGAGCCTAGAATTTAAGTCTGATTTTACTTAGTGCTGAGAATGGTATAAATGAGGAGAAAGATGAATGGTTGATGAAAGCTAGTCATAGTAATATAATCTTATGCAAAGCAGAAAGGTCTCATGGGACTCAGACTGATATGAGAGCTGAAGGGAGGAGGAGAAGAAATGCACTTTGTTTGATTGTTGGTTCTGAGAAGGCTGTGGATGAATATTCAGAATCCCAAGTAATTCCAAATGGTGTTTCATTTGTGAATTAATTGGTGTGTTTGAACAAATAATTTAAGTAATCCAATCATTCTAGTTTCTTTCCATACACTGACTCATACTGTGTTCACTGTAGTCTCTTTCTTTGAGGCTTGTGATTGTTTTCTGTCTATAGCACAAGAGAATGTGGCTTTGCATTTGTGAATTAACCGAATGAATCTGCGGCATGTTTAGTTTATTATGTGAGTCAGTCTTCAACTCTTACAATACTTAGTAGATTTTTAGACACACAAATTTTACTAAAGGTTAAGACTTGTTTTCGCTATGAATGACAGATGAGTTCAGTTGAATTATAGATTCAAATGTCTCATAACACACAAATAGATACTGTTGCCACCTACTGGTGTAATAATGTGAACTGCAAAATGGCTAACTGAAGGAATCATTGAATGAATCTAAATATTTCTACTTTTTAGTGAACAAATTTAAAAGATTTGAGACAGTGATCCAATGGGATGAATCAAAATCCCCACTGCTGTTCCCAAATCACTTTCTCAAAACTTTGCAATTTAATGAGTAATGAACACTTCGTTAAAACAATACTGATTTCTGTATTAATTTTGTTTCCTGTTTACAATGCAGAGACATACATCAAACTGCACAGTAGTATAATGAGAATAATTCTATAGAGTTTACTTTAAAGATAAATGTGTGTGTTACAGTACACACATGTGGAGTGGGGTTGTCAGACTGGATCTGATTACTAGTTGGGATGGCTTGGAGGCTTTTGCGGTGAAACGCTTTCTCAATCGTGCATTCCAGTGTTGAAACAAAGCTCAACTGCTGTGCTTGCTGGGACAGGCTGAGTTCTCTCATGTTTGTGTGTGTGTGCATGTTAGATAGAGGTGAATTGAGCAAGTATGCCTGTGGGAGATGTGCTGCATGTAAGATTCTGCCGTTCTGGGCTGGGCTGTTCAGTCTGAGGCGGTTCATGGCTACCTCCAGGCACAAGAAATCTGTGCCATAGCTTTCTTCTGAATACAGTTCTGTTAAAAGAAAAGGCACAAAGGGCTAAAAAAAAAACTTTATGCTTGGTTAAATCAGAAAGGCTGTGAAAAAGCAATCTCTGACACTCGTCTCCATTAGCTCACGATGAAGACGTGATCCACCTGGTTTAAGAGAACTTTATTGTGCTTATTAAAAGTCATTCCAGGCAAGATCCTGAGTTTCTCTAAAATGTTCTTAAACAGTGCAAATAAAGACTTTCCCCAACATACAACAGTAAATAACCTACTTTTCCAAAAGAAAGAAAAACAATTCTGAGGTTAAATAGAGAGCAAAGTAAGACTTAGCTTAAAGTAGCGCTTCTCAGATGTTTCTCCTAGGAAAAGACCACAGTAAACTCACATGTGTCTCCTCTATAGAGTTTTAGAGTTTACATTTTAACCAAACACAGCTCAAACTGACCAAGATACCAAAGTGTGCAGTGAAAAGTCTGAGATCTCATTATGAACATTTCTCATAAAATTCTTCCAAGACCAAAATATAATATGTGAGCTAATGTCACATTCATTTTGTAGCTCTATATATTTTTTTATTTTTGTCTCTGTGTCTTTTTGTATGTCAGCTGATTTTAGAAGAAATATTGAAAACTCAGTTTAGTCTCCATTTAGCCTTTTAAGCAATAACAAATCTTCTGGGTTTTATAATAATAAACTGCTCCATGCATTTGAGCATCCAGGCAAGCTTAACACCAACACTGGCTCAACCAATGAAGTGAGTTTGGTGTGCAACTATCTGTTTGTCTGAGCAATTGCAGTGTTTGTAAATGGAACTGTGCACTTTATTTCAGTTCTTAATCCTTTTTTTTATATATTTTTTTTTTTTTTTATGCATGCATGCATGATTGAATTATTTTCTATGACGATTTCAAGGTCTTTTCAGGCTGAGGGCAAAGGAGGGCATATTGTATATCTGTGAATCTGCCAGCATGCCACCAGGAAATTGGATACAATTGCAAAATGTAGCTCTTTAAGAACAAACAGCTGTGTGCCAGCAGCAAGCCCTGCCCTTCAAGCTTCCTCCATCAGCTATGCTGCGGTGGAAAATTCCATTCCCATCCTTATCGTTCCACACATCTGTCTTGTCCTCAGCCACAGCTAGGTTCAGCTTAACACCTCACTTGTGTTCACAGATACTTACAGCTCCCCTGTCACTCAACCCTAGCTCCTGGTTCACACACACCTGCATAAGAGTCTGGGATTGTGTGCTTTTCCAATGCCTCCCTGTTCTTCTTTCTCAACAAGTCAGGTGATCTGAACTGCAGAATACCCATGCTGAAAAACATGTAGTGTTGCGTTGTGTGAATATTTCCTTACAGTGTTTGTGCCAAGTATGATTTCCTGGATGACCATCTTCACTGGTTCTGCAACCAGTTGGTTTTACGGTTAGGTTTAGAGTAAAATTAAGCCTGTTCTTTAAAGAACCTTTTTATTCAACTATTGAACTATTCTCTTTTGTCAAAAACTTAAGCACTCATAATGCACTTTTGATTTAGCTGACTTTGCCATTTGACTGCCTTGCGGCAGGAACAAAAATCTGGAAGTTTTGAGAAAAGACCTGGTGTTGTCAAAAGTGTGCCAGATAACACAAAATGAGTTTTGTTTCCACAAAGAACCATTAAGTCAAAGGTTCTTTAAAGAATTATCTCTTTCTTAACTTTTTATAATCTGAAGAACCTTCTTTCACCACAAAGAACATTTTGTGAAACAGAAAGGTTCTTCAGATGTTAAAAGGTTCTTATGGAACCATTTAGACAAAAAGGTTCTTCTAAGGCATTGTGAAGCACCTTTATTTTTAAGAATGTACGCTACATGTTTTCCTACACATCAGTATGAAAATACATTTTTAGAAGGTTTATTTTGAATTGTGCATCATCTCCTTTGTTCTCCTCTGTGCTGTGACCAGTAAATAGCTTTCAGACTTTAATAGAATATCTACCTCACTCACTATGATTTTCTGTGGAAAGGAAATAACACTAACCGGCAGGGTTTGTTTACTATACTTTGTATGGAAAATCTTTCAGGAATGTTAAGGAAGTAGGTGTAGCTCCATGGAGTTTGTATTTTATGAGGTTGAAAATGAAGGGGAGTGGGGTTTCAAGCTTCAGGTGGGTTTGAGCTCTGTGGGTGGGGCAGAATTCTCTTGTAGATGAGAGGCTATGCTTCTAAAGATGCTTATCCCTGTATCAAAACCTCAATTACATGAAAGTAGGCAATAATATACCTGCTTTAATGAATGATTTCTTACCACAGGGAAATTCCCCAGCAGGATGAACTTTCAATGGCTTGCTATCTGAATTAGGGCTTCTGTTTTCTGGTTCTCCCCCTTTAATTCCGCACATAACTCCTACCAAAAGGCTCTGCATTACAACATGCATTTGATGCGTTGGATCATAAATGCAAATGAACTGCCATAGAATTCCCAGTATTGTCCCAAGGTAGTGCTTACTCTCTCAAATCTTACATCATACACACTAATCAAACCCAAGATTTCAAGAGCAAAATTGATAGCCCCTGGCAATACATGGATTTTTCATTGTGAATGAATAAGAATGAACATATTTTTCGATAGCTGTATTATATTATAACACAGGGCTACTAATTAAAGTGACAACTTATGTTAGAAGTTTTAATATAATCATAAGTACAAGAGTACTTACAGGAAGGGTATTGGTTACAGCATTCAATTGATGTCATTGGTTGCTAACTGTTACATAAATGCCCCATGCATTTCCACAAATCAGATCAACTCAACAATCTGTTGGGACTTTAATTTATTTATGATGACAAAATGCAACTGAGACTGGAGCTAAAAAGCAGACTCACCGTTTATGCAAGCAGAGCTGTGCTTTGCCTCACTGGACGTTAAAAGAAAAGCCAATGTTTAACATTATCAGATGAAGGTGTAATTGGATCTCCTATTGCTATGGTGGAGCTGAAGATAGATGAGATGGAGGGAGTGGTGGACTATGGCCTAGAGGAAAGACGAGATCACAGGGCAGGGGGAGAGGGCTTTTGGGTGTCTGTAATTGGTACCTTCCCAGTTACCCCAGAGGACAAGAGTTTTCTAAAAAAGAGGTGGGCCATTTCAAGCCTGTAGGGCACCAACAGTTGCAGGGTTTTTCCATCACTGTCCTAACTGGTAGTGTTGGTATTGAAGTCATTATCTGGGGCTGGGAAAGTTATCTAGTTCATAAAATCAGAGGCTAATTGAAAGGTAACTAACTGGCTGAGGGCCTCTAGGAATAAGTTTAACCAGTCATCCGCCCCTTGCTAAAGTGCCGGGCCACACAGCACTGCCAAACTTATCCATTCTTTTCAGGCTTCTTATCAGGTCACAGACAGCCTCAGTACCATGGGAAGTTTGACTCGCTGGGTAGTGTTTTGTGTATTGTTTTCCTAGCATAAGGCCTTTTACAATGACTTTAAAGAGTTGCCAATGCGATATGGTAAGAGACGGAGGATGTCAGTCCAGATGGAAGTTTGTAGAGCCACGTTCCGCTCCAGAGAAACAAGTCTCTTTTCTTTTCTTTCTTTAATGCAACTTTTGTTTTCTCTTTATCACCAGTGAACCCATTGATTGGTAGGCTTAATACCTCAATGGGGCCTCGTATAGATTTGCTGAACTCCCTACAGTTACTGGATGAAATCCAAAGTCAGGCTGGCATATGTTGTTCTATGAAGGTGCACCTACAGTGCTTGGTTATTAAAAGAATGTGCTTTATTTGAAGAAAATGTACAGTGTCTGTACTTAAATACTTAATAGTCACATGAAGACAAATACATGAATAAGATTTGATATGTGATTTTACAACATATGACAGTATATGCCATGATTTTACAGAATGAAAATCATAAATACCAACAGTCATTTACTGTAAAGATAAACTAGATGTGGCTAGATGTGTATGTGGTTGTAAGGCATTTCTGGTGGGTGAGTATGATCCATTCTATATATACACATACATATATGTACTAATGTGTAGGTGGTTATGTGTTTATAATCATTCTGTGATATTTCTTTGCAGTGTTTTTTCGGGACCTGTTGGTTTCTGTCCTTTCTAAGTTAGGTCCTCTGTAAGCAACCACCTTGGCTGGATTCAGAAACCAGGTGCTCGACTTGCAGTGTTACTTTACTCGTCGATATTGTGTCCAGCTGGTATGATAGCCCTGGTTCCTGCTTCATGCTTCCTGGATCATGTGGCCAGGTCATAGGCTTCTGTGGGAGCCTTCTTGATCATATAATGCTGCTAGCCACTCCAGCTTTATACCATAGATTGAGTTGATGACTCTTAAACATATTGGTTTTGGGATGTACCATTGCATCTAAGAGCTGCTCTTTCAGAGTGCCATGAGAGCTTCTTAGAAAGGTATCCTAAAGTCCATGTTATGGTAAGTGTGCACTTTCTAAAATCCAGGATACCTGTTTAAACAGGGTGTTGCTACTATGGATCTGTTGAGACAGTTCCTTCAGCAAGCTTATGCGAGAGCAAGCGGTAGCCCTTGTGTGACAGGCCAAGACTTAGTATGGTCGTATCCTTTTTAAAGGAATTTATTCTTGATTCCAAGCCTTGAGCTCTACCCTGAGCCCAGGACTCTGGCCTTAAAAGGTAAGTTTGGGTACCCTAGGCCTTTGGCCATATAGGATAATGTCACGGACAGCCGTCTAACGTCCCAGGGTCAACTCCCATGGAAATGGTAGAGTTTGTACTTAGTGCTCGGCCTGGTTCTGGCCTGCACTCCCCTCAGCATGGTGGCATGGGTATACCATTCCACATAGCGACCCCTAGAGGACGCAGTTCGAAGTTCCCTTGAAAGGGAACGTCTCAGCTTACTTATGTAATCATGATTCTCTGATTAGGGAACGAGACACTGCGTCCTCTAGCTTCATGCCATGCTTTGGACACAAGCTTCAGACGAAGAAGTAGATGACGTGTTCTCCCGGCGACATGACGACATGGGCTGTCGCCGGCCAACTTGTTGTTGGTGTTTTTCAATGTATGCTTCAGACACAGGTCATGACTAGGCATTCCCCATAGCAACCCCTAGAGGTTGCAGTGTCTCGTTCCATACTCAGGGAACCATGGTTACTTAAGTAACCTGAAACATTTTCTGGGGTGTTTCTAGGTGGTTGCTTGTAGAGGTCGACCAATGTACCACTGTCATTATACAGTGAGAAAAAGGGAGAACTCACTGACACCTCATGTTGCTTGTTTTGACACGTGAGGCTACATGCTTCACCGAGCGGAAAATCAAAATCAACATCAACCCGATCACTTTATTTAGTGTTCATGTAAACACTACATTTAGATTCATCAATCGGAATAAATTCAGTCCGATTGAACCAAAAATTGTGCATGTAAACATAGCCCACATGAAAACATGACACGTAGACAACATGCAAAATAATGCAATCATTACACATTAAATAGCATAAAAATCATAAAAAGCAAAACTGCCTAAAATTATCGAATGAAATGTCGATCCAGCAAGTAGTTTAGTACTTTTTGGGGGTGTTGATGGAAGCGATCTACTCCATCTATGTTTTGATCATCATTCTGAATCCAATGTGGACATAGACTTCATGTTCCATTTAAAAAAGCAACATTTTAAACAAAAGGCTGATTAAGTCATGTTTTTGTTGTTGTTGTTGTTGATTTTTTTTACTTACCCACATTCAAGTGTTGATTAAAAAAGGTATGCACGAAGTTAGAATGAAATGTTAAATGTAAAGTGTAAAATGTTAAATAAATGTAAGTTTGTACAATAGGTAAAAGGTTTCAGGCCGTTAGGTCCTGTTAAAAAAGACACAGTATTTTCCCACCATTATGAACAATGCTATGTCACTTTTCACACTGAACAAGTAAGACAGGTTTGCTATTTACTTCTTGTCAACAACAACCATGTTGACAACTCCTAGCAATCCTTTCCATGCTTGTCACTCATTGACTCTCTAAGCTTGTCACTTTAGCTGAAGAATCAATATATTCAGAGTTTGTATGCACAGAGTGACAGTCCGTAAAACACTACATTACAGGAAGAGAGGGCCGGCAGACTGTTCTGTCTAGCCTTGAGTTATAAGGTGAGAATTCCCCGTCTCCCCTCTGATTGATGGAGTTTGAGTCACGATCTCCAGAGGGTCAACAAGGGTCTGGGGCCCCCTACTCCATTAGAGGCCACTGTTTTACAGTTCAGACAAAACAGGAGGGCTGAGGGAATGGAACACCAGTGACCCTATACAGACTTACTCACACAAAGCACTGAAAACTTCATTTTCATTATCAGGGGCCAGGGCTATTAAAATGGAAATGTGCACATCAGTGCGTTTGCAGGTACATATGCATTCCAAAAGCAAAAGTAGTTCCATCTGTCATCCCCAGTGTTGGGGCTAATTGTTGTACACATAATACTTTTATTATTGTGTTTTTTTGCCTGGCCTTATCTACAAATATTTTTATTTTTTTAATACAGCAGTGAAATTATGCCGTTAAAACATCTGTTCAGTTTAAATGATCAAATCTGAAGTGTATTATATCTGAAGGGAATTGAGATATACCAGGGGTCATTTATAGGGTGTGGTTGATAGTTGCTATTTGTTTTTAGAAGTTCTTAGAAAGTTGCTAGGTTGTTGCTCTGTGGATGCTAGGCTGGACTGAATGATTTGTAGGGCATTGTTGGGAAGTTATGCTGTTCTGGGTGAATAACGTGAAGGGGGACAATGTCTTGTATAAACAGGCTAAATACACACTGGAAAAGGAGATCAAAGTGGCAAAGAGGAATTATTCTGAAAAAATAAGGACTCAGTTCACTTTGAACGACTCCGCATCAGTGTGGAAAAGCCTAAAGAAGATCACCAATTACAAGACACCATCCCCCAGCACTGTGGAAAATCAACGACTGGCAGATGATCTGAACGAGTTTTACTGCCGGTTTGAAAGAACACCCATCACCTGCCCTGAACACCTCCCCACACAACCGTTCACACCAATAACAACTCCTGCAACCAACCCTGAATGCCTCTCCACACAACCGCTCTCACCATTCACAACTCCTGCAACCAACCCTGAATGCCTCTCCAAACAACTGTTCACACCACTCACAACTCCTGCAACCCACCCTGAACACCTCTCCAATCAAGCGCTCTCACCATTCACACCTCCTGCATCCCCCCTCTCCCCCACACCTGCAATACAGATCAGCGAGGATGCGGTGCGCCAGGTCTTCAGGAAGCAGAAAAGGAAAAAAGCACCAGGCCCAGATTGTGTTACACCAGCCTGTCTGAAATCCTGTGCTTACCAGCTGGCCCCCATCTTCACAAAGATCTTCAACAGATCGCTGGAGCTGTGCGAAGTCCCTTCATGCTTCAAACGCTCCACCATCATCCCCATCCCAAAGAAATCCAAAATTACAGGACTAAATGACTACAGGCCTGTGGCTCTAACGTCTGTAGTCATGAAGTCATTTGAAAAACTGGTGCTGGCCCACCTGAAGGACATCACTGGACCCTTGCTGGATCCTCTTCAGTTTGCCTACAGAGCAAACAGGTCTGTGGACGATGCAGTAAACATCGGACTGCATTATGTTCTGCAACACCTAGACAGACCGGGGACCTATGTGAGGATCCTGTTTGTGGACTTCAGCTCTGCCTTCAACACGATCATCCCAAACCTCCTCCTGCCCAAACTAACTCAGCTCTCCGTGCCCACCTCCGTCTGTCAGTGGATCAACAGCTTCCTGACAGACAGGCAGCAGCTAGTGAGGCTGGGAAAATACACATCCAGCACCCGTACAATCAGCACCGGAGCTCCCCAGGGCTGTGTTCTCTCCCCACTGCTCTTCTCCCTGTACACTAATGACTGCACATCTAAGGACCCCTCTGTCAAGCTCCTGAAGTTTGCAGATGACACCACACTCATCGGCCTTATTCAGGACGGTGACGAGTCTGCTTACAGACAGGAGGTTAAAGAGCTGGCTGTCTGGTGCATTCTCAACAACCTGGAGCTTAACACGCTCAAAACAGTGGAGACGATCGTGGACTTCAGGAGAAACCCCCCTGCACTCCCCCCACTCACCATCATGAACAGCACTGTGACTGCAGTGGAGTCATTCAGGTTCCTGGGCACCACTATCTCTCAGGACCTGAAGTGGGACATTCACATTGACTCCATTGTGAAAAAGGCCCAGCAGAGGTTGTACTTCCTTCGCCAGCTGAGGAAGTTTAACCTGCCACAGGATCTGCTGAAACAGTTCTACTCCACCATCATCGAATCCATCCTCTGCACTTCAGTAACTGTCTGGTTCAGCTCAGCTTCTAAATCTGACCTCAGAAGACTACAGAGGGTAGTCCGGACTGCTGAGCGAATTATCGGTACAACCCTCCCATCTATTCAAGAACTGTACTTATCCAGAGTGAGCAAAGGGGCTGTTAAAATCACTCTGGACCCCTCACATCCAGCACACTCCCTCTTTGAACTGTTGCCATCTGGTCGACGCTACAGAGCACTGAGCACCAGAACGACCAGACACAGGAACAGTTTCTTCCCTCAGGCAATACATCTTATGAACAGCTGATAATAACTGTGGGACACACTACACTATTTATATTTATATACACTACACTTTTTATCCAACACACATACTTAGCGTACACGTAAATCTTTTGCACATAATATACATGTACATACATGGAACACACTATACTACTTATATTTATATTTATATACACATACACTTATTTATCCAAACACACATACTTAGCGTACAGTTACAATTTTTCCACATAATATACATGTACATACATAAATGCTCTTTTTAATATACCTAATACAGTAATGTATACTGTCAATCCTTACCCACCTATTTGTATTTTTTTGTATTTTTTATTCCTTATTGTGTTTTTTGTTCTGTCGCTGTTATGTTGCACTGCGGAGCTCTGTCACGAAAACAAATTCCTCGTATGTGTGAACATACCTGGCAATAAAGCTCATTCTGATTCTGATTCTGATTCTGAATTACGATCACTGTATATTTAATTCATACAGTGCAGTCTATGCCATATTTTATTTTTACCTTTACTTTATTCAGTTACTGTAGTATACTTTGGTTAGATAGTCCCACCTTTTCTGACAAAAAGACAAAGGTACAAGTCTGTGCACTTAACTGCTTTAATGAGGGAAAGAACTACAATTCCACAAACTATTGTGAATGACAAATATCAAATTGAAATTGGAGAAACACGTCCATTTAAAGTTATTGATTGTATCTATAGAAACAATTTATTTTAAGTTTATGGTAAATTCTCATAAAGAGAATATACTCAAAAAGACTCATATTCAGCGTGATCAAGTGTCAGCCATTCAGCGACTGAACGGGCTGGGGTCATTGGTGAGAAAATAATATATGTCAATGTCTTGCTCTGGAAGCAGTTTAATGTGAATGTTTGTGTCGGGGTGACATCGTCTTGCAACTCAGATCCCGAGCTGTTTTTGGAGCTTGATTAAATAAATGCTTTGTTTATAATGAGGAGGACCTTTTAAGCTATAAAACTTGCAGGATGTTTTAATGGTACAAAGACCTCTTATATGCCAAAGATCAAGGCAAATTTGATTTCTCATGTCATGAACCCTTTAAAACAGTCCAGTCCTGCTCCTGGAGGGCCACTGTCCTGCAGAGTTTAGCTACAACCCTAATTAAACACACCTGAACCAGTTAATCAGTATCTTACTAGGCATGCAAAACTTCCAGGAAGGTGTGTTGATGCAAGTTGGAGCTAAACTCTGCAGGACAGTGGCTCTCCAGGTTATTATTAAAATCTATTTTCCTTTTGAAGAAAATGGATTGCATTTTAACTTCCCGAACCTGGCTGTTGCACTCTGTAAATTTTTTACTTGCATTAATATTAGTTTTTGCTGTGATTTCGAAAATGGTTTTGAGAACTGTGAATCTCAATGGTAAAACTTGCCATCTTGACATCTACTTATTCACATGAATTTAGCTTATTTGGAATATTATAGACTTCCTTTCTCTACTGAGTCGTTCCCTTCCTACCTTCTTGCAGAGCATGAACATCTGTAATGCAAAACCATCAGCCGAGTGTGTCGTAAAAGGTCAGCCGTGGTGCAGAGGCCCCTGCTATTCTACCAAGGCCAGAGCAGCTAATGTCAGGATCCTGTAATTGATGTCATGTCCCTAAGATCAGCGTGAGGTGTGTGCCTCAGGGTGTGTTGGGGGTATTCAATTGCCCTTGCGATTTTGCTGTGTTAAGGTAAAAGAGGGTTCAAGTATTTGTGCTGGTGGAAATTCATATGGGATAGCTGTTCAATCTATGGGCATGTGAGTGGTTAAACAGAGTGGAGTGAACCACTGATGAGGCTTACAGGCCTGGCTGGAGCAGCGAGATGACATCAGAGAACAAACTGTACAAACAACAATGCTTGTAGCCTAGGAGACTCGCTTCATTTGGCCTCGGACTGCAGGTCCATCAACACCATAAGAGTGGCGAGGCCATAAGATGGTAAAACCCCCATCTGTTGCACTCCTTCACTGCTCTTCCTCCCATTCACATCATCAGTCTGGCTTGAAAAAAAAAAAAACCAAGGTCTTCATAATTGCTTTGGACAGATTAGGTACTTTTGAACGTCTTTTCTTAGCCAGTAAGTTTTAGGACACATCTGCGCATAAGCTGCGAGGCCAAGATATCGAATGACAAATTGCTCATTGTAATTGCTATTTCCGATTAGCAGGTTATTGCCCGAGTGTGTGCATCCAAGAAAGAGCATCATGAGAACGTTTCAAATGTAATATTGGAGATGTTTATGTTGGCCTATCTGATGGTTAGGAAAGAGTGCGTGGGTGTGTCTACATGTTCCTGGTTATTGATCATGGAGGGAAGCATGCGACTGGCCTAGTTATTGTAGCCTCTCATGGAAAGAATCAGTTTCGGACTCTCCACAGAGAAATACACACTCCTCTTCACCATGACATTCTGCATTATGTAATTGCAATCCTTCGTTTTTTTTTTCTGTGGATGTTGCAAATTCAGTTACCATGGCCGTGGTCCAAGGCATCTGGTATCCATTAGGGTAATAACAGCCAGATAAAGAGGATGACAAATGAACAGGGATGCCGAAGTGGAACCTTGGCAGCCCAGAGAGGGATCCGGCCCTGTTCCACACGGCTCTGTCTCTGACCCACGAACGAGATCCTGTGCGAGAAAAGGTCCAAGTGACAACTTAGCGACTGAAAATGACACAGGCCTACATGAGATCACAAAGACTTGCCTTAGATATCATTTTGGACTTACTGGTTTCCCAAGACACTTGTCAGTGAAAAGAGGCATCTTTTTCATATCCTCCCTAACAGAGCGAATTACGCCGTTAGTTGTGGTATGAGCCGAATGAAGGCATGTGTGCAAACAGTTACTGTAAACGTAGCGTTCTTTTCCACTGTGGGGTATTTGCTAAAGCCAAGAGAGGATGTGCAGTAACTTAGTGGTCCTGCTTCAAAAGAAGCAAAGGGAAATTTGGACGAGACGGGGGGAAGAATTACATGAAAAAATATGACAGATGTAAACGCTCTCTCTCACACATTCTGAATGTGTGCTTTTCTCAATATGTTTCTTATTCCTGTTTGGTGTTTTTGTGCCTGGGCATGTCTGATGTTCCCTCAGGGGTTTTTGGGATTAAGATGGTAACTTGCATGACATAAACCCAGTACTATTCCAGTTACCAACAAAACCTTGTTCATGGTGCTTCCTCGATCTATATTTCGGTTTTATACTTTGGCATGTACTCTGACACTGCCGCTGCCACCCATAGACAAGAAACAGGAGCTGATGATGGCAGGATGTACTGTACATTGAAAAGGAAAGCAGTATTTAATTTCCCCCCCTTCATTGTAATATATATATATATATATATATATATATATATAACTGTACAAAGACAAACTGTACAAAGAACATGGTGTGTGTGTGTGTGTGTGTGTGTGTGTGTGTGTGTTTTCATCCATAAGCATTCAAATATGTGCTACCAGCCTTCTTTAGTTCCTCATAGTACATTTTGTAATTGCCCAGACATTGCTTTTTCATTGCTCAGGAGATTATGGTAACAATTTAGTATTTGAGTTTAGTATAGACCTATTCTCACTATTAACTAGTTGCTTATTA
The DNA here is from genome assembly GCF_963082965.1 of Carassius carassius. NCBI lineage: Eukaryota > Metazoa > Chordata > Actinopteri > Cypriniformes > Cyprinidae > Carassius > Carassius carassius. The sequence goes on along the minus strand of NC_081768.1, from coordinate 23,476,911 downwards.
ACATATTTAAAAAAATAAATAAATAAAGATGTACTGAAGCATATGTGAAATACTGGATTATAATTAAAACTGTAGTTTGTTATTTGATTTTACAAGGTAAATACAGTTTAAATGTATTAAATTGTGACTTCATAATAACAAATGTGTAGTTACAGATATATCAATTGCACTTAACATGTAATTAAGTCCTTTTTAATGTATAATACTTCCATAATATATACTCTTTTTAAATATTTTTTCTGCAGGGGATAACACTGGGTCAAGTTCTTTCATTCTAATTTTGCTGTCTTGGCAAATCTGTTGTCTTTACGTTTATACTTCTAATCGCATTTGAGTCTAGATGTTTTTTTTCTTCCCTATGGGTTATTCCTATACTGTTTTTCTCGGAAACAATGCAGTCAAACTGAGAGCTAATGGATTGCACTCCAGAGGATGTTTTAGGAGTTAGCTTGGTCAGCTGATGATGTGACGGATGAACTAGTTCCTTCAAATGAGCTGTGAGAACAGATATGCATAATTGCGTGCGGGAAAAAAAAGTGAAGGAGGGAACATACCTGCATAAAAAGATGCGCTATCAGTCAGTGCATTATCTGCAGATAAAACAATGGTTGAAGACAATAACAGAGATTCTATTGTTCAGTTTATTGCTTCATTCTTCAGTATTCACAGTCAGAATCTCTTCCATGTCTGCCTGTTTAGATTGATGTGTCTTTTGTTCCACAGTTGACATGAAAATGTGGTCCCATCACATCAACTGTTTGTATTATGTTACACATTTCAACATGAAATCTGGATTGTAATTCTTGGCGTGCAAATCTTGTGTTCGTTTCATTGTTCATGTGTGCTGTATATACATCCCCAGGAAATCTTTCAGTGGATGCAGTAATAGGTTTCAGCTGGAATAAAATGTTTCAGCTGTGTTTGAAATGTTATAATGTGTTGTTTATAAAAGAGCCAAAGAGGGCATTTAGAAGAATTATTATGTGATTTACAGAGAAAAGTCTTTTGATTAGATGAGTCAGGCAGCTTGGCTCATGCGGTGCCCGAATCTAAACTTGGAGACCTAAAGCATTGAACCCACACCCTCATTTATGGGAATTACAGGTTACTCCAAGGGTACGTTTATGTGTGTGCGTGTTTGTGCATGTGCTTAATAATTTTTCCTTTATATGGGTGGATTTATGTGTTTACAGTTTGCTCAGGCTCACTTTCGTGAACACACACACTCTCATTCCCTGCATATAGAGCGCATAGGCCTCTCGAAGATGTTTTGATGAATCAGAGTAGTTGAGGGCAGACGCAATGTGAGAATGTAGCAACACTAAATGCAGTCACAGACACACACACTCTCAAAATATGTACAGCTGGAAAACACTGAAGAGCCCCATCCACAGCGGGAAGCTTATGGGTTTTAAAAAAACAATAGTTCCTATGAGAGAAGTCTTATGGAAGACAAAAAAACAAGAAAGGAAGAATGAGAAAGGAAGCAAAAAAGAAAAGCAATAGAAGACATGCAAGTTAGTTGAAATGAAAATCTGCCATTGTTTACACACTCTCATGTCAGTCCAAACCCATATGACGTTCTTTCTTCTGTGGAACACAAAAGGAGAAATTTTGCAGAATGCTGAAATGCTCTTTTACATTCACTAAAAATGAGCAATGACTGTGTTGTCCACTATGGCAACATACTGTTACAACACAACACTGTCAAAATGTATTTATTTATTAATTTTTTTGGTTGAATTTTAATATAAATTTTTATTACTTTAATTTTAGCACACATTTGACAAAATATCAAGCTTTTTACCCATTGCGGTGTTTATGTTTAAAAAAACACAAACCTCAGGTTGATTTTCATGGAATGTCTATCTCAAACCTTAAAGGGTTAGTTCACCCAGATAGCAAAATTATGTAATTAACAACTTACCCTCATGTTGTTCCAAACCCGTAAGACCTCTGTTTATCTTTGGAACACACTTTAAGATATTTTAGATTTAGTCCGAGAGCTTTCTGTCCTTCCATTGAAGCTGTGTGTACGGTATACTGTCCATGTCCAGAAAGGTAAGAAAAACATCATCAAAGTAGTCCATGTGACATCAGAGGGCGGGTTAGAATTTTTTGAAGCATCGAAAATACATTTTTCGTCCAAAAATAGCAAAAACTACGACTTTATTCAGCATTGTCTTCTCTTCCGTGTCTGTTGTGAGAGAGAGTTCAAAACAAAGCGCCTGGATATCCGGTTCGCGAACGAATCATTCAGTTCACCAAATCGAACTGAATCGTTTTAAACGGTTCGCATCTCTAATACGCATTAATCCACAAATTACTTAAGCTGTTACCTTTTTAATGTGGCTGACACTCCCTCTGAGTTCAAACAAACCAATATGCCGGAGTAATGCATCCACTCAAACAGTACACTGACTGAACTGCTGTGAAGAGAGAACTGAAGATGAACACCGAGCCGAGCCAGATAACGAACAATAGACTCGTTCACGTACAATGCTGAATAAAGTCGTCATTTTTGCTATTTTTGGACCAAAATGTATTTTCGATGCTTCAAAAAATTCTAACCGACCCTCTGATGTCACATGGACTACTTTGATGAAGTTTTTCTTACCTTTCTGGACATGGACAGTATACCGTACACACAGCTTCAATGGAGGGACTGAGAGCTCTCGGACTAAATCTAAAATATCTTAAACTGTGTTCCAAAGATAAACGGAGGTCTCACGGGTTTGAAACAACATGAGGGTAAGTTATTAATTACATAAATTTGCTATCTGGGTGAACTAACCCTTTAAAGATATAGTTCATCCAAAAATGAAAATTTGCTGTGCTTTGACTTTTAGTTTTTGAATAGAACAGTAAAGAAGATTTTTAGTTTAAAACAATAAAATGGTGATTCATAAAATACAAGTCAATAGCTTTAGGCACTGGAGAGTCAAAAAAGCATATACAGACAACAGAAATTGAATACCCGTGCTTCCTGACAATATATATTGAGGTCTTATGAAGCAAAACAATCAGTCTATGCAAGAAATGTAACATTATTTACAATATTATCAAACAAAAACCACATGAGAACCAATGGTGTTTGATGTCTTTTGAACCCTTTTAAAGCACCAGGTTAAAATTTACTCACTCATAAATGAAATTTGAGAGCTTAGATTTTCAGTAAGTTCTTACATTTTGGAAGACTGAATTTGTTTTTCTTTTCTTTTTTTCTTTTTTTTTGAATTTGGTTTTGAATGACATGAGAATGACGAAATTACTGGCATGAAGTGGAACTGGTATCTGTTTGAGCCGCCCAACTGGGTTGGACATAATAATATTGATGAATAATTATGGCACATTGCTTATGATCTTCTACTGAAAGACACTTTGGATAAAAGCATCTGCAAAAATGCATGAAAATGTCCATTTCTTTACCCAGTGCCCTGTGTTTATGGCAGTTTGATTATATATATATATATATTTTTTTTTTTACAATTCTCATTAAACACAGAAATCACACTTGACCTTTAAAGACAAGTTGGTTAAAAGGTTTGTGGAAAAATACATTTTAAAATGTAGTACTTTCCCACTTCCTTCATTGTACGTCCCACATGATACAAAGGACTACGAAACCTATATATGTTAAGATAAACTGTTTCTAAATAGACAGAAATGGTGTAAGAAATAATGTGACTACGCGATTTTGCAATTTCTGAACACTATTTTAGGCACATTGCATCAGATACTCATATTAAAGTAAAAGAAGGAAAGAACATTTACCAGCATGTGTTTGACATGTTTTCACAGAAACTTTCACCAACCAAACTTTCTGTAAACCTCTCATGGAAAGCCATAAACGGTGCCTAGTTACACAATGGCTGCTGTGTTAGTGAAGTGTGTCACAACACAAGTAATGTGCTGTATGTTGCAATATAGCACACCAAGTTCTCTGTCACACAAATACATTGCTCGACTGTCAGCACTTTTGTGGCAAAACATAGTATCCTTTTGATAATCTAAAAACAGTGGGCAGCTCTCATCAAAATATGACTGTTTTTCAGTTGGGCTGAGGAGCTTCTTCAGTTAACATCATTTACGGTGGTTGTTTACCTCCATGCACTACTGTGCTTTTGTTTGAGGACTAGGCCCTGAATCACTGCCGGGTCCTGCTAGACACAAACACACCCTCACCTAACTCGCCCCCATAATTAGTGTCAGATCTTATCCTTCATCTCAGTTGCTACATCTCTTGTACTTCTTCATAGCCCTCTGCTTTTCTTTCTTCCCCTTTTTTTTCAGGAGGTGACCAGTACAGTTTTGATTTGCATTTCCCTTTAAATAATAAAATCATACACAAACTGTAAACATACGCACTCAATCTCTTATTTTTTTCTAGAACAGCTGTACATACAGTACACATACACACACTTTCTACTTAATATATATTTAAAATACTACTTAATGTAATAAATACGGTCTTTCTACTATTTTTAATTGCTAGTATTACTTGTAATTTCTTGTGAAAATTGGCAGCTATTACTGAATGAACATACAGTCAATTAATTGAAGACACTTCACAAACATACTTGGGAAAAGAGAGTCCTGTACAGACTAGCAGTGTTGTGTAATGTTGTTTATGGATCACTTGCTTATTTATCCAACAACTTAAGGAAAAAACTGAGTTGTTCTCTGACTGCCAGTGAGCAGAGCATCAAATGATCCCAAAACTCATCTAGAATTCTGAACAACAAGAACATTTAGGAAGAAAAATTCAGTTTTTAGCATATTAGCATATTTGCTAGTCATGTTTTCATGCTAAAATCGACCAAAAAGAGTTTAGTTTCGTATGTGTTTATCAATTACACTTAACTGTACAGTCCAGGACAAATCAGCTTGGGTTTAGAAAAGGACAGTCAGACGTGTGTGTGTGTGTGTGTGTGTGGTGTGTGTGTGTGTGTGTGTGTGTGTGTGTGTGTTTCAGAAGGGAACAGCTCTATGGAGTTGAGTGAGACCCAAATGAAATCCAGCTGTAAATGGAGGGCACTTCAAATACAAATGGGACGCAGACATTGTTTGAGGCCTGCGTTGTAAATATTCATATAACTTTATCTCCACAGACCATTCCCAGTCCTTTCTTAATATCCGAGATCTGGAACCGGGCCAGAGCAATAAATCTTACAGCCAAACAAAACTCACAAAGATGGAACTGCTTTATGGCCCACTTATTAGGTGGCTGCACCTTTGCCCGCTCTCTTATTCTATAGAGGGGCGGTCTGACCTCTATGTTCATCGGGCCTTTGTTATGGGCCATCAGAGACCCCACATCCTCTCCTTGACTCGGGGACAGTGCAGAAAGAGGTAGAAAAGGAAATGAGGAAGAATAGAGGGAGAAATGCGCAAACGGATGTGGTGAAGCCTGAGTATTAAGGGCCCCACAGACCTTATAAATCAAACCAAACATGGTAGAAGTACTTGTGGCTACCTAGTTGTGGTTAAGTAGGGCTCTCAAAGTGGATCTGCATCATGTTTTGCTGCCTTTTTTTTAACCCTCTCAGATCCATAATCCCTTGAGAAACTTACTTTAGCATAGTTGTTTTTTTTTTGTTTTTTTTTCTTTTTTTTTAAAGCAACTTAATACAGAAATAATAATACTTTATAATAATATACTATACTTAAAGGGATAGCTCACCAAAAAAAAAAAAAAAACTGTTTCTAACCAGTGGGTTCGGAGTGGGGCTGGTGTCGTTGGACCTCTACGTACACTTAAGTTATCTGCAATTACAGTTTTTAAAAATATATATATTTTTATGTTTTATGATTTTACGTACACTCCAGGTGCACATTCAGTACAATTAGGTGAACTTTTGTTTCACAAGGTATAAGGACATATGATCCAATACTTATTGTTCTCATAGCGAAGGAGTGTAATGGTCATGCTGGCTCCGTTAATGTGCCTTGGCCCACTTAAGCTTTCTGGGCACCATAGATGGAGGGAAGGGGCCAGATTGTTTTTAAAAGGCACAGGAGAGCAGAAGAGCAGCAGTCATTATGTTTGTTTGTGGACACTCAATCACATCCTCCAGATATAGCACCAGTCTCTGTTCTGTCCACTAATGAACCAACTGCTGGGAATCTTAAAAGCCTGTGTCCAGCCAAGTGGTTTACAAGAGTCCCACAGAGTGTGAGTTTACATTTGTGTTTCATGTAAATTTTCTCTACATGCCATTTGTGAATTTCAGTCGATGCTGATGTCGATGCAATGCTGATGAGCCTTAATGCTCCTTCCCTTAATTGCTTCAATTTGCATTCACAGAGTTGTTCCATATAACCCATGTTTGGCCATGGTCACCTAGCAACTATGATAAAAGCATCTGAATGAAGTCCCTTATGCTCAGCATGAAAAAGGAGTCAATATGACGTCAAACAGATATTATTATTAATCTCTCCAACTGGAGCATCTCAACTGGGCTTTTCATATTATCCAACTCCTGGGACCTCAAAATGGCAGCAATTAGACAGAGTTTAATTAGGTTGCCCGCTGGAACCCAATAAACATTCATCTATATTCTCCTCTCTGGTTTTTTTTTTTTTTTTTTTTTTTCTGAATACATGGCTGTGATATCTCTGTTCCAAAATCTGATTTGGTGTTCTTTACAAATAAACAACTTCAGCGTTTGCTATGTGTTATGTAGATGATCCAAAGGTGACATTTACTCACAATAGCCATTGGCCAATAGCTTGCTAGTCTAGACTAAACAGTGGCTGTCTTCCCATATGAAGCAAGTTGGCAAGAACCCGGTTCTCACAGTTTTTTTGTGCTGATGGGACCCTGAGTCCACAGCTGCCTGCTGGGTAAGCCCTTGATCCCTTCGGCTAATCCTCCAGTAATGACCCCTCCATCTCCCAGCAACACCATGGAGGTCCTCCGGCTGTCTCCACACTGGCCTGTAAGACGTCCAAACACATCCTGGAGACTGGGCTGTTCACTGGCAGGATGTTAGTGTGAGAGGGTGGTGGTCAGACTGTGTGTCAGATTAAAAAATAATAGATAGTCTGTAAAAATACATTTTAAATGTAACATTTTCATGACAAGGCGAAATTATGACATACTGTAAAATTTAATGTGGTACATCTCTCAAAAAAAATGTAATGATATTTATGACTTAATTCATGATCTTTGCTTGCTTGATTAATTGTAAATAAATAAATACGAACATAAATGTATTTCAGAACTTTTTAAAAGTAAAAATAATTTTTCTTTCACATATTCAAATTGAAAAGAAAACATGCTACCATTCATTCATTCATTCTTTGATGGTTACACCACGACATTTTTAGAGCCATTAAATTACATACAAGTTTAGAGCTACAACTCAAAACTCTATAAAATCAGCACTACCAATCAATACAAAAATTTATTTCTAACATCTTGTAACAAGTGTTTTAAACTATTTTTTTTTATTATATATTTTTTTTAAATATATATATATTATTTGTCACCAACACTTAAGTTTACAGCATTTAACTCACTTAAAATGTCTTTGACTTTACAAAGAAATGTTACAAAACATGTCTGGAAAGAAATTATGTTGAATTATGTTTATAAAGCTTTCCAGTGTTGTTTCAGGTCAAGAAATTGAGGCAGGTTTTTAATACCAATGTAGATGAAACGTTCAAGCAGTTCACTCCATTTCCCTCTACCACAAGTCAACTTTGCACATTGAAACATATCACCGACATTGTGAATTGACTGATCATTTGGTGTCTTTGGCAAGAACATTTCCCCAAACCCACCCACAAAGAGGCGCTAACACTCATGCAGATGTCAGTGATCTTAACTCCTCCTCTCTGCTCTTTAGGTATTTGGTCAGGTTTTACATATGTTGTTACTTACCAGCTGTTCAAATGAGAATCGAGAGATGCAGTAGATGTGGACAGGAAAGATGTTCTTAGGAAAAGGTCTTAATAATGGTTTCCAGTCCAACCAACCCCTTACCACAGTCAAACCCGCACATGACAGGGCTTCATGTGTCACACCATTCCTATCATTTCCAATCCCATGCTACTGAGCTATGCAAGTAGGATTTATACGCTTGTTTGATTTCCCATATTGCAGGTCACTAGAAGGTTTTGCATGAGTTGATGATAGACAGAATTACAGAAGAATTAGATGTTTGAGGATGGAGACCATTGCTAATGCAATTATAGCTTTTCATGATATCATCTTTCATGGCTGGGTTGTCCTTTTTCACACTACATTCAAGGCATCCTAGGATTAGCCGTGTTAATCTCAAAGCAATCTGAACGTCCAGGGTAATGGGGTCACATGGTAAGTGTGAATGCATGTTGGTCATGACTCCATGTCAAGCCTATAAGGTAAAATCAGGGTCTCTCATTTCTCTTTAGCCCACTCCCACCATTTTTTTTTTAGGTGGGAACAACTAGGGGTTGTGTATTCAAACTGCACCAGTGCATGTCTTTCAGAGATTTGGGAAGTAAGTGAAACAGGCCCTCAGTGGAAACAGTGACACTTCTCCGTTTGTGGCTGTAACATACGTATGACCACACAATGTTTATTGCAAGGCTCATGACAGGAATTTCATTTGGTTATGATGTCAGATTACAAGTTTAAATAAAAGCGAACATGCGACAGATGGCTTCCCTTTTCACAGTTTCCATCATGTGATAATCGCCGCCACAAGACAAAACATCAAAATGTTTCTCGAAAACTTTGCAAAGTCATGCTATAGTTTTATTTTGTATTTTTTTATAAATGAGTAAATAAATTCACTTTATTTATGTATTTTTCAATGGCGATGCAATATTTTTACACATAAATGCTTCATAGCTCATTAAAATGATAGTTCAACCAAAAATAACTCACCCTCATGCTATTCTAAACCTGTAAGACCTTCCATAGACAGCAACAGAACTTCCAGAGTCAAAGCCCAGAAGGCTAGTAAGGGCATTGACAGAAGTCCATGTGACATCGAGAATACTTTTCGTGCGCAAAAAAAAAAAAAAAAAACCTTTATTCAAGATTTTATTCTCTTCTTGACACAGAACAAAGTAGCGCACAAAAAGTATTCTCATAGCTTCATAATATTACGGTTGAACTTCTGATGTCCTTAATACCTTTCTGGGTCTTGAACGTGTCAGTTGCGCTGCTGTTTATGGAGGGTCAGATTTGATCGATATTAATTAGCACCACAGAATTAAAGAACCATAAAAATTTTAAGTGAAACAAATTTGTGTTATTCAATGACCTAATGATTATATAATTTAAAGGAGTTTTAAAATGAATGCTTTCTGTAAAAAAGCAATCAGAAAAACAACCCTGACCTAATCTAAAGTAAGAACTGTGCCCTGATCACATGACCTCAGGGACTGCGAGGTAATGGAAACTATTGTTCTTAATGGACTTGAACAACCATCACCACCCATGCTGACATGGCTTATGCAACCCAATCATGTCCTATTTCAGCAAATCAAATCAAATAAACGGTCATTTGAATTGCACATCGAGTGGTCTTATATAATGGGGAGATTGCTTCATAGATGAATTGCTCTTGGATTGTGTTGATTCCCAAGCACTGTGTTTATTATTTCTGCTCTCAGAATAGCGTCGCATTGTAGTCAGATCCAAGCTGAGATGGAGTAGGGGGGTGAGAAATGTGGAGGGGGAAGAGTTTTTGGAAAGAGGAGAGTAAAGTTCATCCAACAGAGCTTTTTCTTTCAGGCTCTCAGCTGGAACATGTCTGCCACGATCTTTAAAGGTATTGTGAGAGCTTGAGAGTTCCCCATCCAATAGAAACAATGGAGGATATGGAAAGGAGGAAGGTCTTTTATGATGTTGCCTTAATGGATGATTGATGGGTCATTTATATTGCTCTTTTCACAGTGTCTGTGGTTAAAGCTGTGGCATTGGCATCTAATCCTGCATTACCTTTCCCACTAAAAGCTCGTGGTAAATGCCTCTGTGCGTGTACATGCTCAGTCAAGTCAATGCCAACACATTCAATCTCATGTGGGCATGTAACTTACAGGCCTCGCCCTCTGCTTTCCAACATGTTGTTTTTGGAAAAAACGGTGGTTGTGTGCATGTTTCGGCAAGACCTGCATGACAAAACCTTTAAAGTAAAGTTTGTCCTCGTATGTTTACATGGTTCTGCTAGCACAAGGAATTGGTGTGGATGTAGACACACACAACATGAAATGTATCAGAGCTGTTATGGAAGGAGGTAAACACAGATATCATTTATCTGTCTTAGCCCTTACCTGCTATTTTACTTCTTGTTTTTGAGGAGGATCAAGAAGCCTGAAGAGGAGGAAGTCTCTTTCATCTACCGAAGTGTAGAAACATTGACTTTGGCTAGGTGCTGATTGCCTGGAATAGGCAAGAGATTATCTTCCTCTAAACTCGGCAGAGAAATAGACTAAACCCTCTTACTGTTTATGGCTGTACTCTTGACAGTGTAAGGAGCACCATCTGAATTTCAAGGAAAGAGTTGACACTCGGGGCCGTCATATATTATGAAACACATAATAACAACATTCCCACTTTTGGAACTCAAAACGAGTTGCCGGTTTATTGCGCACAAATGTTCCAGTAAACACCTAATTTTACATAGAAAGGGGAAGTATTAAATTGACATGGAATTAAATTGGATATTGGAGTTTCTATATGGGATAAACAATTTTTGCATTAGATAAACAGACATTTTGAGTTTACATTTAAATATTTCATAGGAAAAAAGGGGGGGTTTAAAAATTATACTACTGTATTTTATTTTATTTTATTCCTGAATTTTCAGCATAATTATGCTAGTCTTCAGTGTCACATGGTCTTTAAGATATCACTCTAATGGCTTAATATTTTTGTGAACCAACATCACATATTTGAAATGAATCCATTCTTGCTAAAATAAATAAATAATTGAAAAAGATTTTTAATGGTAGAACACATTATAGCTGTATGATTTCAGGAAGCTGTCTTTTAGAAATAATTAATTCATTCGGATTCACAGGTAACAGGGTGAGTAACAGGTTTTGTTTCTCTTGCACTGGATTACTCACGATGGAACATTCTAAAAATATTATGACAATCTCTGTCCATTCTCTCAGAGCCAGACTGATAATGGAAGTCATAATTATAGACTGTAATAAAAGCCTGTTTCTGTCTGATACAACAAGGCCAATATCATCACTGTTCCCATCCCACGCTTAGATAGGATGTTATCCAGCATCCTGCCTGCTTCCCTTCTCTTGGTCGATACCCCCCAGTCTTTCCTCTGACCTGCCCCAGGATGGGGAACTGTCAGCGGTGCCAGTGGGCCAAATCGAGCTCTGATCTGACCTGCCCCATTGATGACTCTGGGTTCCTCCAGGCCCTGTGTTCTGCATCACACTGCCCAACATGTGTTTCCTGTTGTTGCAGACTCGCTTGGAGAGTCCCAGGCCTTTTCCCAAAAGCAGTGCTGCCTTTGTTAAGGGAAGCATTCTGGTAATGGTTTAAATTTAGGAGGGTTTGACAGAGACTGTTTGGAGGTAATGTGATTGAGACCTGCTTCTGCACCCTCTGAGAATTATGAGCCACTATGGAGAGAGTCTGACTCTGTGATCTCATTAAAGATTAGCTTTTATTGGTTTTTATTGTGTATAATAGGTGTGAAACTGTCTGCGAGGCAATGTAAGTTAAGTTTATTTGCCAGCATTTGCGATTTAATGTTGATTACCACATAAAAATTTTTCAGACTTTGCTTTTTTCGAAAAGAGCAAACACAGTTTTTTTGAGGTTTTGAAAGCAATGAAATAATATATATATACATATATATATATATATATATATACATATATATATATATATATATATATATATATATATATATATATACATATATTATAAAAATAAATTCACAATTCAAAAAAAAAAAACAATTGCCATGGAATCAAAAAAAGAAGTAATTTCAACTTTTTATCTCACTATTTAATTCTGTGCAAACAAAAACTTTTAATGTTTTAAAATGTAATTAATTTTTTTTATATGTGATTAATTGTGATTTTATATATATATATATATATATGTGTGTGTGTGTGTGTGTGAGAGAGAGAAAAAAAAATCCTTTTTTTTATTTTGCAATTCTGAGTTTATATCATATATGCCTTACTTTAGCGTTTTATGTGTTATGTGTCATGGAAGCAAGGTTAGAAAATTGGATAGAACTTATAAGGAAAGTTTATTTTCGATGTTAAATTATAATAACATGTATATTGTTCTCATCTATACTACTGAATCAGTGAGTTTTTCAACATTTACAAACTAAACCTGTTAAGTTTCATTGTAAGTGCTATATTGTAACAGAGATTTTTTCTTTCTACAAAAGAAAATGAAAAGTCAAAATACATTTTTTGTGGTAATCGACATTATGCCACAAGAGCTGTCAATTGAGCTTAAGTCGCACTACAAACATGATATTCCTTGAGCTTAACTTTTATTGGAACCTAAATGTTCCCAAATGGAAAATTCAGTGGAGGAAATTCAGTTTTGCTGTTAGTCAGTCAGAGCTCTGCTGCTCTGCTTATTTTGTATTTCATCAGTGACTGAGCCAGTGAAGCATTAAGTATGAATATATATCAAAACCAGTTCTAGACAATTTCCAGCTCTCATATCATCTGCTCCAGAGGATCATGACTTTGGGTGAAACTTCAATGGTGGTGTCGTGTTCTGGTTTTCATTGAAATCATTCGTAACCACACATGGTATGCCAAGAGCATTTGTAGGTCCCGGGGCCTGAAGTTGCATGAGTGTTTTCCATCAAGGATTGCGCTAAATTACGGTGTGGTGAAAAACTGGAGGCTCAGCATTTCATCCCTCGCTCCTCTTTCTACCCCTCCTCCTCTCCGACCCGGACCCCCAACCCCCTCCTTCTCCTGACACAGCACTTTGCCCGCCTGTGCTCTGCAGCCGGTCCGTGACATCACAGCTCACATCTCGACAAAACGTCAAAACATTCCCCAGCACGATGAGTCTCAGATGCCCGGCTAAATGCTTTCCATATGGGGCCTTTATCCCCAGCTCCCATTGGGGAAGGAGGAGGGGAGGAAAAAGGGATGAGGGCTGAGGGATTGAGAGAACTTTGGCCGGCTGAAGGAAATTAGAGCTTTCATCTTTTCTCTCTCGCTGGCCCTGGCCTGGATTTCTCCAAAGAGTCGTTATTCTCTGAAAAGACCTGTCTGGTTTTGTCGTCTGTCAGGGTATCTATCTTATGCATATCTCTCTGTCTCTCTCTTCTCCCTCCCCCCACTCTCTCTGTTAGGAAATGGAGTGGAGAATGTTTTCCAGTGCAGTGAGGATACCTTTTCCTCCAGTGGTGTGGGTTTGACTTGGCAGCAGTTCATCCAGCAACCAGTTTCTATAGCCTGGGAACATCCTGCCTGCTTCACAGAGGTGCAGAGGACACACACACGCAAAAATATATCCTGATGCAAAATGAGCACACTGGTTATGTCAGGGCCTTTTTTATTGCACTGTGGATGGATGGACACAGAGACACACACAAACACACACACACACACACACTTGCATTTGTGGTATATGGGATTCCCCATAGGCATAATGGTTTTTATACTGTACAAACTGTATTTTGTTTTGCCCTTGACCTAATCCTACATCTTACAGAAAACTACTGGCAATAAAAAAAAAGAATAATAATAATACAACCCGAATTCCGGAAAAGTTGGGACGTTTTTTAAATTTTAATAAAATGAAAACTAAAAGACTTTCAAATCACATGAGCCAATATTTTATTCACAATAGAACATAGATAACATAGCAAATGTTTAAACTGAGAAAGTTTACAATTTTATGCACAAAATGAGCTCATTTAAATTTTGATTTCTGCTACAGGTCTCAAAATAGTTGGGACGGGGCATGTTTACCATGGTGTAGCATCTCCTTTTCTTTTCAAAACAGTTTGAAGACGTCTGGGCATTGAGGCTATGAGTTGCTGGAGTTTTGCTGTTGGAATTTGGTCCCATTCTTGCCTTATATAGATTTCCAGCTGCTGAAGAGTTCGTGGTCGTCTTTGACGTATTTTTCGTTTAATGATGCGCCAAATGTTCTCTATAGGTGAAAGATCTGGACTGCAGGCAGGCCAGGTTAGCACCCGGACTCTTCTACGACGAAGCCATGCTGTTGTTATAGCTGCAGTATGTGGTTTTGCATTGTCCTGCTGAAATAAACAAGGCCTTCCCTGAAATAGACGTTGTTTGGAGGGAAGCATATGTTGCTCTAAAACCTTTATATACCTTTCAGCATTCACAGAGCCTTCCAAAACATGCAAGCTGCCCATACCGTATGCACTTATGCACCCCCATACCATCAGAGATGCTGGCTTTTGAACTGAACGCTGATAACATGCTGGAAGGTCTCCCTCCTCTTTAGCCCGGAGAACACGGCGTCCGTGATTTCCAACAAGAATGTCAAATTTGGACTCGTCTGACCATAAAACACTATTCCACTTTGAAATAGTCCATTTTAAATGAGCCTTGGCCCACAGGACACGACGGCGCTTCTGGACCATGTTCACATATGGCTTCCTTTTTGCATGATAGAGCTTTAGTTGGCATCTGCTGATGGCACGGCGGATTGTGTTTACCGACAGTGGTTTCTGAAAGTATTCCTGGGCCCATTTAGTAATGTCATTGACACAATCATGCCGATGAGTGATGCAGTGTCGTCTGAGAGCCCGAAGACCACGGGCATCCAATAAAGGTCTCCGGCCTTGTCCCTTACGCACAGAGATTTCTCCAGTTTCTCTGAATCTTTTGATGATGTTATGCACTGTAGATGATGAGATTTGCAAAGCCTTTGCAATTTGACGTTGAGGAACATTGTTTTTAAAGTTTTCCACAATTTTTTTACGCAGTCTTTCACAGATGGAGAGCCTCTGCCCATCTTTACTTCTGAGAGACTCTGCTTCTCTAAGACAAAGCTTTTATAGCTAATCATGTTACAGACCTGATATCAATTAATCACTAGATGTTCTCCCAGCTGAATCTTTTCAAAACTGCTTGCTTTTTTAGCCATTTGTTGCCCCCGTGCCAACTTTTTTGAGACCTGTAGCAGGCATTAAATTTTAAATGAGCTAATTAAGTGGATAAAAGTGTAAAATTTCTCAGTTTAAACATTTGCTACGTTATCTATGTTCTATTGTGAATAAAATATTGACTCATGTGATTTGAAATTCCTTTAGTTTTCATTTTATTAAAATTTAAAAAACGTCCCAAGTTTTCCGGAATTCGGGTTGTAATAATAAAAACTTTTTGTATGTTTTTTTTAAAGCTTTTTGTTTTATGGGGACACAGGAAGTGACCTCATAAACCATGTTTACATTGTAGTACACATGTCAATATACACATTTGTGTCTTCATAAACCATACATACCAGTACACACACACAACCTTTGATGCATGTAACTTGAGTGTATTTAGTACAGCAACAACAACAACAAAAATATTAATAATAATTTAAAATAAAAACCTTTTTTTAATTTTATGATCTTTTGAAAATATTATTTTAGTCATACTTTTGTTATAAACACTAAATATACTTAGTTTACTTTAGTTAGGTAGTTAGTTAGTTAGTTACTTAGTTATACTTTTTGCTATAAAAAAATATAATGTTTGCTTTGAATGTCTGTTCCTTTCAGTGTTTATTGTGTCTGTCCCTATTCGAGTAAACCAATAATAAAAAAAATATGCATATATAAAAATTTTGATGACTGCAGAAATAATTTAATTTCAGTATACACATTATCCCATCGGTCACAATTGTGACCAACCATAAAACACACACTTTTCCATAAAAATGTAAATAATAATTATTATTATTATTACTAGTGATTATTTCAAGGGGTTAGTAATTACACATCATTTTGATATTTTCATGTCTGAGACAAATTTGGGATTAAATGGGTTAGTAGTAGACATCATGCCGCGTTCATGTTCAAAATTAATTATGAATTGAACCTTAATAAGAGCCCATATTAGCAGGACCTGGCTCAGTTTTGCACTCAGAAACAGTCCATTGATGTTAACTTGAGCAACTGAGGCTTTTGTTTTGCTCCCCTTTGGTTTTTCCCCATTAATCATAGTTAATGTTCACTTAATCCTGTGTTCTTTTTTGCTGATTAGTGCCCAGGGGGTAATAACCAGTCTTTCCTCTAAATGCTTCCAATAAAGATTTACTGCCGGCCAGTTTTGCCCTTCAACCTTGCCATTGTTTTGCTTAATTGATTACTGTTGATTGGTTGGGATTTTTCATACATGGATACTACTCTTGATCAAAGGGCCCCTTCAATTAATCTGATTGGGTCTCCTCTGGCTTAAAACATTCTAGAGCACCGTTACCAAACAATGTTCATGGAGGGATTGCAACTGAGGGAACCAGAGCCTATAAGAGAAGGGTTGACCCTGAGGCGTCTGGCCAGTCAATGAAAAGTGAAGGAAAAGCCTGTCCCATAATCAAGAGGGCTTAGCCTGTATTTTTCCCTCCAGACTACAAGAGCTTCTTGTCTGGGAGGGTAAAATGTAAAAAAAAAAAAAAAGGATCTATGGACCAGCAGTATTTTTTTGCAGTATTAGTACAGAAAAAGTTGAGAACAGGTACAATGTAAAGTCTTTTGCAATTTTGAATCCTCTTTATTGGAATTATTATGTGAAAAAAGAGCAGTTGGTATGCAGGTTCCACTAGCACTTTACCACAAAATTTGACAAAACATTGAAAATAAAGGAAATGATGGGTGTGTGCACACACCTGTTTAGCAAAGCTGTGATAAAAGAGCAAACCAGTTCAGCTAACCACAATCCTTTCACATTCTGTCAGTCAGCTGCTGAATAACATGCCCGCTGTGATTCATTTCTCTTGGATTACTTTATGGATTAACATTTATTTAATATATACTGTATGTAATTCAGTATGTACAAGATAGCAAAGGATCATAATAAGCCAAAGTATTATTTTCAGGAAATCTGAGCATTCATTTCAGAGTCAGGACCCCTGTTCAAAATATTTTTCTTTAGTAAAAACAACATAAAAAATGCTGTGAAGTCAGAATTGAATCAATTTCGTTGCTCATACAAAGCTAATCATTAGCAGAAACCTGAAAGGCAAAGGATGCATTTAATGAATGACAAATTCAGAGTTTGCTTATGAAAGTGTTTGCAGGAGGAAGCTCAGGTTTGGAGGAGGCCTGCAGAAGTGTCTCGCTCTTATCTGTGTGATATGAGAGAGACTCTCAGCTTGCGGGTGTCCCACTCACCTGCCTGAGCCAAACTCTGTGTATGTTGGCTGTGTGTGCTAATGGAGATTGGAAACCGCATCGGAAAGTCCCATTCTCATGAGTTTTCCGCCAAGCACTTTCAATCTGATGAACTTTATCAATGTTATAGTTCTGCAAATACAACATCAAAGGGACTCTCTGAAGCCCTAGAGAGATATGTAAGTGTCATGTGCCAAGTTTCAAAGAATTGTTGATATTGTCTTGAATGACCTCAATGGTTTATAAAAATTACTAAATGAGTTATTCTATCAATGATCTGTGAGTCATTTCAGACACGGAGTGAGTTAATTCAGAGAACATGCCCCATTTGCATTGTTCATTTGAACTTTCCTAATCATTTAGAGGGATAATTCACCCCAAAATGAAACTTTTGTTATCATTTACTCTGTCTCATGTCATAAAATTTTTATGAAAACACAAAAGGAGTATGTTTAAGAAAGTACAAGCTGTTTAAAGGAACACTCCACTTTTTTTTTTTTTTTTTAATAGGCTCATTCTCCACCCTCTCCAGAGTTAATAAATTGAGTTTTACCATTTTCAAATCCATTTAGCTGACCACCGGGTCTGGCGATAGCACTTTTAGCATAGCTTAGCATACATCATAGAATCCTATTTGACCAGTAGCATCGCGTTCAAAAATGACCAAAGTTTTTTGATATTTAAAAAAAAATCTGCTTTGCATAACAGGAATAAGTTCCATTTTGAAATATGTTCAAATACAAAACAATAAATTCTAAATAGATATCACAACATACTGTTTTTACTGTATTTTTGATGACATGAATGCAGTCTTGGTGAACATAATGTTGGTGACAATGTGCTCAGCCCAAGGGTGCCACATCAATCTCTGATAAGACTTGCTTGGTATTCTACATTTACACTGAAAAACACAAATACAGATATGCCAATCGTGACTGTATGTGTACCATATACAGATCCAAAATCTACATGGATGACGGGAATATGAGAGAATGAAATGATTGGATATGTTTCTGAGCATGTTTTTCCCCCCTCCCTGCAAGTTCAGTCTCTCTCTCCCTTTCACACACACACACACACACACACACACACGCACACACACACACACACACACACAAATCTAACCAGGATGAAGGAAAAGGTTTCTGCTGATCATGGCGAAGCAAACATAGCAAGGTTCACCTCTTTTGTTTACAGGAATACATTAGTTACCTTGAATGCCTTTGTGGAAAAACGAAATGCCCTACTTAATGAGGCGGATTCTGGAAATTAAAACAAACAACAACAAATACAATACGAACATTATTTTAAATGCTGCTGCCTGCACACATACACATTTCCACTCACTACAAAACTTTTGCTACTTTTGTCAGCAGTCTCTATCAGTTTGCTTCTTTAAATACATGGATTGTTCATCCAAAAATTAACATACTCTAATCCTTTGTAGCTTTTTTGTTCACCATAGTGTTTAATGTGTGGAAAAGAGCATCTCAGAAGTTCTTCTCATTTTATGTTCCATGGAAGAAAAAGTCATACTTACATGGAACACCATATAAGATGAATGGACAGGATGTTGTGTGCTATGTTGGCTATACAGAGACTCGATCCTTCATGTGTACACAGGCAGGAAGTGATGACCATGTTGTGTGTGTGTGTGTGTTTGCCCCAGTGCCAGCTCTTGCCTCACTCCATTTACCGTTCATGCCCAGCCGCAACGAGGAACACATGGGAGCTGTTTGGAGCCCCTCATGACGGGTCTAATTCTGAAGTCCCACCGTGTCCCACCCCTCCCCCGCTTTTCATTCAAGCTGTTGGAGCAGAACAAGCAAACCCAATCGACCTCAAAATTTCCATTCGGAGAGGGAAAAAACAAAACAAATAGATTAAGCAAAAAGCAAAGACAGACAAACGCAGCAGCAAAATTTGACAGCAAACTGGCTGGAGTTGCTCTGTAAAATGTGTTTTGATTGGCAAACCTTGAAGTGCCTAATCTGTGAGAGAAAACAGTGGCAGCAGTGATGTGATGTGATTTCCAGTCCCGTTTGTTTGAACCTCTGGAGGTGTCTCAGATGGGTGTAATTTTCAAATTAGTATTACAGGGGACTGTATTAGAGTTTGAGACAAAGTCTGGTGCTGTTGAGTCTTTTGGATATACAGTATGTTTGCATTTCGCAATCTATTCAGTTTTAAATATGGGTCATTTAATTTGGATTTATTGCGTCAAAGAACATTCATGTTTACAATGTTGAGTAGATAACAAATTTATATAAAAATTATAGCAAGTAACGTATTACTCGTTTTAGGTCATGTATTCTGACTACTTTTTAGATAACTTTTTACCTAAATGTACCATTAAAGGTGCAATAGGAGATTGTCTTCAGAAACATTGTTTTGTTATGCTGGTTGGAAGTCTCTTCACATCCTGATAGCAATCATTGGGCCCTATTTTAACGATCTAAATGCAAAGTGTAAAGCGCAGGGTGCAGGTGCACTCAGGGTGTGTCCAAATCCACTTTTTCTATTTTAAAGAAAAATACAGGAAAACGGTCCGTGTGCCGGGGCACATTTTTGGAATGAGTTGTCCCTATTCTCTTAATGAGTAACGTTCAATACACCAATCAGAGTGTCATTTCCCATTCCCTTCAAGAGCGAAATGCGCTCGTGCCATGGCAGATCACTATTTACATGGCGGAAAAGCTGAACGCTTCTCAAGCGAAGAAACCGATCTGCTCTTGCGCGAAGTTAAAGCACGCGAGCAGATCATCTACGGGACAAGCAGGAATCCACCAATTGGCACGATGGTTCAATTAATTAGCCAATTTCATTCATCATTATAAGTAGTAATAGGCTGAATTGCAAATAGGTAGCCTAATTCTAATACATGCAATGACTATCCATCATTACATTTTTATATTTATGTAGCCTACACAATAATATTCTTTTACACTGTAATCCTTTTGTTTTTAATATTTGGCATGTTTGTGTGATGCGCATCCCTGTGTGTAATAAGCAAAGTCAATGCGCACTGTGGACCCGCCCAGAGGCGCATTTCCTACCAACGTGCTCTTTAAATAACAAAAAAATATTGCGCCATTGACTTTAGACCAGGTTTGAGCTGGTCTATGGTGCAGTCTATTTTCAGCTCCTTAAAATAGCAATGCGCCAGCAATGCGCCTGAACACACCTCTTTTTTAGACCAGCACGCCCATGGGCGCAAATGCACTTGCTAATTAAACGACGTGGCGCTGGACGGGAAAATACGAACAGCGCCTGACTGAAACTAGCAAACACACTTGCCTGCGCCTTGCGTCGCATTGCGCTGGGTGTATGATAGGGCCCATTATGTTAAGTGGTCTAAATGTATTTGCATGTGTTTATATATTCTGTGAAAGGCATAGGACCAAGAAGCATTCGTCAAATCAAAATGTTCGGCCTGAATATTATGAGAGGCTTTCCTACCTGCCTGTCAACATGTGTATTTGCATACCTCTGCGCATCCTGTCCATACAGACCGGATACGTCATCAGCACGTTCACTTACGCTCTGCAGACAGAGCGAGAATGGCAGGCAAACATCAACAACCTGATCTTCCTTGCTTGTATTGTAGTACTGTTACTAACTGTACTATAAAGTTTTCTCACCGGTGCATGACACATAATGTACTGCAGTAATGTTGTCTCTGGTCGGCTGGTCTGTCTGTGTGTATATGCCTTAAGGGGCGTGTCTTTGGACAGTGATTTGCAGGGGAGGGTGGGAAGTAGGCTATATATATATATATATATATGTGTGTGTGTGGGTGTGCGTGTGTGTGTGTATGTGTGCAGACATGTGTGTGCGTGTGTGTGTGTGTGTGTGTGTGTGTGTGTATGTGCTTTGAGCTTTAGTCTAAACACCCCTCAATCTTATTTTAGCTTTGGAGAGGTTTGTATTAAATATAGATTACTAGATTTCCGACATCAAGATTAATACCATGTTTGGCTGAGACTCTTAGCTTTTTGGCTAACATGCATCGTACCTTTTTTTTTCTGATAAATCGTTTTTTGACATCCTAGTCACCAGGATTCCCTCAGTGGTATTTTGTTTGTTGTGGGCAATACACCCTCTTATTTTGCCCGGGTTTCCACAGTAACCTCTATGGGATGTTGATGTACTGCAGCTCATGTAAGGAACCTTACTATTCATCTCTCAGCACTCAGCTGTAATTTGGTCTTCTGGGTTTCCGTTGGATGGGTGGTCCGCAGGCCAATCAGTCAATTCACGGATATCATCATAACCGAAAGAAGCATTTCAAAAGCTCAAAGAACGAAAGAGCCCATTCAGTTAGCAACCGACTGCAAACGCATACCTGAGTTAATTCAATAATAAGTCACTTTGATTTTCTCTCTATCACTCGCTTGCCTTCAGAGACAGAATCCACTTCAAAGATTAATTGCCCCAGGTTGATTTTATTTTTAATTTAAACAAACCTGATGATTAAATAATACTCAGTTCCCCTCAGGCTTGTTTCCCTTAACTTGATTTCACTGTATATATGCATCAACAGTGTGGAGGTGTTTATATTTGATTAATCTGTACGTTTTAAGCCATGCCAGCAAAAACCTTTTGAAATATACCGTCATGACACTGAAAGGATAATTCACTTATAACAAAAGCAAAGCATGTATGGTTCAATACTGAGTGTTTAACATGTGTAGGAGGTTGAGTAGAGAAATGCTTGAAGGGGATCCAGATTGCTCTTGTGGTTGTTGGAGTGCTGCAGTAAGTTGTGCCTGATTGGAGATATCTCTGTAAGTGAGCTAAAAGGGCAGGTGGGTCTCAAACAAAGCACCATGGGGTGGAGAAATTCAGGTCAGATTAGCCTGATTCGATTTTTTTTACTCAGACCATAAGCTTTGGTTTAACCACCGGAATTACCAAAAAAAGAAAGTAAAAAAAAAAAGAAAATAATAATAATAATAAAAATAAATCGATCAGATTTTGTTTATGTATGCAACTTTTCTTTTCAAGTCAAATCAAGACACAATTATTTATATACGGCTTTATACAATATACATTGTTGTAGAGAATTCATGTTGTGCTTCTTTAGAGAAGGGGAAGAGTTGTTTCCATGTCAAAACTAGGGGTGCACGAAAAAATCTATTCATACATGAATCGGTATTCTGTCTTATAAACAATAATCGATTAACAAGTTTCAAAATCAATGTTTTAAAGCAGCGGTTCTTAATCCTGTTCCTCACGTTGCCCTGCTCTTCACACACTCTGCATCTCTCTCTCTCTCATTCAGATTAACAGCTCATCAACTCAAACAATTAAATGTTCCATTTATACTCTTATATTCACATAGCTATGAGAAGCGTTAAACATGGACATGTGTGAAATAATAATAAAAAATACATCAACCACCCCTTTTGTAAAATTAAGTAATTCAGTTGTGAAGAAAAAACAAAACAAAAATAAAACATTATAGCTGTAAAGTGTATAGTGTCACTCTTCAGCTCATTTTAGTTCAATGTTGTTTAATGAATTTTCATGAATTTCAGTCTTTTATTAATGCCTCCCTAACACACTTTCTTATATGCTCTATTGTTGTTAATACAAAACAAATATTTTATAAAAAAATTTTTTTTACAAATTGGTAAAACCAATGGTAAAACCAATCCATCCAATCAGAATTCAGAGTTATCTGTTTTATTACAGAGTTTATAGCAGCAGCTGCATTGGTGTGTATAAAATGGGAGTGTGTGTATTTTGCATGTGTGTGTGTGTGTGTGTGTGTGTGTGTTTGCTTCTACTACCTGATAACCTGTCATTATCTCTAGAATAGTTGGTGTGTGAGAGTGTCCATCATATGGGTGGATGATTGGCAGGGGGTGTTCTAGAGGTAGAGGACTGACTGACAGCTGGATCAGGTAACTACTCATTAGAGGACATACACACACAAGCAGTCACATAAGTGTCAGCACACACACACACACACACACACACACCATACAAATTCTGAGTGTCTAGTGTTAAGCACTTTAACAAGGACTTGTCATTGAGTTATTTCCCTTGTCAAAAAGAAGTGAAAAGTACACTTTAGTTTACACCTTACACTCTTAAATATAAAAGTGCTTCACAATGCCATAGAAGAACTTTTTTGTCTAAATGGTTCCATAAAGAACCTTTAACATCTGAAGAACCTTCTGTTTCACAAAAGGGTCTTTGTGGCGGAATAATGTTCTTTAGATTATAAAAAGGTAAGAAAGAGATGGTTCTTTAAAGAACCTTTGACTAAATTGTTCTTTGTGGCATTACTGTGAAGAACCTTTTAAGCACCTTTATTTTTAAGAGTGTAGTACAGTAAATATACAGTATAATCTGCTAAATTCCATTTAATCTGAATACACAGCTACTTTTTAAAATGTTAATTTTTTATTTTATGTTTTGGACCAGGATGGTGTAATTTTGACATGTATCAGTAGGGGCTAACAGGGCCAGCTAATCTAACTAAACCTCAACCGCCAACTAGATGATAACATTTCTCTTGCTTTCCCACCTTTGGTCCTGCTCTGCTATTTAATGTGCTCACAGTTGCTAGTGCTTGAAGTCAATATTTGACTTAACATTTGCCCTTGCTGTTTACCAATCCTTTTATTTAATTACCTAACCTGCATCGCTCCCAACATAATCAAATTAATGAAGATGGAAGTGCTGTAGAGAAACAGAACTATCCTGACCAGGACACTGAAAGAGAAGGAAGTCCAACTAACATAATTATGTTATCGCATGCACATTTATGTTCAGGTGAGCCGAAATGATGTGTGAAAGATGTCAAATGTTTTCTCAGTTCCCATGCTTACTAAAATGCCTTTATAAGCCCACATGGTGCTCACTATACACACACATTTACAAAAATGTCAACAAACAAAATTCTCCTGTTTTTAGTGGCTGTGTCTGGTGCAGGTTTAAAGTTAGCAGTAGACTAATAAGCCTCTTATTGCTGGTACTGAGTGAAGTCGGTCAGGAGTCCCGCCCCGTCCTCCCTCCCTCCAGGTTTGGTCCAATGTAAACACAGCCTTTCAGAACATTTGTTTTTGTAAAATTAGACATCCAACCACATCCTTCATGATTTAATCTCAGGCTCGACCCTGGGTGGCTGGACAAACAAACTCAGCGGGTTCATTAAAGACAGACCTCTCTCTTTTTCTCCATAGCTCTCTCTTTCTCTCGCTCTGTCTGTGTTTCTCTTTTTCCAAAATGACAGATATTTTAAGACCATCTTGTCACAGAATGTCAAATGCACACATTCTTAGCAGATTAAGCTATTCTTGCTTCAGTCTAAATTAGCAATCATATGCACTTGGTTATATGTGTTTTTCATACTTAATTTCCCATTCTTTTTTTTACAGTATTCCTGTTCAGGGCTGTCACTAAAATTCACATTTAGAGGCCGTTAGGAGCTTTTACATACTTTTCTATGTAAACATATGCCAAGTGGATTTGTCATTGCGCTTATGTATAATTTATTTTGCAGCTTCTCACTCATGACATGATATAAATTGCTACTTGCAAGTTCAAAAAGTAGCAAAATGTTGTAAAAAAAATGTTGCATGATTGTGCATGTTTTTTTTTATTTTTTATGTGTTGACTTTATTTATTTATTTAAATGCAAAAACATGTTCTGTGTGAATGTCGCTTTAATTTTGGGACCAACAAGTAGCTAAAGTGAACCTGGGATAATGACGTGCCATCTGATGACAACCTTATTGGTGACTAAAATAAAAAAAATAAATAAACACCTGGTAATAACATTATTCCACTTCTACTTCTTCTATGGACTAGCAGGGCTTTTCAAACTTTTTAATACCAAGTGCATTAAAATATGATATGATAAATATGATAATAAAAATAATAACTCCACTGCAATAACTATATATGAAATTTATGTGAAAAAAATAAGAAGTGTTATGTTATAAAAACAATTAATTAAAATCAAAGCAATTAAAAAATGACTTTTATATTGCCATTGCACTGCTAATCTGTTTGCTTCAATTTATTTTAGCTCTAATTGCTTAAATATTAACATATAAATATTAAGGCTTATTTTTTTATTCTTTAAAACTGTCAATAGAATAAATATACTATAAATTACAATTAACATTTAATTTTGAAAACCTGTTCAAATGTTCTCAAGTGTATTTGAGGTAAGATGTAGTGTAGCTGTATAGTATAATTGGATAGAAGTAGTTTTCATTGGGTTTTACTGTGGTGTATCTTGATGTCAACTGCAAAACAGAAAATATCCTTGAAAAGAAAAAAACTCGGGAAAACACAGACTGAAAATTGCACATGAGCTCAGTTAATATGATGCCTGTTATGTTCATAGTTACTTTATTTGTGTTGAAAGTGTTTATGGACTGTGTTTTCTTGTTATATAACTCTCTCATCACCATAACGCCTCATCACATGTCCATCCCTTTCTCTCTCTTTTACTGATAGGTCATCATTCATCACATACAGTTCACTGACCACTGCACTTGGCCTCTAAAAACACCACCAGGCACATACACTCTCTCTCTCTCTCTCTCTCTTTCTCTCTCTAAACTCCTGTAAAGGTGCAGTTTACACAGGTACATTGTGACTCACTCACACACACCCTGTGTCTATACCAGGCTTATAGTATCAGTTTTAAGAGAGGAAATTATAAAGACGGCCTGGATTTTCCATCCTGAAAATCCATTACCAGAGTCTGCAACAGCAACAAATTCTCCCTTTACATGCTGAGAGATTCAAGGAAAACATCTTCATTTGGTTAGAAGACATGAGCATGTTTGGCATGTAAAGAATACGTTTTCACAAAGTTCAAGCTGTTTATCCTCTGGATGTTCTCCTTTCCAGCAATGCTAGTCACCAGCATACAGTATGCTGTTTGAATGCATGTGTCCCAATCAATCTTCTTAAAAAGATAGTCAGACCCACTTTAACTACTATGTACTAATATTTAATCATTTGAATTCATGTATTCTTCCATTTACTTTATTTTTTTTTACATTGCATGTATGCTATGGTACCTAACAGTTAATTTATCTTTTATTATTTCATGACTACATAGCAGTTAAAGACACCTAATATAAAGTGGGGCTGGATAGTACAACCAAAAAGTCTATGCACAATAATTAAAGTCTTCTGAAGCCATTCTGTGTCTTATCTAACCATGAGGGACAGAAGAAAATTGAAATTGTTATTCAGTGAAAATCTACCCTAGTGTTTATTAAAGTGTCCATGAAACAAATAGTAATGCTCTATTTATGAATGAATCATTCATATGAATTTGATACTTTTTATGAATCATTTGTTCCAGATCATGAAACAGATTCCTTTGCAAACTGGATTGATTTGGTTCTTAAATTTAACTCAAAATTTTCAGACCCCCCCCCCCCTCCCCTTTTTATTTAATGGAAGAAAGTAATTTATACAGATTTGGAAGGTAGTGAGAATGAGTGATTGATAACAATTTAAATGCTAGCTCAACTAACTCAACCAGCAAACCTCACTTGGTCAACCAGATCAGATCAACCCACCAACTAGATTTGCAACAAATAACTAGAAAAAAAGTTTGTTGAGACAAACTTTAAGTTGGCTTGAGAAAGCCTGACCAGAAAGTTTGAAGAAGTTTAAAGAAGTTAGAAGTTTAAAGTAGTTCGAAGTTTATAGTAGTTTAAAGTTAGATTGATAGATTAGTTGAAAGAAAGAAAGATATATTAGTTAGAAAGAATGATAGTTAGAAGCATGTTTCAAACATCATTAGCATGTTGCTAGCATGATTAGCATGTTGCTAGCGTGTTTCTAGCATGATTAGCATGTTGCTAGCATGTCGCAAGTATGTTTCTAGCATAATTAGCATGTTGCTAGCATGTCGCTATCATGTTGACAACATGATTAGCATTTTGCTAACATGTTGCTAGCATGATTAGCATGCTGTTAACATGTTGCTAGTATGATTAGCATGTTGCTAGCATTTTTCTAACATGATTAGCATGTTTGCTAACATGTTTCTAACATGATTAGCATGTTTGCTAGCATGCCACTAACATTTTGCTAGCATGATTAGTATGTTGCTATCATGGTTCTATCATGATTACCATGTTTCTAGCATGATTAGCATTTGTCGATAGCATGTTGTTAACATGATTAACATGATTTGCATGCTGCTAACATGTTGCTAGCATGATTAGCATGCAAATAGCATGTTGTTAACATGTTTCTACAATGATTAGCATTTCGTTAACATGTTGCTAGCATGATTAACATGTTGCTAGCATGTCGCTAACATGATTAACATGTTGCTAGCATGTTGTTAACATGATTAGCATGTTGCTAACATTTGTCTAACATGATTAGTATGCTGCTAGTATGTTGCTAGCATGATTAGCATGTTGCTGGCATGTTTCTAGCATGATTAGCATGCGACTAGCATGTTGCTAGCATGATTATCATGTTGCTAGCATTTTCTAGCATGATTAACATGTGACTAGCATGTTTGTAGCATGATTAGCATGTTTTGCTAGCATGTTTTTAGTATGACTAACATGCGACTAGCATGTTGCTAGTATATTTCTAGCATGATTAACACCTTGTTAACATGTTGCTAGTATATTTCTAGCATGATTATCAATCGACTAGCATGTTTCTAGCATGATAAACATGTTGTTAACATGTTTCTAGTATGATAGCATGTGTCTAGCATGTTTCTAGCATGATAAGCATGTTGCTAGCATGTTTATAGCATGAATAGCATGTTGCTAACATGTTTCTAACATGATTAACATGCAACTCGCATGTTGCTACCATGTTGCTATTATATTTCTAGCATGATTAGCATTCGACTAGCATGTTGCTAGCATGATTATCATGTTGCTAGCATGTTTCTAACATGATTAGACTGTGACTAGCATGTTTTGCTAGCATGACTATCATGCAACTAGCATGTTGCTAGCATTTTTTCTAGCATGATTAGCATGTTGCTAGCATGTTTCTAGCATGACTAGCATGTCTTTAACATGTTTAGCATGTTTCTAACATTATTAGCGATTTGCTAGTATAGATAGATAGATAGATAGATAGATAGATAGATAGAAAGTAAGAAAGGAAACAAGAAAATGTTTGTAGATAGATAGATAGATAGATAGATAGATAGATAGATAGATAGATAGATAGATAGATAGATAGATAGATAGATAGATAGATTCTATGGCTTCAGGGAGTTTAGATTTCAATTTTTGGCTTGTGTACTAATGGGTCACCATAGTCTTGGCCCTATTTGAGCACTCTGCAATGTAAGTCTATGTTTTTTTTTAATGATTTTTAATAATAATTTTTAAGAAAACTGAAAGTCAAATCGGGCTGAAAAGATATAGCACACCAAGTCAGAACAGTCTGAAAGTCTGACCCGAGTTTGGAGTTTGTAGAGTTAAGCTCTAGGAGGAGTTAGAGTTGAACATTTTCAGAAGAATAAGAAGAAGAAGAAGAAGAAGTTTAAATAGGATTTCAGTAAGTTGGCTTTCTCAAGCCAACTTAATTACTAGAATAAACCAGCCTGGAACGCTGTGGCCAACAGAAATGGAAAACACTGGACACTCAGAGAAAATCATGTATGGTGTAAAGCTAACCAGATAAAGTGTTAGCACTTGCTGGCCACTTAGATGTATTTATGGTGAACAAGTAAAGACTGGTGGACAGAATGTGTTTTTCTGAGATTGCCAGAACTCACTCAAGGTCTCCTGTCTCTGATGTGAAAAAGGAACAGCAGGGCCTTGCTTGACTACTTGGTCTAGTCTAGTGGAAAAGACGGGTTTGTTTTGGCTCAGGTCAGAATCACTCAGCCTGTGTTGCCCACTGTGTGAAGTTGAGACCTCTTGGCCTGTGGTGAAATTACTTGTGTGTGTGCACAGGAAGACGTCTCTGCCTGGCGCGTGGTGAATCTTATTATGACAGTGATTTCCTTGGCAGATCAGTGGCGCTGGTTTGGGTGAGCTGGCATGGCTTGTACTGTCTTTTGGGAACAAGAAGCAACTGAACAGAGGAAGTGGCTGTATGGGGGGATGGGGTTGCAAAATCACTCGCTTAAATTTTGTGAGCTGCTTTTTCCCACTCTTGTGTTTCTGGAAGCCTGGGTTGCTGTGTAAAATGGTACAGTGGTTGCATAACACCTGCTCTATGAGTTTCTAATTTAGTATCAATACAGCTCTTTATATGTGTGAATGTGTGGGAGCATACTTTGTGAGAACGAGTGTGTTGTTTGTGTCATGATCCTGGCTCTTTTCTTTCTTCCTCCCTTTTCACTCAAATTCATTCCCTCTTCCCCTCCTATTTCGCACTCACCTTTCCTCTGCTCTGTTAATCTCCCTCAGCAGCTCCTCATTGCGCTATTCTTTGCGCTTGGCTTCCCGCACCTGTTTCCCCTTCTCCTTTGATTAGCACTCCTACTTCTTTCCCTCTCCTCCCTACCTGCCTTGCCAGATTATTCCTCTATGCTTGCTAACGTTGTATGTCTTAGCCCCTGTCGTTTCTTAGTCTTAGTCCTGTCTGGTTGGGGATTGCTGCATCGCTGGTTGTCTGTCCTGGATTTACCATTGTGTCTGCCTGTGTCCAGTGTGCTTACCTCTCGAGGCTGTCTGTGCCTGTGTCCCTTCGGCGTCGTCAAGAGAGGAGTGAGAGCCTAGAAGTATTGCAGCTGCTCGTCAACAGATCTGTCAGTCTCTCTCTACAGTGCTGCTGCAGAGCTGTCCACCGTACTGATACCCCCTGGGCGGTCGGTGGTTTTTTGCTTTTCCATTTTTGAACAAGTGAAAGTTTTTGGTTCCAGTTTATTCCCTTTGGAAGGTTTTTTTCGTTTCTACTAGAACTGTCAAGCTCCTGTGTTTTTTATTAAAGACTTTATCTGTGTCGCGAATTGCTCTCTCCGGTCCTCTTTCCACACAACAGAATAATCTGGCCAGCTATGGACCCAGCAAGAGAGAATCTGATCCAGACGGCCATCGAGATCCAGGGGGCTATGCTTGGCAAGCACGAGGAGGAATTATCGGCTGCGAGACAGGCCATGGAGACCCTGGCCGCACAGGTGATGGATCTCGCCAAGCAGCTCCACCAGTGTTGTCTCAATCTGCCAGCCTTGTCCAGATCTATTCACTCCACGGAACCTCGAATTAATAACCCGCCGTGCTATTCCGGTGAGCCCACCCAGTGCCGTTCCTTTTTAACCTAATGCGAGGTTGTGTTTTCCCTCCAGCCGTCAACCTATTCAGGAGGAGCCAGGTGATTTGTCTGGGGTGCCGGAGGAATATCACGATCTGTGGATGGTGT
Organism: Carassius carassius; assembly: GCF_963082965.1. NCBI lineage: Eukaryota > Metazoa > Chordata > Actinopteri > Cypriniformes > Cyprinidae > Carassius > Carassius carassius. Next base: position 23,446,252 of record NC_081768.1, on the reverse strand, counting down.
TCAGCCGATCTCGGGCTGCTTCTCTCCCGTCCCTATGACTGTAGCATCGAACTTCTCCCGGGCACTACGCCACCTCGTGGTAGACTGTATTCCCTGTCGAGTCCCGAACGCGTTCCGCCACCCGGCGTTGTGGTCTGAACAACTTCCCTGGACTGAATATGTGCATAATTCACTCCCGTCCTCTGCCACCGGGCTATCTCCTTTTCAAGCGAGTCTCAGATATCAACCACCCTTGTTCTCGTCCAAGGACTCGGAGTCCAACGTTCCGTCGGTTCAGGCGTTTGTACAGCGCTGTAAGCGTACCTGGAGGAGAGTAAGATCCGCTCTTTGCCGTTCTAGTGACCGGACCCTACGGGTCGCTAATCGCTGCTGAGTCAAGAGCCCTAGATATATTTGCGGTCAGAGGGTTTGGCTCTCTACTCTCAACCTGCCCCTCCAGTCGGTCTCGAGCAAGTTGGCTCCCCGTTTCGTTGGTCCGTTTCGAATTTCTAAGTTTAACAGTCCTTTTGCGGTCCGCCTCCAACTCCCTCCTAATCTCCGTCGCGTCCATCCTGTCTTTCATGTCTCTTGTATTAAGCCGGTTATCCGCGCCCCACCCCGTTCTCAGCATGTTTTTGCAGTCACAGTCAAAACTATTTAATAGAAATACATGCAAATGTGAATTTCTGTTGGTCTCACCAATTCGCAATTACAATTTCGCAAACTGACAGCTACACCACTGAAAATCATTTTTGCCTGCAAACTTTTACAGCAATTTTTACTAATGTGACCATTATTCATAGTGGATGCAGAAGTAGGATGGTCCTTACATTATTATTTTTTTTTTTTTAAATAATAACTCCAACTTTTCTCCTCTTTCTCCTCCTTTTCTATTCTAAAATGTACTAAAATGTAACCCCCCAAAACACAACACACACACACACAGACCACAGACCATCACACTGAAGAGGTTTCTTTTGGATAACAATCTGAGTACTCTATTCCATGCACTGTAGACTTGTCACACCACCAATTTTTATAACCCCAGGGGTAGCGCCCCCTAGTTTGGGAACCACTGACTTATAAGGGCCTTTCACACTGCTTTATTTCCAGAACTAAATGAACAGTACTAAAGTACTGGTACGTTTTTGGGTGAACTATTTCCCTGAACCATTTTAAAGGATTGCATTCGCACCGACTGTGTGTACTAGGACATGACGTAAGCCGGTCGACAGCGATGTCATTTGTGCGCAGTGTTCAACAACGTTAACAAAGAAGAATAACGTTAGCAACAGGAGGATGGAGGATGCTGTGATCGGAGCTGTGTTTTTTGTTGTGTCTTGTGGGTTTCACAATAATGGACATGGAATGTCAGCGTATACATAAATCAATTGAAAGAAGGGAAAGGAGGACTAAGAATCTCCAACGACAACTGGTAGTGCTACATTCAAAACTATTTAATAGAAATACATGCAAATGTGAATTTCTGTTGGTCTCACCAATTCGCAATTACAATTTCGCAAACTGACAGCTACACCACTGAAAATCATTTTTGCCTGCAAACTTTTACAGCAATTTTTCCTAATATGACCATTATTCATAGTGGATGCAGAAGTAGGATGGTCCTTACATTAATTATTATTATTTTTTTTAAATAACTCCAACTTTTCTCCTCTTTCTCCTCCTTTTCTATTCTAAAATGTACTAAAATGTAACCCCCCAAAACACAACACACACACACAAACCCACCAATTCACTATCTCAACAAATTAGAATATGCTGACATGCCAATCAGCTAATCAACTCAAAACACCTGCAAAGGTTTCCTGAGCCTTCAAAATGGTCTCTCAGTTTGGTTCACTAGGCTACACAATCATGGGGAAGACTGCTGATCTGACAGTTGTCCAGAAGACAATCATTGACACGTTTCACGTGGAGGGTAAGCCACAAACATTCATTGCCAAAGAAGCTGGTTGTTCACAGAGTGCTGTATCCAAGCATGTTTACAGAAAGTTGAGTGGAAGGAAAAAGTGTGGAATAAAAAGATGCACAACCAACCGAGAGAACCACAGTCTTATGAAAATTGTCAAGCAAAATCGATTCAAGAATTTGAAGTGAACTTCACAAGAAATGGACTGAGGCCGGGGTCAAGACATACAGACGTGTCAAGGAGTTTGGCTACAGTTGTCATATTCCTCTTGTTAAGCCACTCCTGAACAGCACACAACGTCAGAGGCGTCTCACCTGGCGTCTCACCTGGCGTCTCACCTGGCATCTCACCTATTTTCAGATGAGAGAAAGTTTATATTTCATTTAGAAACCAAGGTCCTTGAGTCTGGAGGAAGGGAGGAGAAGCTCATAGCCCAAGTTTCTTGAAGGCCAGTGTTACAGTCCAGTTTACAGTCTGTGATGTTTTGGGGTGCAGTGTCATCTGCTGGTGTTGGTACATTGTGTTTTTTGAAAATCAAAATCACAGCACAGCACTTCATGCTTCCTTCTGCTGACCAGCTTTTTGAAGATGCTGATTTAATTTTCCAGCAGGATTTGGCACCTGCCCACACTGCCAAAAGCACCAAAAGTTGGTTAAATGACCATGGTGTTAGTGTGCTTGACTGGCCAGCAAACTCACCAGACCTGAACCCCATAGAGAATCTATGGGGTATTGTCAAGAGGAAAATTAGAAACAAGAGACCAAAAAATGCAGATGAGCTGAAGGCCACTGTCAAAGAAACCTGAGTTTCCATACCACCTCAGCAGTGCCACAAACTGATCACCTCCATGCCACGCCGAATTGAGGCAGTAATTAAAGCAAAAGGAGCCCCTACCAAGTATTAAGTACATGTAAAGTAAATTAACATACTTTCCAGAAGTTTTTTTTTTTTATTGGTCTTATGAAGTATTCTAATTTGTTGAGATTTGGTGGGTTTTTGTTAAATGTGAGCCAAAATCATCACAATTAAAAGAACCAAAGACTTAAACTACTTCAGTCTGTGTGCATTTAATTTATTTAATACAGAAGTTTCACAATTTGAGTTGAATTACTGAAATAAATGAACTTTTCCACAACATTCTAATACTCTTTATTTAGATGCACCTGTATGTAGACAGGATTGGGAAATTATGTATTCAAATTTTTGTGGTCTCAGTCTGGGTTGTCGTCAGGAGGGGACAACTGGGAATGTAGGTTCCCTCTGCTAGGTCAGTGGTAAATGCATCTATAGATATTACCATTGCATATAAAATCTTTACATTGAAACAATTGTCATTTTTTACATTCATGGGATCTGGGACCACTCTCCTCTAGGTGCAATGGCAGTAGTTCCCAGCCACTTTCCTGGAGCCCCCCAAACCCTTCACTTTTGCATGTCTGACACAATGGGTCTGACACACCCATTTCAGATCATGGAGTCCCTATAAGCTGATGGCCTCAATCATGTGTGTTTGATTAAGGAGACAAGCAAAGTGTGCAGTGTTGGGGGCTCCAGAAACTTGGTTGGGAACTACTGCCATTGCATATTAGAGGAGAGGGGTCCCAGATACCATGAATGTAAATAATGACATTTGTTTCAATGTAAATTTCTTTATAGGCACTGGTAAAATCTATAGATGCATTTACAAACGCTTATTTACTTTCATAAAAGCACACATCCGCAACACCGATATTATGTGTCTGATTGCACATTTTGCAGCAGTTTCAAAGGGAAATGTCCAGTTAGTGATGCCAAAACATGCAGATTTTGGTATATATTGCGACATTCTTATTATGTTGGCTCAGTCATATATTATAGCTTGTTCAGAGTTCAAATGCCCAGGGAGTGTTGCTAAAAGGATAATGCTTTGATGTATTAAAATAAAAAACTTACACCGTACATCAAAACCCAACCCTAAACCTACCCATTAGTGTTAATTACAGCAAAAGAGAAGCGCAATAGTTGATGCAACTGGGCAACTTTTGAGCAGGTTTGAACTGTTTTATCAAAAACCATAGTTTCAAGGTTTGAGGTCATATCATAATATTTTTCAAGGAATTGTAAATAAAACTGTAAATAAGAGTTTTTATTGCCACTTGTGTTCATTTAAACTGAAAACTGCAGCGTTTCATACACACACACACACACACACACACACACACACACACACACACACACACACACACACACACACACACATATATATATATATATATATATATATATATATATATATATATATATATATTAAGTTCTGTAGAAATGTTGTCACAAGCATGTATTGCCAATGAGCCCAGGTTGCAAATATTTAATAAATAATAATAATAATAATAATATTAAAATAGATGTTATTGCTGTAACTTAACATTTCGCCAGCAATGCAACGTTCTTTCGTTTTGATGCCCTGGACACACAAACTGATAAAATATATGGGCCTACCTTAAATGCACTGCAAATTGCTTTTGATATTACATGTATTTAATATATTTAGAGAAATAGAAGCTTAAAACATACTTATTTCCCGGATTGTTGATGCCCATTATGAACAAAAAGTGAGGAGTGGCAGCATGATATAGAATCTGTCAACACAGTGGTTTCAGAACACAGTATAATTGTTGAGAAGAACAAAAAGTCCCCACTTTAAAGTTGTTGACTGATGAAGTGCTGGCAAAAAAAAAAAAAAAATACAGTCCCTACATACCATATGCTCCAAACTGAAGACAACCAATTGGCAGAGCAAGCTGTTTAAAAATAAAACAAATTTCCCTGTCCAAAACATTACCATTTTCATCATGTAGGATGTCAAATCCAAACATTAGTACATCAGCACTGCTGCACTTACTACCCTCACAACCACTACTAACAGATCCTGGACTTTAAAACAAGCCATGACAGATCAACTAAAGGGAATGGAACTCTCTTGATGGAAGTGTGATTTCTTTCTCAGGGCAGCGTCTCTGAAGCTGATGTATTTGGGAGCTGGAGAAGTACAGAGGGGGACGATAAAATGCTTCAGAGCATGACATGGGAGGATGGTCTCAGCGCCAGCGGAGAAGCACTCTCTGCGCCTCCCAACAATGTTCTGACCCCCTCATGTGACCCGGACACAGTGCTGAGCACCGCCTGGCTCGGCCGTCCAAACAACAGTTTCAATGGTTTGCAGATGTTGATCAGCTAATAAATTCTTTGTGAAGTCGGTGACTGTGAAGTGGAGGAACATTGGAGACCAAAGCGAATGAAGACTGTTTTGTTTGTTACATTGGTTTTTAAGTAGCAAAGTATATTGTATATATCGCATGTACTCTACCGTGAAGCATTACATGTTGTGTTTTTCATCTGTTTAATCTCTCTTTCTCGTTTTTCCTCTGTACTCGGCTATATATAATAACAGTTTTGACCGTTCCGCTTACTAAGGAAGACAAGGAAATAAAACAGTTATCTCCTAGGACTCTTAAACCTGGATATAGCATGATCACATCTCCATAGTTGAAACTAATAAAACAATTTTGTCTGCTTTGTTTTCCACTGGGGGCCCTGGCCAAGAACACTGACTTAGTTTAGCATGAATCACACAAGTGTTTTATATCATCTGTATCAGATGAAAGATATCCAGCCCTGTTGTGTGCTATAATTTAATTAACAGATGCTCTATAGGTCTCACACTGAATTTCCCCTTTGGGTAAAGTATATAAGCAGCGCTTCGATAACCACTCAAGTGGGTTGGTATCTCGATATGTTAAAAATGGCCCTTGAACCGATTTATGCTAGGTGGGCGAAACGCCTGGATTTCCTCACAGTGCAGCCGCCATTTTTCACAAGGACACACACATACTCACATCTTATGAAAGCTTATGTAAAGCCTGTCTGAGGAGAGAAAAGCCTTGATGACATTAAACATCAGCGGCGGGGAACATTCAGAGTAAACAAGAGCCGAGCTGTACAAGCTCCCCCTCGCACTGCACGTACCAACAGAGACCGAGAGCTAGCCAAACATACACACTGCACTTATCCACATACTCTGGATCTACCAATGTTTATTAAAGGTCAGGGGTCACAGAGTGCAAGAGTGATAGAGAGAGAAAGAGAGATTACAAATGCACTATAAAATGATATAGAGCCTGAGCAGTGTTATGTTTTACAAGCTACAGAAAAGAGGTATAACTTTAATAGAAAGTCATGATAAAGTGTTACCATTTGAAAGTTTGGGGTTGGTTGATAAGATTTCCAATTTCTTTTTTTTTTTTTTTCCAAGGCTGTTATATTTGATCGAAAATGCACTAAAAACAGCAATGTTGTGAAATAATATTGCAATTTAAAATAAACTCATTGGACTTAAATAGATTTGATTTTTGTGATGCAAAGCTGAATTTTGAAAAAAAAAAAAAAATATTTGAGCATTATTACTTCAGTCTTCAGTGTCACACGATCCTTCAGAAATCATAATATTCTGATTTGCTGCTCAAACAAACAAACATTTTCAAAATGTTGGGCTAATTTTTGTAGGACAGAAATCAGATGCATGTCTGATGTATAATGTCTGATAAAGTAGCATTTATGAGCACAGTGCTGCTTTCTACAGCCGTTACCGGGGAAACAAAAGTGCCACCTAGTGACAGATAGAGCCTCATATTTTAGCCTTTAAACTATTTGTAAGAAATAAAGGAAAGGGATGAGTGATAATTTAAAAAGCACCTACATCTTGCTGTTTAAATGTTTTAGATTTTTGATCTGAACAAAAACAGCAGACAGGCTTATTGAAAATGCAAATTCATTCTCTGCCATCAAAGCCACTGAACAACAAAATAATAATTTATACTTCTGTCTCATCCTTTTTTTTATTTCTTAAAAATATTTTACATTCTGAAATTTGAAATTTGTCACGTTATAAAACTCTATTTGTAGAATAGAATTTTTTATGCAGTCATTTTATGGTTTAATATGTTACCATAGACATTGCCCTATTTGAGCAGGTCTTAAAAAGCCTTAAATTAAATAACTAAATAAAATAAAATCCTGATGGTACCCTGTAAATTATTTATGTCTTTTTATTTTTTTATTTATTTTTTTATTATTTTATGTTGGCTATTTATATTATTCAATGCTATATGCAATCCAGGGGCGTGTCAAGAGCATTTTCGGTGGGGGGGAGAGCGGGGGGGGGGGGTGGGGGGGTGGGGGGGGGTTGGTGTCTTGGAGGCATGCTGGGGCACTGCCTCCAAATGGGGTGGCTGCCAGTGACCAAAAAAAAAAAAACCTAAATTCTACAGTATATTACGTAAATCCTATTGATTTTATTATTTTTTTTTTTTATTTGAATAAAGTAACTTGTAAACAAATGCAGCAATAAAGCACATCTTTGATTAATTTAGTTTTTTGTCATCCCTGTATATATCCATTAAGTTAAATTTGAGAATAATTTTTTTTTTTTTTCTTTGAAAGAAACTCCCTATATCTTTACTTCTTTTCATGGCTTGGCACTGCTCTCTTCCCTGCCTTCAAAAGAAACACTTATGTGTGTCTGGTATTATCAATCTCAAAAAAAAAAAAAAAAAAAAAAAATCAAATTGTGAATGAAATCCACAGAATGCATCCATGTCATTTCACGTGTAAATGACTATGTTAGGCCTGACAATTTAACTGACTAACATATCTAACTGACTTACTCTCATGCATTAACAGGTAACGTGTCACCAGACAATTATTATTATTATTATTATTATTATTATTATTATTATTATTATTATGGAAAATTCTGTGCATATTGTCATTTGGTGCAATCTTGAAAAAAAAAAAATTTGCAACTGTGGTTTCTCCCCTTACCGATTTGCTAAGTCCTAAGCTGTTGTTTCACTGGTCAGACTCGTGTCAGACTGCTTTTGAGAATGTTAAGTTCTTGTTGATTTTAGCACCTGTTTTGGTGGCACCAGACCACTTGAGACCTTTTAGTCTTGCCGTGGATGCGAATGACGTGGGTGCGGGAGCGGTTCTTCAGCAGAGGCGTTCTGATGAAGTAGAACACCCTGGCTGTTACTTTTCAAAAAAGTTTGATGCTGCCCAAAGGAATTATTCTACTATTGAGAAGGAAGCTTTGGCTTTAGTCCTCGCCATCTGTAATTTCGAGGTCTATTTGACTTGCTCTCATCCTATTGTTGTGTATTGTGATCACAATTCACTTCTTCTTTTGAATTCAATGCGCAACACTAATCAGCGTCTTATGTGTTGGAGTTTGACGTTACAACCATATGACCTCGATATCAAACACGTTCGAGGTAAGGATAATGTGATGGCTGATGCCCTGTCCCGGGTCAGTTAGGGGCATAAACTAGAGAGGTAATGAAAAGTTAAGTGAAAAGTGAAGGTGTTACATATTAATTTTGAACAAATCTTTAATGTGACTAGGGAAGAACGAGTCGTCTCTATGAAAAGCAATTATTATACCAGCAACCTCAAAATTGAAATTAAAATTAAAAATGAACAAACTAGGCTATAAATACTTGGATTATTATATTATTATATAGCCTATTTTTTATTTACTGATAGACAGTCAAAAATACAAATTAATCAATATTTTATTTATAACAAGGTTTTATTTATTTATAAAATTTATAACACACCACAGATCCTCAAGAAACAGAAACAAAAACATAGTGACAGAAATGTCAGAGATAGCGCATGGTTCTGTCACGTGATTAAGGAATGATTTGAACCCGAACACTTTTCAGACAAGAGGTGAGTTAATCACAGACTGAAGACCCAGGTAAAGAATTAATTAATCTTTTCTGTATCTTATAGCATTTTAGTTTTGTATTGTTTGTAGTGTGATCAACGTTTGCGTAAGTACTAGATGTGTTGGGGAAGTAACACGTAACATTTTAATTACATTTTGCTAAAATGAACAAAATGACTTGAAAAAAGATTCGCTCATTTTGCTGAACGCGACTCAAAAGTCTGAGTCGGTATAATGATCCTAACTTCATATCACTAGTGTCTAGACTTCCCACACTTGATAAAGTAAAAGTCCACGTCCACGTCAAAGAGCTTTGTTTCTCTGACGATGCTGCACTTCGCGAACTTCAAAAGAGACTATAAACTGATTGGCCATAAAATGAACCAATCACAAGACATCTCTTGTTCAGCCATTATTCACATTTACACTATTTCCTTCAGAATGTGGTCGTCTAAAGGTCCATTTCAATAAAAATGTTTCTTTGTCTTGCTAGGTAGGGGGGAAATACTTTTTGTATGGTACTAGATCAAAGAACTAAATTAAGTCACAGGTCAAATAAGCTTTAAGGACATTTTAAATGTGCTGCATTACAGACAGCTCTTGAAATGAAAGGCTCAGGGAGTTTACTCTAATGTAATCTTTGGAGGATTAGGTGTTTTATGGCTGGCTTGTACTTTAATGAATGGTGAATGTGAACATGCACCTCAGCTGATCTCCATCAGAGTAAGCCTTTGTTTGCTCGCTTTGCACAGTTTGAGACACACACATACAGTAACATCAAGTGAATACAGACAAAATATATTAATGTCAAGTGAAAATAAGGAATAAAGACCAATTAACACCAAGCACAAAAACTATAATGATAACTATTATGATAAATGTATTAGCATCCACACCAATGAATTCCACAATAGTTATTTCAGTGACGCTGTTCCTTTTGCTATTCTTTTCGAGGATGGAACGATTAGTTATTGTTATAACCATTGTTCTTGGTGTAAACCAGCCTTTAGCCTGTGATTTATTCTGACACTACCGTTAAAGTGAATGGTGAGTGATGTGGGTGTATGTGGATACACACAAGAAAAAAAATTGTGGTCCAGGGTACATGAGGTCCACTATACAAATACTATTACTATATAAATTACTATATTACTACATTACTATATAAATATACCTTCTCTGTGACTTGAGTTGTCTCTTGTGACTAATGAGTTCTGAATAAATCCATAAACCATAAGCAGATGTGTCCTTATAATACTTGCAGACAGAATCAGAGATAGTATCAGTAAATCATATAATAAATGGAATTTAGTATTTATTTTAGTGGGCGTGTTGTTAAATAGAGCAGTGCTTCTAAATTAGTTGGCCGTGACCTAATTATGGATCACATGTTTGTTCTGATGGGTTCACAAACAGCAGGGAACTAACAAAGTTAAATGCTTATTATTAAATTCAACTAACCATATGATCATGCATAGTTAGGATAGCAAATAAACCCAACTTTTAAGGGAGGGCAAAATTAATGTGGCATTTTGTAATAAAATGAATGCAAATATTTGGTCTTGTATATACACACACTGTATCACACACTATCTATCTATCTATCTATCTATCTATCTATCTATCTATCTATCTATCTATCTATCTATCTATCTATCTATCTATCTATCTATCTATCTATCTCTTGTTCAGCCATTATTCACATTTACACTGTTTCCTTCAGAATGTGGTCGTCTAAAGGTTCATTTCTATAAAAAATGTTTCTTTGTTTTGCTAGGTAGATCTATCTATCTAAATTATTTATTGTAAATAAATGGTCCTAAAACCTAAATTTTAGGCTAAATTAAAGGCTAAATTTTCTTACGAATGGAGTGAATTGTGACTCAACCCAATGTTTACTATATTCTGATACAATGTTTCTATGCATGCATATAGTGAAATGGATCTGTCAAGGTTGATTTTCCCTGGTCAAGGCTACGCTGGAGGTTCAGTTAAAAGAGCCATGAGAGTGTGATAGCTGGAGATTCTCAGAATTCACAGGCATGCTGCCCTCCTCCCGTCCCGTTGCAGGGCTTAACCAGCTGGGTTGCAGGATATTGCTCCATTCTTTGGAGAAACCACAAGTTTGCTTGTGGCGTCCCTACTTGCAGACAGTGAAAAAACAAACATGCACACACACACACACCCACACAGACACATCAGGCCACCATGGGAGAGTAGAGGTAGCTTTTAAAGACACACACAGTCATGTGATTGGGTCTATTTTTAGGCTTTTGCCTTCATTACTCTTTGTTCCTCTTTGTTGTATGAGGCTCAATGAGTAAGACCTGAATCCTGTATAATAGGCTGCTGTTCCTAAGCCCATTTCCTGTTTACTACACAAGCACATTGTGGCATGGGTGTGCTGGTGTATGTTTTTGTATAACCAGTGTTTTAGGGAACATGCTATTACACTCAGCCTCTTGGCTGGTGAAGTGTCTTCTGAAGGCTACACACATTATTTAATTTTATGTGAATGAAAATGAGGCTGTGAGGGATGTACTGTAGATGGGATACATTCTCTTCATAATTTCACTAAGAATGAGTTAAGATTTAATAGCATCATTTATTATCATTCATGCTGTGTTATTTTAACTCTTGATTAATTGCCATTCATTCATTCATTCATTCATTCATTCATAATTTTTAGAGATGCACCAATATCTATCTGGGTGATATTGATAAGCCAATTTATTATTTTCATTTTACTGTATGTCTGATTACCAGTAAATAGCCAATTAATACAATATATTATCTTGACAGTAAAATGCTATAGACTGAAATCAGTTGTTTTACATTAAATGCTATAGGTACAGTGTGTATAATATTACTGTAACTGCCACCTTTGAATTGATTTTTTTATATTGACTAATAACCAATATATTTGCAAATGCAATACAGGTGCTAGTCGTATAATATGAATATCATCAAAAAGTTGATTTATTTCACTAATTCCATTCAAAAAGTGAAACTTGTATATTATATTCATTCATTACACACAGACTGACTTATTTCAAATGTTTATTTCTTTTAATTTTGATGTTTATAACTGACAACTAAGGAAAATCCCAAATTCAGTGTCTCAGAAATTTAGAATATTGTGAAAGGTTCAATATTGAAGACACCTGGTGCCACACTCTAATCAGCTAATTAACTAAAAACACCTGCAAAGGCCTTTAAATGGTCTCTCAGTCTAGTTCTGTAGTTTACACAATCATGGGGAAGACTGCTGACTTGACAGTTGTCCAAAAGACGACCATTGACACCTTGCACAAGGAGGGCAAGACACAAAAGGTCATTGCAAAAGAGGCTGGCTGTTCACAGAGCTCTTTGTCCAAGCACATTAATAGAGAGGTGAAGGGAAGGAAATGATCTGGTAGAAAAAAGTGTGCAAGCAATAGGGATAACCGCACAAGGATTGTGAAACAAAACCCATTCAAAAATGTGGGGGAGATTCACAAAGAGTGGACTGCAGCTGGAGTCAGTGCTTCAAGAACCACTACACACAGACGTATGCAAGACATGGGTTTCAGCTGTTGCATTCCTTGTGTCAAGCCACTCTTGAACAGCAGATAGCGTCAGAAGCATCTTGCTTCAAAAAGGACTCAACTGCTGGTGAGATGTCCACAGTTAAGTTCTTTGATGAAAGTTAATTTCCTTTGGATATTAGGGTCCCAGAGTCTGAAGGGAAGAGAGGAGAGGGACACAATCCACGTTGCTTGAGGTGCAGTGTAAAGTTTCCACAGTCAGTGATGGTTTGCGGTGCCAAGTCATCTGCTGGTGTTTGTCCACTGTGTTTTCTGAGGTCCAAGGTCAATGCAGCCGTATACCAGGAAGCTTTAGAGCACTTCATGCTTCCTGCGGCTGACCAACTTTATGGAGATGCAGATTTCATTCTCCAACAGGACTTGGCCCCAGCACACAGTGCCAAAGTTTTTTTTTTTTTAGTTGGCCAAGATTTCTAAAAATCCTTTCTTTGTACTGGTCTTAGGTTATATTCAAATTTTCTGAGATGCTGAATTTGGGATTTTCCTTAGTTGTCAGGTATAATCATCAAAATTAAAAGAAATAAACATTTGAAATATATCAGTGTGTGTGTAATAAATGAATATAATAAATACGTTTCACTTTTTGAAAGGAATTAGTGAAATAAATCAACTTTTTGATGATATTCTAATTATATGACCAGCACCTGTATATAACAGTATACAGTAAGCAGTCTCTATGGAGCTTTAATTAAAATTTTCAATTTTTTGTTTTTTTACTGTGCATTATGTGGAATTTTACTGAATGCTGTTTAATTTATGGATTTGTGGTGCAAGGTTAAATTTAATTATGTTTTGTTTTTCTTATTTTTGTTATATAAGTTCTACGTTTATAATGTAATAAAATATACAGTAAAAAGTTGTAAACTATACAGGCACCAATATACCATCTTGTAATACTTGAAACACTGTCAACATATTATTCAGATTTTCTGAAAACCATGGCTGATGTTTTTAACTGTAAATTAAAAAGAATATTTTTTATAGTGTGCCAATATTATTGTGTTTATTTAAAATAAATTGACTCTTTTAACAGGGACTGTACAACATCCACGAACCACTTTGATTCAAACACCTGAATCAGCTCTTAAATATGTTGAAAATGTTCATGTACCTTAAATAATATATATCCTGATATATCCCTCTTCTCCATCATGTCATGAATTGCTGCTGCCATGATCAATACTACTACTACTACTACTAATAATAATAAATTAACATTAATTAAATATGGTGTCATCCCCTAGAGTCCATTATGTACTGTAAATTCATCTGCTGCTCTTTGTCCAGATAAAGTGTGTGAAAAAAAAGTGTTTGAATTCGATTAACATCTTGAGATGTTTTTTTAACCCATCATAATGAATCTGATGTGACACGAACATGCACAAACACATTTGCAAATGATTTCACAATGTCTGCTTCACCCAACAATGACAGTGATGGAAGTGATAGAAACAATAACATCTGACTCAGTAGATGTAAACAGATAAAGAAAAGCGTTTTCTTTGTGTGGGAAAATCACAGCGCTGGAGGTGATATGCACCAGCTGTGTGTGTGTGTGTGTGTGTGTGTGTGTGTGTGTGTGTGTGTGTGTGTGTGTGTGTGTGTGTGTGTTGTAAGGCAGTTGTGAATGTGACATGGTCCAGACCAATGACACAACTGTATCTGACGTTGTGAGCTGTTTCATATTCTCTGGATTATCCAAAAGTACCTCCTGGGCCTACTGACATGTCGACCCCCTCCACATGCACTGAGAGACAGAGAGCAGGCTGAAAGAGAGAGTTTGCAAAACTTGCAAGTGTAATGAGGTCAGTATGGTGGTAATGATACCTGTGGGAGAACCCTGTATCACTCCAGTTCTCCAGCGACCGAGGAGCAACATGGACAATTACATGGAAGTATCTTCACCAGCTAGCCTTCAGCACACACAAACTCTCACATTTATCTCTTCATTATGTACAGTGTTGTTAATTTTTAGTACTTTTTGTCATGTCATTTTTGCACAAATTGTAAGTGGCAAAACACAGTTTGCTGATTGAAACACCAACAACAAAAAATACATTTGAACATTCCTTAGATTTCTCCCATGAGCCAGTCTATCCTTATTTGTTTAATAAACCATTATTCAGAAAGGAAATACTTTTATTCAGCAAGAAAAATGTACATAAATCATAAATATATATTTTAATGATTTCTGAAGGATCATGTGACACTGAAGCCTGTCTAATGATGCTGTAAATTCTGCTTGTATCCCATAAATAAATTACATTTTACAATATATTCAAATAAAGAACAGTTCTTTTATTTGTGATAATACTTCACAATATTATTGGTTTTACTGATTTTAAATTAAATAAATGCAGCTTTGTTGAACATTTTTCCATTTCTATTGAATGGTAGTGTAGTGCTATATACACAAGTAACAATAGTCTGATCTGTATTTGTATTTATATAATCCCGATTTAAAATGAAAAATACAACTAAGATCATTTAAATACAACTAAGAAGTCTATACAAGAGCAATAGAAAATTCCTTTGGGCCGCTATTACAGGCTGTGAAAGAGGCCACTGTGTGAAGTGTTTAAATCACAGCTGAATTAAGGGAACTCCTCTGCCTATCAGTCATTAGCCATGCCATTGTGTTTTTCTTGATAGTTTGTGAGTTCAACAGACTTTAAACACATTTATCAATTTAGACATTTCAAACTGACTTTGTGAATCACCTGACTCTTGATCTAAAGCAAACAGCAAAAGAAAGGTGAACCCAAGCCTGTCTGAAAAATAAAAGTGAGAAAAGGAGTGACTTTCTGCTATTAGACATTGAAAAAGTGGATGTTCTAGAGGCCATTCATATATATTATACTGTATATGTACAGTATATAGTGTATAGTACTGTATATAAGTAAGCTTTTTTATTTGTCAATTTTCCACCTTCGTTCTGACCCTTAGAATTAAATGTCTGAGTTTTGTTACTGTGCTTTTAGGAATTACATAAACATTCTACAATGTAGTCCAGCATAGGTTTTTTTACTATTTTATTATTTTTTTTATTAAGGTTCACAAAAAATGTTTAAACAAAATATGCCGCTCATACTGTAAAGATTAGTCGGGATCTTTCAGAAGGACACTGAGGAGCATCTGTCTTACTCTTAATACCTCACCCTGACTGAGTGGGCCACATTTAAAATTAAAATTAAATTAAATTTATGCATTTAGCAGACGCTTTTATTCAAAGCGACTTACAGTACATTCAGGCTATCATTTTTTACCTATCATGTATTCCAAGGGAATCAAACCCCCATCCTTGCGCTTGATAAAGCAATGCTCTACTAATTGAGCTACAGGAACACTACTATTTCCAACCCCCAATAGGTCCGGATGTCTAAATGTAGGTGTGTTTAAGGTATATGTTTCCAGCACCACAAATTCAATCATTTTAAAAACCAGTTTTTCTACTTGAAAACAGTGGCGGCTCCATAGAATTTTGATTGGGGGGGCAATGGGGGGTCTTGGTCATTTCAAGGGAGGTCTCATGAAAACCAACAAAAAATACACTGGACATGGCTAATAACTGCTACTAAAGAACAAAAACAACACAGCAGATCAACTACTTTGTTTTTAATAAATTAATAAATTGCAGTTTGCAAACAATATGCTCAAACTTTAAAGGGTTGGCGCTTTTAATGATTCATGTCACCAACACGCATTAATCCACAAATGACTTAAGCGGTTAACTTTTTTAACATGGCTGACATTCCCTCTGAGCAGGGCCATGCAGAGACCTTAGGAGGGGCAAGTGCTCAAAGTATAAAAGGGGCACATGGAACAAGGCTTTAAATGACGCTATTCAAAATATCAATACAGCAATATATTGTGATGCATTCCTTGCTTATTCACGTATAGATATGGATGATTATGTATTGATACAGCAGCAAATGCTTTAATGCAGTTTTGAAAAAGAAACAATAGAGAAGACAATTTTAAGTTTAAAATAATAATAGCTCTGGGATTAGAAACTGAAATGTCTTAAATTGTCCCAACCTGATGGCTTTTTCTTCTCTGTTCTACAGAATAATTAAGAACAGCGGTTATAGTAAAAACTATAGAAAACACTTGTGCCTCTACATTTTCCTCTTTCTCTCCAGCCTCTGTCTCATGGCTTGCTGTTACCTGCTCTCTTTCTGTCACTTGTGCCTCTACATTTCCCTCTTTTTCTTCCTCTATCTCCATCTCCTCGTTTGATCTATTACTTTCCACTCTCTGTCCATCTAGGAACAAGGCACAATTTACTATTTCAGCATTAATCTATTATTTTAACCATCACTACAACTCTTGCACCTAATCAATAAGTCCACCTTAAATATTGATACAAAACATAAAAAACTGATACACTGGAATATAGTGATTAATATTATTATTACTGTTGTAGTTCTTGTTGTCTAAAATTGAACACCTTTGCAATGTAAACAAATGACAGGCTACATTTGTTATTCATATCCTTCACACTCCACTTTGATGTCAGGTATATTATGCATTTTTTATTGACATTGATATTTTTACATTTATTTCCAGAGAGATATTATTGAGTTTACAGGCTAAAGTGGTCTTGCTGTTGTAAACACTGTTGCTATTGTAGAAACAAAATTTGCGTCACATTTAAAATATAATTTATAATTATATTTTAATTCATATTGTTGTTTTTATTTTTATAATGATAATTCAGAGAATGAGAAAATCTGAATAAGCCTTACCAGTGTTGTGATAATTATTTTTAAGGCACTCTATGTGTTAAAAAAATAAATAAGTACTGTAATATAATAATAGTTTAGTCAAATAACATAAAAAAGACCAGACCCTTCGATGCCTGTAAACTTTTCTCCCTCAAACAGCACGCTAACGTTACTTCTACCCTACAGGCTACACACAGCAATATAAACAACATAACTGCATATTCTCACATCACATCGTTCTTGTAAAATAATAATAAGTAAATAAACATCAAAATAACTTCGCTGAGAATGAAACACCACTTACCAGCTGCCGCGGTGTTGAAAATATCCTTTAGCAATTAAAAAATGCGCGTGCGGCATGAGGAATCCATAGACAGTAAAAGAAATAGTCCCGGTCGGATGAGGTCGTCGTCGTCAGGTAAAAGGTCATCATGTTGGTCATTTTATTTAGGGCTAATTTATTATTAATAAATTGTACTAATATTATGATTGGGCGTGGGCAGGCATTCACAAAAGGGAATGTTATTACAAAGAAAATTCGAGGAAATTTAGCTTTGACAAAAGGGCACTTAAGGGGCAAAGGAGCAGGTGCTCAATTGAACCGGTTCTTTCGGACAGTTCGATCAAATAAAACCAGTTGAAAAAAAACCGGTTCTTTTGCTCTCGTAGTAATGTCTTTGCGATGACTGCACTTCATTCAAGCCTTCGGTTTACCCGCGCTTATAACATTAGCACAGAATCAGTTCAGAATCAATCATCAAAAGAATCAGTTCGGTTCAGACGAGCTGTGAGTCAGTCTGCTTCACACTGAATCACACATGCGCAGTATCATCAGCTCCTCGGTTCTCGAATCGGACGTGTCCGACAGAAACGGTTCTCGTTCAGTGTACGATTAAATGTCGAAATAATTATTATTTATTATTGTTCTGCGTAGTTTGAAGAGAAACATTTTTTTTATATTTATCCCGGATATATATATATACATTTTTAATCAGGAAGAGGGTGGGGGGTCAAATGGGGGGTCAAGGCGTTTTTTGGCAGGGTCTTGAGACCCCCCAGGACCCCCCCCCCCCCCCCCCCGGCGCCGCCGGTGCTTGAAAAGAGAGTTTGCTCCTTTTGGACTCGGAAAAACATCATCTCAAAGTTACTGCATGTTTTCATAGTGCAATGAACTCTCATATCTCCAAAGATCAAGGAACATCTAATTCCTCGTGATTTGACCCATTTAAAAACAAAAGTGACCGTTGTGTGCAGATGCAAAGCGAGATATCAAACTTAAAAAGACTTCTGAAGGAAATTAATTATTCAGATTTGTGTAACATGACCACATGTGAAACTCCAGTGGTAAGACAAAGATGGCCTTTAAGGTTGTGTAATAAATGTGACAAGCAACACAAACTAACAGCGACCCACTTTTCTACATAAACACACACAAACTTGACGCCTCATCAACCGTGTCATTCAATTGAAGTTGACTTCATTTGCAACAATAAAACAAGGGGTTCTTTTATAAGGAGACTTCAGGGGACCATCTGGAAGAACTTTAAATGTCTCTCCAACAATCTGCCAAAATGTCTTTATAATCTCTTTGAAAAAAGCAAAAGACGTTCCTTTCAAACTTCTCTGGCCATAATTCAGAGCAGCAATCAGCTTGTCAATGCATTTGCGTGTGTGTACGGGAGCAAGAGATGGTGTGTTAGCACAGCACACTTGCAAATATTTATCTGTTGCAAAACCGAATGACGACAGTCATCTTCCTTAACAGCCTTCCGGCTGAAATAACACACTCCACGAGGTAGGAAAATCAATGTCTCTCACATGTATGTTGTGTAGGGAGTTTTTAGCCATCCTAAATTAGGTGGTTTAATTTTTGTTTTAAATGCTCCTTGTGAAGTGATCTGAATAATTTTACTTCTGCCATGTTTATTGTTTTATCTGGCTAAACCTCAATTAATCATGATTTTCACCACACACCCACGCTTCTATTGCACAGCACAAAGCCTGCATGAACATGTCTCACCTCTCTCTCTCTCACACACACACACACACACACACACACACACATATATACGATAGGATTCTGCCTTTCTGCTACATTCAATCGGACATAACTCATAGAAGCTGCACTTCTGAAGTTTTTCATTCAAATGTTGTCTCAGTTAAGATTCTTCTCAGGCAAGGGTGTACTTTTATTTAGTTGGTTTTAAAAAATAATTCAGACCCTAATATGAATGCATGCCAAGCGCCAAATTTGCCTTAAGAGCAGAGGCAGAAGGTTTTTTTCTTTTTTTCTTTTCTTTTTTCTGTCCATCTAGTAACAAATATGTACCTGTACAACATTTCTTACATGCTCACATTATGGCACCAAAGTGAAAATATAAGGGGTTTATGTGGCATTTAGAATTAATTTCTTAATTAAATTAATGTAACAAATGTAGAATCAAAGATTTAGATTTTTTTTTTTAACTCTAGTAAGTGTAAGCATAATAATACATTTAGTTTTCCAGTACTTTTTATTTTATTTAAATAAACGTTATCATACTCAGAGCATATTTTCAGAAATATTACACAGAGAAATAGAGACATTTTATAAATATATATATATATATATATATATATATATATATATATATATATATATAGATCTGAAACTATAAGTTTTATAGTAGATCATTTTACATGTGAAAATTGTAAAGCGCTACAGAACTTACATTTAGGAAATTAAAGTAGAAGTGGTTCTAAGAAATTCTGTATTAACATAAATTCATTAATACAGCTTAAACAGCTTTTTACACCTACATAACCCATACTGTACCTTGCTATGAACTTTCATCTGGCACCCACGATAAAGGTCAGCTCCATAAAGAAGCCTCCAATAAACATCAGTGTCACTGTGGACATAAGGATGTGAAGCTATATAAATCAAACTTAACAAACGTTACATATCTGAATGCACAACTGTATTACTATAAATCTGAGTCAACCTCTGAACATATAAAGAGTGCAATACGATGAAGGACAGGAATTGGATGTTTCATAGATCATTATTGTGCTCTCAAAAGTGGACTGCCATCGGAGCTCTTAAAGAAGTTCTCTTGCCTCTTCCAATCCTCTATCCAAGAAACTCATTTTCACTGTGCCTC
Source organism: Carassius carassius (assembly GCF_963082965.1). Classification (NCBI taxonomy): domain Eukaryota; kingdom Metazoa; phylum Chordata; class Actinopteri; order Cypriniformes; family Cyprinidae; genus Carassius; species Carassius carassius. Next base: position 23,426,119 of record NC_081768.1, on the reverse strand, counting down.
CATTGGAATAAATAAAGCCATGCAAATCCAAATCCATTAAAACTAGCACTCAATGAATGTAGCACACACATTTTTCATTTCTTAAGGCTGTTTCTGGTCGTTCTCCTGCTTAGGTCACGGCTATACACCCTCGTTCAACTGGCTTGACAAGGCCCGAAAATAGATTTTATTTTGATATACTGGATCTGAATCATAGCACTTCATAACATTTCATATGTGGTGTTTATGGCCTCGCCTGCTCCAAACTTCTCTCTTTTCCTCTTAATTGCTCAAGTTTCTGCTGAGTTGGTCTCTGAGGAGTCGGAACAGTTGTCTTAGGCTTGTCCAGCCAGGGCCTGAACAACACTGCACATTATTTGCCTTTACTGTAACACAGACTTTTACAAGCTGGACAAAAGCTAAAGCAGGAGGAATTCCAGCCTGCAAATCAATGCTCCTTTATGAAGAGCAGAAATGATTGCATTAACTGTTGCCCTATAAAAAGAGAGAGAGAACGCAGAAGTTGGGTGGTTATAGGAACTGGCCTGCGTGCCATTCAAGTCACATATGTGTTGTTGGAGGCTGGTGATAGACTATAGTGAAAGGGAGTATTCGCTGGGTTTATTTCAGGCCTAATTGCATAAGCGGTTTCATTGAAGTTACACAATAAATCATACCAATTTTTTAACCGATATTGCTAGACTGGCCTCAGGCATTCCCTTGGATAGTGGGCTGAAAATAAGGGAAAACATTGGTTCTTTTATCTTCAGTTAATTTGGTTTATCATAAATATTAAGTTCCAGGAAAGGAAAATTGCTAATTAGATTTTACAGCGTTAAGTAATTGTATGTCCTAGAAAACGATACAACAAAATTGAGAGCAAATGGAGAATTTTGCATGTGTTTTCTGATTCTCAGATTTTTCTTTTCCAAAAGACACTAGTTAGCGAACACCCAGCATATATAGTATGAATATATAATATTAAATTAAAATAAAAAAAATTTAATTAAATTTATGCATTTAGCAAATTTCATCTTTATAAACCCTAGTAAAAAAAAATGAAAATACATTTATTTTATACTAAGTATACTTCAAATCTATTAACATATTTACTAGCATATCGTTCGATATTTGCTGATATAAAAATTCTTATTAAATTTTATTTGGAGTACCACTTGTGCACAATGCACATTTATTAATCTTAAGCCAAAAATGTGTTTTAATGTCACTATTGATGAAGACTGAATGATATTGTTCTATAAATGCAAGATATTTAAAGTATACTTGAAGTATACTTATAATACTTCCACTTTAGCAGAATCAAAAATACTTCAGTATATCTTTAGTTGGACTTCAGCGTGCAATTAAAATGCATTAAGTACAAAATTAGTTTGTTACCAATTTAGCAGACTTGTTTAGTATAACAAAAGTACAATTGCATGGTACTTTTAATAAGTACATAAATATATTTGCAGTATTGTGTTTAGAAGTATCGTGGCCTTAGTAAATCCCATTTGTGTGCAAAATCTTTTAGTCTGTCGAGAGAATGAAAGCACCATTTTTGAAGAGTGTGCATGTGCTCTACAAACATCTGAAAGTAAAACTAAATGATGGAGAACAAAAATAGCTAAATAGTCCTCAGATGTCATGTTCACTATTTACAGCAAAAAATCAAACGACAAACTGTTTCAGGAAACTAGATGACTACTATCTATATAATTTCTCAAATGTATCGTATTTAAGCAACAACGTATGTCCTTGAAAGGGGAAAAAAGCTAAAAAATAAAGGTCCTCCGCGATGCCATAGAAGAAACATTTTATCTAAATGGTTCCATAAAGGACCTTTAACATCTGAAGAACCTTTCTGTTTCACAAAAGGTTCTTTGTGGTGAAAGAAGGTTCTTCAGATTATAAAAAAGTAAGAAAGAGATGGTTCTTTAAAGATCCTTTGACTGAATGGTTCTTTGTTGAACCCGAAATGGTTCTTCTATGGCATCAGTTGAAGAACCTTTTAAAGGACATTTATTTTTAATAAATAGTGTGGGATATTGATTTGTTTGTCAGTTTAATCAGCTTGCTGTCATTGTTTATGCGTAGGTATTACTACGTAACATTTACAGTTGCAAAGAGTACATTTTTACATGTTTTATTGATGCTGAAACATACAATTTGGATGTTACAATGTTTAAAATGTAAAATTGCTACATATATTTAGATATGTCATAAACCTGTCATAAAGCTTATCTGAAAAAGCAATATATAAATTTATAATGACAGCGTCAGCGTGGGGTTTGAAGCATACAATTATGCTTAGGGTGGATATGAAGATGGCTGAATAAAGGCTTGGATTTGGTTTTCCAAGCAGTCATATGGATGACAGTCTACCCATCAATGTTGCTGGTCCAAAGTAGTGGACCAACACTGTGGTGTAACTATTCAATTTTGTTCTTTATTGTTGTTGTTTGATACATATTTAAGAATTGCCTGCCTTTAAATTGCATGGAACTTGGAACATCACCTGGCCTCCAGAGCAATGAAAGAGCAACCCCTGAGTCATACAACTTTCCTATGGGAATGTGTTCGCACACAAGTTTTGCTTTGCCTCAGTGTAATTGCGAACATAATTAATTAGAAGCTTCTAAGAAGGTTCTCTGAAGTGCAGTGCATTAATATGAACTGACAAAATATCAGTTCAGACTTGCTTTTGAACTAACAGTTTGTTGCCTGTAGGCAAGGAAGACGGCTGTAGCTTGACAGTTTAGGGTTGTGATAAAGCATTTCTCTCTTGCTCTTTCTCTCCTTTTCACTCTTGGCTTTCTCTCTTTCTCTTCGGTTGGATTACTGGCTTACAGCTGGTTGTGTTTAGCATATGTAAGTGGTGTATACTATATGTGTGTGTGTGTGTTTGGGGAGGGGGTCTGCAAGCTTGGACCAAAAAGAGTGTAAAAATGTATATGCCATTTCCTGTCCGCTCATCTGAATTGTACAGAATGTTCTTGGGTGCTGGCCAACACATATAGAGGAAGAATCCCTCCCCCTGACTCCCTCTATCTCTTCCTATCCTTCAATAGCAGTGATGAATCACTAGGTTTTGGCAGCCCAATGAGGGAACTTGTTACACTCAGATTAGGTAACTGAGGTTTATGAGTAGACGCACAGCAGACCTCATATATAAAACGTATGTCGGTTGACCGCCTGACTCTCATGCCCTCGATAAAGTGCATGTGTGGCGTGTGGTTGTGTGTGAGAGAGCGCACGAGTGGCAACCGCAGCTCAGGGTGGGGACGCTGTTCTCCATTCAATAACTGCACCACATCCATCAATGCTGGGAAAACATGCTTTAATAATGGCCAGGCCCTGCTGCTGACCTGGGCTGTTTGCGCTTTCAATCCATGGTTTATATTCCCCCGCAGTGGAGCGCAGGGACCATGTCAAGCTTACACTGGCCTGCGCTGGGCCGCCAGGTCTTACATAAGACCCCTGGGACACACGGGTCTCCAGAGCTGCTAGATGAGACAGGGCATGATGGGGTTTTGTCTCTGAGGGGTGCAAGACTGATTTGTGGCTGACTTGTTGCTTCTTTTTGTCATAAGCTTGTAGAGTGTGACACTGGTGAAGAAGTGTGAGTGTGGGAGTGTGCTGCTTATGGTATTGGTATGGAAAGTTATTAACATTGTGAACTATAGAAAATATTTGTTTGTAAAATCTGCAATACTTAGAAAGGAATCATTACACTTTTCTAGAAGGTAAATGATTGCAAAAAAAAAAAATAGATAATGTAGATTTTTTTATATATTATATTATATTATATTATATTATATTATATTATTAAAATAAAAATTCAGGGCAAATTTATTTTTTTTATATAAATTAATATAAGGATGCATTAAATTTGCAGTGAAACAAAACAAAATAATTTTACTAAATAATTTTATTTAAATAAATGCTGTTCTTTTGAACTTTCTATGTATCAAAGAAGTGATAAAGAAAAATAACTGTTTTCAACATTGATAATAATAATAAAAAGAAATGTTTCTTGAGCCGTAAATCAGCATATAAGAGTGATTTCTGAAGGATCGTGTGACACGGAAGACTGGAGTAATGATGCTGAAAATTCAGCTTTGCATCACTGGAATAAATTACATTTTTAAATATATTAAAACAGAAAACAGTTATTTTAATATTTAAGTATTAAATATTAAATAAAGTATTTAAATATTTTTTACAATATTTCACAATATCATTGTTTTTTAACTATATTTTTGACCAAATAAATGCAGCCTTAGTGAGCATAATAGACTTCTGTATATATTATATTATATTATATTATATTATATTATATTATATTATATTATATTATATTATATTATATTATATTATATTATATTATATTATATTATATTACTTAAAAACATTTATCAATATAAAATAATTTCAAGGTGAATATGGTAAACATTAAGAATCATTGTATTGCATCATACCATCTGTACCATGGTAACACCACAGTAAGGGTTTGCCTGGAGTTTAAGACCACATATAGTTCAGTGTTACAAGAGTTTGTGGGTCAAACCCATCTTTACTCATAGCCCCGTTTGACCCTCCACATATTTCACCTCTGTCTGTCTCTATCAACGGGTTTATTTGTTTTGGTGTTCCGTGTGTTCAGCAATCAGCATTGCTGCTGCGGTTGCTGATTGCTGTGTGTTAATGAGGTCAAGGTGGCAAACCGTGTTCTGTATGTGTGACATAAACAAATATAGTTACAATGGAAGGATTTATACAAGTCTTTCCTCCGCCTCACATACACACACAGCAACAATGAAATAGCAATGCTCCAAATGTCTCAGTTTGACTAATGCATCCTATCACTCATGTTTGTGTATGGTTTACTGATTAATGGTTCATAGGGGTGACATATCTTGCTTGCATAAGTTCCTCAAAACATCGCGTTGATGCTTTCCAGGTTCACTTAGGACATGTATTACTCAAATATCTGTATCTAGACACCAGCCCCATTGCGCCTTCTCGTTTAGAGTTGCGTCAACTGTTGATTTGTCTCCTTCTTTTGCCTCACGATACATAACAGAGCCCCCTAAATGACTCCAAAGAGGGTTTGATGTGTACTTGCAGATTTCTGAAGAATTGCTTCTTGGACTGCTACTACTATTCTGATGATTAAGCACTGGATGAGTGGATTTGACAGGTCAAACCACCACTAGATGGCACTCTGATACTATACGACTCTTCTAGAAAGCTGTTGCACTTTAGCATTGAAACTTGACATGATGATTGAGCGATGAGCTCTCAGCCTGTTGCACAAACACAGTTCGGTGCTCCTAGAATGGCGAGGTCAGGAACAAACAGTTCTTCTGGACGTTTAGTTCACTTTTGTGGATCTCAATAGCAGGAGGACAAACTCCGAGAAACAGGCCATTGTCAATGGAGATATGGAAGACTGTCAGTAACATTGCTTAGCAAATAATCATTCATTGAAGGGCTATTTCATCTTAGTGCTGATAATATAGTCATTTAGGCCAATTATAGCCCTCCACTGCCTGCTGTTAAGCAATTAGAGCAGTGAGCGACAGTGTAGCAGTGTAGCATTGAATGCTTAGTGTAGCATGCTACGATTTGACTGCTTTCTTTCTTTCTTTAACTGCCATTTAGAATAATCTCTTCCAAAAGGACAAAACTCCAACAGAAAACGTACATGTTATTATGTTGGCAGTGATAATAATCTTTTTCGAACTGACTGCTGACTGGCACACTGATGCATCTCTCCCACCTCCATTAAAACCATTCGCTCTTCTTCGTCTGTTGCTTGCGGTGGGAATTCTGTGTAGTGGAGCTGGAAATTGTGTGTGTGGTGGGATTTCTTCTCCTAACTGGAAATGAGCCATTCTGTTGCTGGAGCTGAAGGCCGTTGGACTGGAATTCTGTTCACTTGAAGTGGGGAAAAGAGGAATGGTGTCCCTGACCACAAGATTGCCAGGATATGGCTGCTTTGAATCTTGTAATGGTAATCAGAGACACAAGTGCCCTTCAGTTCCTTTACGCATGCAAACCACTTGAGCTTGCACACCGTATGCTAATCTTATTTCAGCAACACATTGTGAGCTTTCATCTCTGATGTGCATTATAAAACCATTGATTCATTGCTATACTAAATGCATGTCCTTAATGGTTTCATTGTGTTTTTTGTATGCATGAAGTATTAATATAAGGTTACTAGCAGTCTCTGTCACCTTTAAATCTATAATTTGCTTAAAAAGATGTATAGAGTGTGCAACACTGCTGTCACTGTTTGACATGTCATGTCAGCTGCTCATCTTCATCACCTTTACTCATCCTCAGTTTAACAGTGCTGGCTAGGCATGACTCTGCAGAGCGGCTCTGCTCAGGGTCAGAAGACATTACAGCTTCTCCAGTTACCAATCTTCAAATGCATCACATCCCTGTGCTCTCAGCCCTGCCTGTCTGCCTGTTTTCAAGCACTGTCCTGTTTGCGTGAGGTAACGCGAGCCTTCGTGAGGATTTTGGAAATCTTAATTGGACTTTGGGGGTGGGGTAGACGCCCAGGGAAATAACTGGAAAGAGGACGGGGTCACAGGGCAAAGGTTTGTCTGAATGTCAGTGCTGTAAAGTTTCCCATTTGTTTATAAGCAGCCAAAAATCTGATGGTTTCTTTCTGTTTTTGTATTTATTTTTTTTTTTTTTTTATTCTGACAAAGATTTACTGGATTAAAACACGGTTCTGTAAAGTCTTTACCACGCTAAAATGCAGTCAGGCATTGTGATTATGTGTGGATATATTCTTTACTTCACAAAAAAATAAAAAAAAATATCCATCCAGGCTATATATATATATATATATATAATTATTATTATTTATTTTTTATTTTTTACCAGTATGTGTATTTTCACAAAATTAACACAATAAATACTTTTTAATCATTATTTTTTTATTTTTATTTATATGCACCAGTACATAATTAATAATAATATTAATAATAATACAAACATGCAATAGTATTACAAAAATTGTGTTGGTGATTTATTTATTTATTTTTTCCAACATTTGTTAAAGTCTCCTGTAAAGGTTGTTTTCAACTGATATTTATTTATTTATTTCCTTAACAACTAAAATTATTACACAGTATTAATATGCAATATATAATATTTTAATATATACTATAATATAATATATAATATATACTTTATCTCCCACCAAGATAAAGAAAAAATGGCAAATTTATTATAATAATCTTTGGATACTTGATTAATTCTTAGAAAAATCACTTTTGCTTATTTGCTCAAAAATGCATGACTGCATATTAGTGTGACTATATTGTAAACATCCAACAGTATTAAGATTTCTGTAAATGTAATTTTCTCTCAAAAAGACACATGCAACTGAACATACTTTCAGTATGATATAAAATCTTCTCAGTTACACCTCCATGTGCTCGTCACTCCACAGCTTTCTGTCTCACGAGAAAGAAAGCAGCGACCTTCCTGCCATTCACACAACTTTTGAGTTACTTAACCATGTCTATATCACAGTCTCTTTCTGTAAAATCAAGCTTTGTTTGTTCTTCTGAATAGTCATGTGCAATATTATATTCCCTGTGAATGTGTAAGTGCCATTATATCAGTGTACGTTCACACTGCAGGAATGTAGAGCGGAGCACAATATCCCACAACCCCCTGGGAAGCTCACACAGCTGGTGAAGACATTAAGCAGTCACACACAAATCATAGTAATTTTTAAATGCTCTCAGGTGCCAGGGCAGAAACACAATCATGTGTGTATGAGAGGGGAACCTCGGTTTATCATTCGTCTTCTTGTCTTTCTTGCGCTCTTGGTGGCTCACAGGCCTTTCCATCTGCTCCTCGGTGCATGTGGGCTGTAATAAAACATGGCATAAAGTGATTGTATTTATACCTCCAGAGCTCTGCGAGCGTTTTGCATTGTTGCCAAAAATGCACACAATACCCTCTTAGTATAAAGTTGTCCATCAGCACTCAGCCACAGCGAGCCCTTAAGAGCAACGACTGTTTTCTTGAGTCGCCCTTTATTAGTTATATAAGTTTACAGGTCTCTCTCAGAGAGGGTGACTCAGGGATCAGCCCTCTCTCATTACCCATCAGGGAAATGCGCTTTGGAGACAAAAGAGTGTGATTAAGACAAGAGTAATTATGTGTACCTCCACAGGAATCCATGACAGCAGTCATGATACAAAGATCTTTTGTGTGTTTGTGTTTGTCTGTAGTGAGAATGACTACAGTGCCAAGACAAAGGGAGGTTAGATACAGTCAGACATTATCTGAGTGAGCGTGTGTGTGTTATCAATCAGTAGTGTTTGTTTATTGACTAGGAGGTCTTTGGTGGTGTGAAGAGGGAATGGAGTGTATCAGGAGGTCAGTAGAGGTGAGGTGGCCATCCTTATGCTTTGAGTATAGTCTTCAGGTACGTCCAAACAAATCAAGCCAGTTTGAAGCAATATAGACATCACATTGGCTAAAAAAAAAAATCTTTTTCAAACATCATAAATCAAACCAGTGAAAAAAGTGGCTCCAGTTCTGCACTCCTAGTGACGCTAAATGGAACTGCAGCAATAACTGTTTTCAGACAGGTTTTCCAAACATTTCCTGGCCAGACTCCTCTAAACTTTCACCAAAATAATTTACCTTGAGTTTTAAATGAATGAATTAATTAATTAATTAATGAATTAATGAGAAAATAAAAAAAGTATGGCATCTCGATACATTGAATATTATGTGATTATTTATTATACATTAATTCAACCAATAGTATGTTTAGTGTTTATTTATGCATTTATTATAAACTTTATTATAAAACAAGGTAAAATTAAATTAAATTAAATTAAATTAAATTAAATTAAATTAAATTAAATTAAATTAAATTAAATTATTTTTTTTATTTTTAAGTATATGGGATGGCAATGTAATGTATGCAGCATCATCCATTTATGTTTTTTACATGGTTTGTATGGAATGTTAAACACGTGATGAACACACAAAATGCAACTTTTATTTCATAAAAGACCCACAATTTAATAAAGTTCATTCATATTTTTAGAGTAACTGTTCAAACACATTAAATCAACACTGTTAACAGACAATTTGTTCTGTTTATGCAAACAACATTGCACCTTTCTTGGTGACACCTTGTAATAGAGCTTATAACAGATCATCATCATATAACAGATCTGTTACATAAGTTCATAACAAGCATTGCAACGTTGTTGTAACAGATGGCTCAGGCGAAAGATTTTAGCCGTTAAAAACATATGACAGTGTAATTTGTGTGCGATTTCCTGTCAGTTTTCTGGAGCTGTCTGGTGTCATATAAGGATCTGAGTCTAAGCATGTGCAGGATTCCTGAGTGTTGTCTGTGCTACTTTTGAACATTTGTTTTGAGTGGAGTTAGATTTCCATGTCAGTTTCCATGTGGTAAGTGGAATGTCTTTAATGTTTATGTGATTGTGTGTGTATGAGGGTGCAAGTGAGAATGTGGGCTATGTTCGAGCTGTCATCTATTTGTACTGTATTTCTGAGAACATGCAGTGGGCCACAGCTATGGTGGGCGTGGTTAGGACATAATGGGTGTGGTTAGGGTGGGATAGGTGTGGTTAGATCTTGCCTGTATACATGTGTGAGATTATTTGTATTTAGTTAATTCATTTGGCAGATGCATTTTATAAAGTATATATTACAAATAATATTCATTGTAAAAAAAAAAAAAAAATTATGAATGCACTACATTAAATATGCATAATAATAAGATGCATAAATAATATTCATATTAAAATATACATTATATGTTGTATTCATTTTAATTAAAAATATTATAAAATATAATATTTAGTCATATTGCTATAATAAATTATATTTAATAGCACTGTAGTCATAATGATAAAAATTATATATATATATATATATATATATATATATATATATATATATATATATATATATATATATATATATGTTTTTGTTTTGTTTTTTAGATCATGCGTTGGCCATAGCTGTGATGGATGGGATTAAGTATCCCCTAATGTGTGGGAGAATTTGCATTTACATTAACAAACGTTTTATTCAAAACAATTTTCAAATCAATAATAATTTAGGTATGCACAAAATAGAGTGCAACAATGATATTTTGGAAGTAAAAATCACTCATGAAGGCCACTTACAAAAAAGAACTGCATAACACATAATCAAAGTGGTTTCCCTGTGCTTTTATAATTATTTAACAAACCTATAAACAATATCAATAAACATATTGTTTTATGCACTTCATTGAGCCTGAGGTGGAAACCTAACCACATGCACAGTCCTTGTTGTGTTGTAATTGGTGAATGACCTATGGCGGATGTTCATTGGTTGAATTGTCTCATTATTTGTCTTTTAAAGTTTGTCTTCATGTGTGTTCTTTCAGCCCTGAACTTCATCCCCGTCTGCTGAAACACATTCTCCTAATCCTTCATCAGCAAGTGTTCTCTCCTATAATGATTGACAGGAAATGGAGAAAGTGACAGTTTGCAGACAGTAAATCAGGTCAAGCGCACAATAGCCACAGTGTTCCTCTGCTGTCCTAGGCCTCTCTCTCTTTCATTGCCTCCCTCAAAGTCATTCTTTCCCTTGGTCATTTTGGTCATGTTGGGACATCAATGCATGGTTATTGCAATGCTGCCTCACAGGAATATTTCAGCTTTGCAAGACATGAAGTGTAACTGATCTGATTGAGGTCAGACACGCTAACCTGGACACATGTGGGATATTTGAAGAGTGCTGTGTGTACATGTGTTGGGACCGCTCCTCCACTTTAATAACTTACTGTGACAAACCATATAGCACGCAAAATTATCCCTCAGTTTACATGCTGTCTGAGTAGTTTTGGGGTGTGTTTAACCTGCATCTGTATCTTACATTTACATTTACGCATTTAGCAGTCGCTTTTATCAAAAGCTTAAAGTGCATTCAGGCTATACATTATTTTTTATCAGTATGTCTTATGGAGACATTTCAATATTTCTGAATTATATAATTTTTGTATTTATTATATATTATATAATAGTGGTAGTAGTAGTTGTAGTAATAGTAAAACAAATACTACCAAGATGTGTAATTTGCATTGCATAAATTATATATTATTTATAATCTTAAATATATAAAGTGTATGTTAATAGTTATTTATTTTTTGTTTTTATTATTTATTTATAATCTATTATTTATTATTGTTATTATTGTTGTATTTTTTATTTGTTTATTTATTTATTTTTTGATGTATGAGAATGAGATTTTTGGTTAAATATGCTTCATTTTCAGAAACATAGGAGCTTCATTTTTATTTTATTTTTATTTATTTACATGGTGAATTATAACCCAGACATAACCCGGACATGTTCTGAACTAGTTCCGTGAGATTCACTCATCTACACTTGTTAAGGCACATATATGCAGCTTTTTTAACCCCTGGTCTGTTTAGTTTTTCACTATCTCTCCCTGGTTTCACCTGTTGTCAGAGATCAGGCTCAGTCGGGAGCATGTGAGGTCAGACTCTTCACAGCATTCAGGGATCAAAGCCCTCCTGCCAGCCATCTCTCCCCTGGGCACAGTGCCCTCCTGACACCCCCTCCTCCTGCTGTCCATCGTGGGAGGAAGACAGCTGCTGGGAAACTCTGAGTGCAGGCAGGGGATCGTACTGCTGTGGAGCTACCTATCAAAACCAGCAGGTCAAGGTTTGATTGCTTTTCATGGGCACTTAGACTTTGCTGGCACAGTAGATGTCATACACCTTTATGAGGGTTTGGGTGCATCCGGGGCTCCTGTGCCAACCAAGCAGCTGTCATTGAGATGAATGAGAATGCAAGAAAGTATAACTGACATTCAAAAACAAAGAGATACCAACAAACATGTATATGCACTGCCATTCAAAATATGCACACACAAACACACACACACACACAAACACACATATACACACACACACACACACACACATATATATATATATATATATATATATATATATATATATATATATATATATATATATATATATATATATATATATATATATATATATATTATAAATGTAATAGATTATAATATTATATTTAAATATATTTGAAAGAAGCCTCTTATGCTCCCCAGGGCTGCATTTGTTTGATTCAAAAAAAAGAAGAAAAAAAAGAAGAAGAAGACATAGAATTAAAACATTAATAGGTTACACTTTACTTTAAGTTGTCCTTGTTACATGTTACATATACTTACGGTACTATTGTAATAACAATAATTATGCATAATTACATGCAAGTAACCCTAAGCCAAACCCTAACCGTACAGTAAGTACATGTAGTTAATTAATATTACTCAGTACCTAAATGTGTAATTAAAGTGTAAAAAGGACACCTTAAAATAAAGTGTAACCCAGTAATATTGTAAAATATTACAATATAAAATAATTTTTATTTTTATTTTATTACAATGCAATTACAATGTTTCAGCATCAGCGTCATTACTGTACTGTGTTTCAGTCTTCAGTGCCACATAATTCTTCAGAAATCATTCTAATATGCTGATTTTCTGCTCAAGACACATGCATTATTATTATTATCATTGTTAATTATAGTTGTGCTGTTAATATTTTTGTAGAAACTGTTATCAGTTATTAAAGATTTGTTCATGATAAAAATTTTAAAAGAAAACGGCATGTATTTAAAATCTTTTTGTGACTTTATAAATGTCTTTACTGTCAAAAAAAAGAATACTTATTTGCATGGTGATGTATACAAAGCTTGCCATTAGCACATTTTACTATGTGGAATGGATGGAGTGCAGTGCAGTGATATTGATAACCTCACAGCTCAAACAGACTCATGACTCACTAACACTCTGTGTGAACTTTGACCATGTCTGTTATTTGTCACACTCTCCATACACACAGTCAAACCCTAAGATGCATTTTCAGGACTGCAAGAGCAATGTAGAGTCACTCATAACTCTGCGGTTATTATATATAACTTAAGGAATATTTCAAACACATGGATTTTAGCTCTTTCTTAGTTAATAGAGGTCTCAACTATGAATATGTTTGGCTGTTCTGATTGACTATTGATGGTTAGAAATTATTGTTCGGATTTCTTTTGAAAGTAATGTTAACATGCATTTAATGTCTTAGGGATGTTTATCAAGAGAAACATCTGAGAAGCCATTGTGGCCATTTGCTCTTTTTAATTTATTTTGTTAGCTTAGTCTCTCTATTTCTCTTTCTCTCTATTTTATTTAAATGATTTTTGTCGGTGTAGATTTGGCCCACAGACACCTGATCCAGTATCAGCAGTTAACTCGTAGAAGGTGATGTGGTCATTTGTCTCCATCTGCACAAACCTCTGAACGCTTCCACTGTGAAATTAGAGCCTACCAATTGCTAACCATATCCTCCCAGCACCACCAATCACAGCTCCCGTTTGGGTCTCTGCTAAAGTTTCTCATTTTCTCCCGCAGCCTGTATTTAGTGTTCGTGGGAACTCAGGGTCAGTCACCTCGGCGTCTTTCCTCCACTCAAGGTCAGATGCAGACTATGTAAAGACAAAATGTGCTAACCTGTATTTTGGACAAGCTGTGAAACATACATTCAGCTGATACTAGTTGAAATTCTTGCACAGTACGTCTGAAATCTGAGCTCATAGAGCTGATGTCACGATGTCAGTTTGTCGGCCAAGCTGGAAGGCTAGTGTACCGTGGGTTTTTAAAATAATAGTTTTTGATTTGTTAGTAAATTAAAGTTTATTATTTCAAGATACTTTTTTATTATTATTATTCAGAATTTTGAAACTGACATGTTTTTTATATATATATATATATATATATATATATATACAGTACTATATGGCAAATCATTGAAAAATGTCAACTGAATTGTTGTCATTATAGTTGCATCATTCCTAAATGTGACTATAAGATGTTATATTGAAGATATAACATAAGATATGAACATATTAAGATATAAATATTAACATCATAAAGCTGCTTTGAAATATGTGTTATACCAATAATATTGACTTGACTTTTAGGACTGCTTTATATCACAAAAGTTGCATTATTAGGGCTGCAAAGAATTTCAATCAGAGATGCAGAGTCATAGGTGTGCATGTTTAAGCCAAAACAGGACTTAATTCGGAAGATTAAACTAGAGTAATGTGTGGCTTTGAGGTCAGTATGTGTGGTCTTTCTTGGATCATGCCTAACTTGCATGGTGTCCTGTTTGAGTGGATGTGCCTGGTATATAAACAACATGTTGAGTCAGTAAGGTACCTTGTGATTGTACAGCTTAGCTCTGCTTAGTGACAGACGTTCCTTTTGTAAACTACGATCTGAAGTGACTGGAAAACATCCCTTAGCCACAAACACTCCATTACAGGCCTGGCAGCACCTCAAGCAGGAGGTACCCCTTTATTTTGGGCAATCTCTTTTTCCAAAAGCCATGACCTTAGAGGTGTGTGTAAGTGTGTGTTGCTGTTCTCAAGACTAATAACAGTATTTAAGCCTCTGTGATCAAAGGTCTTCAAGGTACTGTACTCAACTGTATCTCAAACAGCCTGAAATGAACTTTGACTAAGCATGAAAAACAACTTCTCATATTCCAGCAGGCCTGGTGTCTCCTCTGACCGAAAAAGAGGAACCTCAGCATAAAGAGATTGACAAATAAAGAAAGATGTCTTCACTTGTAATCCAGTCCTTTTAATTATGATAATTACAAGACATTACGCTCTGCATCCCGCTTTTTTTCCATATGCTGAAAACAAGTCCATGCGCCCAAGGTGCCGAGAGAGAAACCCAGAGATCTTAAGAGGAGGGCGTGCTTGAATTAAGTGTATAAGCGTGTGTTTGTGCTTGTCTCTGGAGGGAATTTCCAGCACACTCTCAATGTGGGAAATGTTCCCAGAAGTTGGGAGAGTGTCAGGACTGTGTACAGTAATCCATGCTGCACTGCTGGTGTTTAAAATGCAAAATAGACAGCAGCTGTCTGTGGTCAACTGTCACAAACTGACATTTATGCAATTTGTTTATGCCTCCACTTCACTTAAGGAAACTTAAAGAAACTTTACTTTCTTTCTTTGAGCACAGAAGGTGTGAATGCCAATTTCCACCACAACTGTGGCTTTATACTTCACTTTATATCGCATATTTATGACTTCTTTCACAAGCTCTTTCATGTAATTGCCACTTTCACACGAATATTACACAATTGCTCGTTTTTATTTTACAATCCCACACATCATTCATTCATCCTGGCCAACACAAATATTCTGTAAAGAGTGAAGCTGAATTACTTTTATTTTTGAAATGTAAAATATAGTCAGTTTTAACCTTCATATACCAAAATATATTTCAAAATCTATTTCAGGGGCAAGAAAATACATTTCCAATCGGTATTCAAGTAGCCAACATTTACGCTAAATACAGTTATGGATGGAATAGCCCACTAGGGACCAAAGGTTTTTTTTTTTTTATATTATTATTTTTTTAAATGTATTATATGTTTCACACATGTTATAGACACCAAATAAAAATATTCTTAAAATGTGACATATGTAATACATTTTCTTGGATTTATGAAGGCCAAAATATAATTTAAGTGCAATTAAAAATATATTTATTTTTTAAAAATACAATTAATTTAGAATAAAGAGTTTTAAATAGTTTTTTTAAGAAACTATTATTATTGTTGTTTTTTTATTATTATTATTTTGGGCCATAAAGTATATTCTCCCAAGCAACTGAATAATCATAAAAGTACTGAATTCAGACTGAATATTGTCATTGAAATGCAATGTAAACTTAGTGTTTTTCAAACAAATCTAATGTATGGCCCGTCAATCATTTTGTGGTCAGACAATCATGCTCACGTTGCTTGAAAGCTTGATATTCATTATATTGGACTTTCTACTAAACATATTTGCATTAACTAGAACAAAATATAGATTTGGAAATATGTGAATATGAGTAAATGATGACAGAATTTTAATTTCAAGTGAACAGTACCTGCAACAATTAAGAAAGATGGAATCAGCAGCATCTGAATCTCACACATTGGCGCAGCGGTTCAAAACATTTTGGTGGAGTTACCATGGAAGTCTTTGGAGCCTTATTTGTTGTTCAAGGGCGTTTATTGTTGTAACAGACTGCAAGTCCTAACAATTAGGAGATTGGATTGTTTGCAAAAGGGAAAATTTGTTTTACGAGGAAGAGGCTCCCCCAACCAAACTCCTAAAATGATCTCTCTTGATTTTATCAACCTAACTGAAACCAGCGGATGTTTTCCCATAATGTAAATAATCCTGCTCTCTCAAAATAACCCGAGCTTTGTTATCACATGATATCAGTTTTCAGCATGATGCCGTGATCTTTATTTCCTTCTCTTTTTTGTTGTTGTTGTTTTTTTTCTGTGGTTAATTAGGGCTTTGTCAGCATGACATTTAACAAATATGAGCACACTTCATTCCCAAAACACATTTACAGAAGAGGTGTTAATGTCGGTCATTATCTGAATGAGCTTTATCTTTGGTGACATCACAGTCACTTGCTCACATGAGTCACTGTATGTAGTCAGTGGACTTTTCTTTTCATGTATGGCAGCCTGTCTGAAACCTGTAATTGTGAGGTAAAGTTTAAACGAAGAAGATCAGTCTGAATACTGAAATAATCTATCATTAGTTCATTTTAAATAGTCCTGTGGTGTGATAAGTCGATTTGTAAAAGTATAAATATCCCTATATCTCAGTTACTATGAGCTCTTAAAAACTCTATGCATAATAATTAGAGATTAATTGGGGAAACAATGTTTAAAACAGCTTTCAAGTGCTTGAAACTTCATGTCAACTATTCACATACCAACGGTTTTGCAAGTTAAATAGAGGTACTTAGCGTACTTGGCATGTGTCTTAACATTTATCCAAGTCCTGACCAACAGGAAAAAACTTTGTAAACAAAGCATATGGTAGTCGGAGTACATATCTGTACAAATATCGATTCCATCAATGACACATCAGCCTGTGACAGAAACTTCTGTAAACATAATTATTCATAAAGTCTCTGACCTACTTCTTCCTTTACATAACACACAACCACACCCACAAAGCTTTAGTATGCATACTGTGGTCTGTTCTAGAGCCCAACTCTCTCTAGATTAAATTCTAACCCACATCAGGTCAGAGCTTATCTACTGCCCCGCTCTTTGATGTCCTCATCTCTCGCTCTCCTGGCCCGCTGTGATTTTATGGCTGAATCATATCGCTGTCTGCTTGAAATCTGCTCCTGATTTATGCCGGCCCCCTCTGTTAACAAAGCGCTCTGGACCGGGCAACAGGGATAGAGTCATCACATTCAGCACGTATCCGTGCAACAAAAGGACAAAGGCCTGCTAAACTTACTCTAGACGACATAAACGTTTACAGCTAATGACGAAAGGTACAGCTAAATATGGGCCGCACACATCCCTGCTGTATCACTGCCATATGCAGAAGGATCATGCGAGAAGGGTCTGGTGTCCAATCGTATCACAGGAGATCATTTTGAATAAATAAAGACTATACTGAGGAGGAGCCTAATGTGCTTTACTTGAACAACATTATGTCATGTTAATATAGGTGTTCTACAACCCCCCAAAAAGGTTTTTGACAATTACCATGATATACCTTGGTATTCTTTTAAGTACCTTGGCATACCATGGAAATACCATGGTAATACCCGATATCTGGCACCATCTCTGCAGAATTATTCAACAACAGCAGAAGGAGTGAGTGAATGAATGAATCAATGAATGAATTAATATTTTTCTTCTGTAGTGTCTTTTACTGTGCATAGAAATGAAACAATTAGGAAATACAGAAAAGACAAACTACATGACAAACAAGGACACAAGAGGAAAAATGGAATTGTTGATGGCGGTCGCAAGAAAGAGTTGAACTGCATAAACATTTTAATAACCCTGAGCAAACGGATGCACTTTTGATTGCGTTTGAAAGGGGTAGAGACATCTGAAATCAGGAACCATTAATAAACGTCTCCGAAAGCCTGCACATCAAAAGCGAATCTAATTATTTGCAGGAGTATATTACATACAAAGTCAATGCAAAGTCTCGAATAGACGTGTTTGCCGCGAACGCACAATATTCACCTCAAGTGTGTCTCTTGCGCAAGTTAAAATGTTTCTGCTGGTGCAGTTTGTGTATAGTGGGGTTAGTTGCAGGCGCTCAGGCAGCAGATCTTCCAGGCTGGTGGAGCACTTCAGTCATTTTGTGGTCAGAGGAGCATTTGCTTATCTCACTGAGAGAAAAATGTGTGTGTGTTTAAACACATGTGGTCATGGCCTGGTTTGAATTGTCCTGATTAATCATTGTGTCACAGCAGTAGAGTTCACTGAACCTGCATGAGGGTCTAGATCAGAAATTCTGTAATGAAACAATGCAGCTTTATTAGTACTAAAAAAAAAGGATCTGTCATCCTTTACAGGCCCTCATGTTACTCCAGTCCCTGCAACATCCTAGACATTTTCAATACGATGAAAGTGAATGAGGACTGGAGTTGTCAAGTTTTACCAAAAATCTAAATAAAATGTTTATAATTTTTTTTTTCATTCAAGTCATCCACAAGTCTTCTGAAGCCTTATATATATATATATATATATATATTGTAGCAGGATGAGTGAGAGTCACGGACACAGACGAAGTTATTGAATTGCCAGACAAATTCCCCGGAGGGTGATTTATTGAACAAAGTGAGAGAATACTGTGATCGGTGCTCTGGAGTGGTCGTGCTCAAAAACCAGGCTTCGTGCAGGGTAGTCTGTGTTCGTGGGAAGTGAAGCGTTGATCCT
Organism: Carassius carassius; assembly: GCF_963082965.1. Classification (NCBI taxonomy): domain Eukaryota; kingdom Metazoa; phylum Chordata; class Actinopteri; order Cypriniformes; family Cyprinidae; genus Carassius; species Carassius carassius. The sequence goes on along the minus strand of NC_081768.1, from coordinate 23,407,230 downwards.
CAGTCGTTGGAGGCTGTAAGCACACAGAGAACACAACATAAGTTCTGGAGACCTAGCTCACCCTTCCCTTCTCTTTCTCAGTTTATATTGCCTCCTGCTGATGCCGTGCAGGTGTACACGATCAGCAGGTGTTCCTCATTGAGGGTTCTGGGAGAGGTGTATCATTGGCGATGCTGATTCTATCCTAATTGGCTCACCACAATATATATATATACTCAGGGGCGTAGTTTATGGGGGGGATGGGGGGGAGGTAACCCCCCCAATATTCAAATCCATCAGTTACAACCCCCCCAATATTTCAACATGAAAATCACAGTAGATCAAATGAAAAATATAATATGAAAAAAATAGAATTCATTTATTTTGTAAAAATAATTTTGTTCCTAATCAAATATGAGTATGTCATAATAAATCAGACAAAAAATACTCCCCCTCCATTGAACCGATTGGTAACGCCCAACCAATGAGTCGCACTTTCACCAAAACAAGCGAGTGGTGTTTGAATGGGAGAGCACACGGTTAATGTTAACGCCAAAAAATGAAGAGAAGCGCTGCACAGCGGACTATATTTAACTGCTGGTCAGAGAGGGATGCAACAATAATTAAAGCATGTACTGAGAATGAGGTATGAGAATATTGTGTAATAGTTAGTACACACCACATATATATTTAGCTAGCTAATCCATTGCAATGTATTTAGCTATAACTATCAGTATTACAAGTTACCAAAGCAGCTGTCTGTTTTGCTAGTATATTTTTCAATAGTGTCTGTAATTATCAACGACAAAAGTATTCACATCGGTGTTTGTTTTCTTACTAAATTAATCTGACTTTTGAACGAATTGGGTGAATTAACGATTTAAGTGGCTAACTCATTAAAACAATGAAACACTGCCGCCTACTGGCGGTTTCAATACTTAATTTCTTTCTTTTGATAATCTCTACTATGTTAGAATTTTATGAATGATGATTATACACAAATTTCATAACGTTATGAGGTGTATAATCTCTTAACATGTTTTTATAACAGATTCGAGGTAAATATAGCTGCAGGGTAGAAAAGTCAGCAGAGGGAGAGGAGGAGCAGGTGATCAGGTAAAGAAGATGCCATTCAATCAATAAAATAAAATAAAATAGGAAACAGTATAGAAAAACAGCAGTTTTGTAAAGTTAGGCTATACATTAATGCCTTTAATGTTTTAAAGATGTGTTTCCCTTTAGAAAAAAAATTAAAATGCATTAAGGTGGAATGTAAAAATCTTAAAATAAATGTCTAAATGTTGTCTCTTTCATTTTTTGTATATGTTGAATTTGTAATCAGTTAAAGCATGTTGCCAGATAGATAGATAGATAGATAGATAGATAGATAGATAGATAGATAGATAGATAGATAGATAGATAGATAGATAGATAGATAGGAAGAAATAAATTATCCAATAACAATACACATTAAAAAAATTTGTTTTGAAAAAAATAACGGGCAGCATACAACGTTCAACCCCCCCAATGTTCAAACCAAATCTACGCCCTTGTATATACTGTATAGACGTGATTAAAAGCTGCTATTCACAAAAAAAAAAAAAAACAATCTTTCAGTTTATGAATTTATATATATTTTTTAGAGACAGTATTTCAATGAATTATATGATATTCTGGTTCTTGAGTTGAAACCCATTACTCAGTTATCCAGTTGCAATGGTTAAGTTACCAGTGAATAATGACAAACTATCATATGACTTGCACTGTATATAGTACAGTACATAATTCATATGGAACACTTTCATTATGTTTATGTACGTTTTATGAGTACATTATGACAGAATTTTCATTTTTAAGTAAACATTCGCTTTAACGTACTGTTCAATGGTTTGGGGTCTGTCAAATTATTTTAAATGTTTTAAAAGATGTCTGTTAGGATCACCAAGTCTGCATTTACTTTATTAAAAATACAGTAAAAACAGTAATATTTGTGAAATATTATTACACTTTAAAATAAACATTTTCCTTTGTAATATATTATAAAAAAAAACTCATGATATGGTAAAGCTGAATTTTCAGCATCATTATTCATGCTTCAGTGTTGAAAAGGTTTTTTCTTTTTTCTTTTTTTCTTTTTTACTGTAGAACATTATTTGGGATTATTTTATGAACAGTGAAAACATGTTAAGACACATATTTTATCCATACAATAACTTTATCCGCTTTATCCAGTGTCCGATATTGTGTTTGGGGGTTAAATGTGTTGTAATATGTTGAAACTAGGTCTGTCCGCGAGCAAGTCATTTTTATGGTGTCCAGAAACTCTTGTCATCAACTTGTATAAACAAAAGTAGCGCTGCTGCTCTGTTCACGTTGTATCAGTTAACCAAGCACTCTCTGAAGGAAAAAGCTGCGACAGCACACATCTCCAGCACATGCATTAGGACCATGCCACGGGAACATACTCAGGAAACTCAGGGAACCAAGAGAAAGAAATAGAAGAGATGAAAGAAGCCATCTTGGTCTTGTTGATCCTCTCCATTTATCACAATCAGCTCCAGGTTCAGCCCCAATTACACTGCAGGCCATGTGCTGATTGTTAACACTGTGAAAAATGGAGGGTGAGGTGGAGGGGTGATGATAGAGAGATGGAGAAAGAGTTGAAGGGGAACAGGTGGAAAAGACTAGGTCATCTCTCGGATGTGAGACATTTGGCCACCTTACATGCAGTCTTACATTTATGTATAACATTATGATTACATTTTTTTAAAAATGTATCTTGTAAAAAAAGTGTCCTGCTTTTGGAGAACCACAAACAACTTTTTTTCAGCTCCTTAGAAAATCATTTATGCACTGGTGTCATAAAGTAACTTTTTTATTTCTGTTATCTGATGTACTTCTGAGTCAAACAGGATATTCATTGAGAATGATGACTTTATTTTATACAATGAAAACTGGAGCTAAAACTGAGCCCAGTCTAGAGTGGAAGAATTGAACAATTTATTATGTCAGTCACTTACAGTAAACAATTTTAGCAATCCTATAAGATCATTGCAGGTCACACTATGAAACATGGATCTAAACAACACAAGTTACCATTGAAGAATAAAACATCATCAGCATGCTTTATTTTAATAAAACCTGAGATTCCATTTAAAGTTCACACAACCAAAACTTTGACGCTTCAAAAAGTTCATAAAGTCATCATAAAGGAAAGCCATATGAATTGAGTGGTTTATTGGATGTCTTCAGATGAAATACTAAGTGCAAATAGAAATGCAGTCTAAGTGAAAAAAGTAGCATTTTATGAGCATATTAGTATCTTATTACACTAATCGCAAATAACAATATAAAATAGCAGTATTTTCTTTGCAATAAGTGTAAATAGTAGATGTTTTATACTTAGTGCAAAAAAAGCCAGATATTTGTACCTCATTATTGTACTTCATATAAAAGAGCATGCAGTAATAGCAAGCTAAAATAGCATGCAATAATAACATGTTGAGTGTAAATTATCATATTTCTTCAAATTAATAAATGGATGCCTCCTTATATTGTGACAATGAAGGCCTCCCTAGAAGTACACCTAGTCCTACCTGATTAACACTTTATTACAAGGGACTTTATTTAAATTAGTTTTTTAAATATTTCCTTTTTTATCTTTTCCGATCTGATATGTGATGGGAAAAAAGAGAGAACAAATAGTTTGACTTAAAGGAGCTGTATGTAAGAAATCTATTTCAATTAATCATAAAATGGCCCTGATGTGTCACTAGACATTAAGAAATCATGTTCATTTCAAATACTTTATATCACTGACAACAGTAGTCCGGCCAGGATATTGTCATTTAAAAAGTGAACTTGCAGCCCTCAACTGATGTTGATGTTGTCATTTTGTGTTTTGGCCTGACGCGCCTCCCTCCACCTATCTACCAATCACGAAGTCAGTAGTGTTTCGGGATCCGTGTTGCCAGCTTTGCTGTAACCTACCCTAACTCCAGTCTGATAAAAATGTCTAATGTTACTAAATCAAAAAGACCTCATTATAATTCAGAAATTGGTCGTGACAAAGTCCAAAATAAAACCAGAATTTGTATTGGAGATGCTTTTGAAAGATGGAGACGGCTGAAAACGGAGAAGAATTTTAACACAGACGCCAACGTTGCTAATTTTCTCCTGGACAGGTAAGATTCATCTATGCTTGGCTAACTTGTACTTGATGTCAATGGACATTTCATATATTCATGACCGTCGAACAAAGTTATGCATGTTTGTGCAAAGTAACATAACGTTAGCTCACATGGACGTATGCTAACATTAGCAATGCATTATAGGAGCCCGTTTCTCTGTCATTATAATGAGATGCTGAGGAAAACAACATTAGCACGCCCATTATGGCATTTTGAAACATAATACATCTTTAGGATTATATTGTCACATACGAGCATAAATCTTTATGATTATACTGTCACATACGAGCATAAATCTTTACGATTATACTGTCACATACGAGCATACATCTTTACGATTATACTGTCACATACGAGCATAAATCTTTACGATTATACTGTCACATACGAGCATAAATCTTTACGATTATACTGTCACATACGAGCATAAATCTTTACGATTATACTGTCACATACGAGCATACATCTTTACGATTATACTGTCACATACGAGCATAAATCTTTACTATTATACTGTCACATACGAGCATACATCTTTACGATTATACTGTCACATACGAGCATAAATCTTTACGATTATACTGTCACATACGAGCATAAATCTTTACGATTATACTGTCACATACGAGCATACATCTTTACGATTATACTGTCACATACGAGCATAAATCTTTACGATTATACTGTCACATACGAGCATACATCTTTACGATTATACTGTCACATACGAGCATAAATCTTTACGATTATACTGTCACATACGAGCATAAATCTTTACGATTATACTGTCACATACGAGCATAAATCTTTACGATTATACTGTCACATACGAGCATACATCTTTACGATTATACTGTCACATACGAGCATAAATCTTTACTATTATAGTTAACTAATGACAATTAGTACAATTTTTAAATACATAATTACTTATCAAAATATCTCTCATGAAGAATAAACATAATTAACAGAAAAAAAAACTTACCGTGTATGTCTGTTCGTCACTTGCCATTGGAAGCTCATTGAAGCAGCCTACGTTTCTGCTGAATCCTGCAGCTTATCTGGCAACCTCGAGTCAGGGGGTAGGGGGAGGGGATACACCGCTCTACAGTATTTTTATAGTGATTGCAGTACCAGTTTTGGCCACAATCCTACATACGGCTCCTTTAATTCTAACTCGAGTCAATCACGGAACACAGGCAAGAAAAGCAATTTTGTCAAGCTGGATATCACCCCACAGCTTTTCAAAGAACCTGTTTTTGTAATAAGAAGTTGCACAGGTTGGACAGGCCCAGCCACGCGAAGCGTATTCTTATTTTCCTTCATCCTACCTCACTGAAATCTGTCATGTCAAAGTGATCCCAGCAGTCCGATCACAACCTCATGCTGTGTTTGGCTGCATTTTTTTTTTGCCCTGTTAAGGTGTTATTTATTGATTATTTGTATTGTTTTCATGTATTTCGCATTCTTGCATTTCTTATACAGCAAATTGAAAACTTACACTTAGCTTTTAAGTGCCCCTCTGGTTTGAATTTCGCTATTTTGCCCTTCATGTGCCCAAGTTTAATGAAAGCCGCCTGTTCCCACGAGCGCTGGTAATGTAATCTCACTTCATTGAGTTTAATAAGTAAAACCAACGGACTTTCTGCAGACTTACGTGTGAGTGTCCGTTTCCATGTGCGTGCACAGGCACACATGCGTGTGTTTAATAATATCAGTAAATTAGGACTGACTGTTGCAGCTATATTTAGCCTGTCTTGCACCCCACGTGGAAGTTTTCTCCTCTTCGTTCTCTCTCCTGGCTCTGTTTGTGTGGGTCAGGCCCGGAACTGTGAGGGGAAACTCAAACAGTCCTCTGTGTTTCTCTAACCCCACTCTCAATTGCTTAAAAGGCTGTTGTTTAGAATATGCAATGACAGCCATGGTAGCTCTGCTGGAATGTGATGGTTGAGAAAATTGCTTTTGAATGGTGCCTTGGGGTCATGCAATGATCCATGCAAGCGTTCATCTCCTTTACAATACACCCGGGTCCCTAGAACGGGCCCAGTACCCTTATTCCTAAACAATGGGACTGTCAGGCTTCAGCTATTATGAACTGTGTAATGGATTTTGTGAGTTTGTATGTCTGTGTCAGTTACATATGCATATGTTAACTACTTTGAATTAGCTTTTAAGTTGTAAAAAATAAAACTCTACCATCATTTACCCACCATAATTTCATTCAACGCTTGTATGACTTGGTGTGTAATTGTTTTTGACTATACTATGAATGTCAGTGGGGTCCAAATTGTGGAAGCCTGTTTCTGCCACAGAAAGTAAAAAATATATACAGTATAAGGTAGTTGCGACTTTTTTTTTTTGTACTCATAATTCTTCTCGCAGTTCTGACTTTTCGCTTCAGGATTTCTACTTTATGTCTCAGATTTAATTCCAAGAGTAGGCTACATATCTCGATTATGACTTTTCTAAAAAGTTGCAAGTAACTTTTATTATATATATATATATATATATATATATATATATATATATATATATATATATATATATATATATATATATATATATATATATTCTGTGGCAGGAAGGAGGTTCCTTACTTACAAAAAAACATTTTTCAAAACATGTTTCTTCATGTTAGTAAATAAACAACATTTTCAATGATTATTATTATTATTATTATTTGATCTCTTTAAGCTACATTTTACAATTACCTTCTACAACACTGTTCTTTACCCGGAAGCCATCTTGAATTGGCACCGGATAACAAAATACACAGGCTCGCATTGGTGACCTGTCAAGTATGTTATGGGACAACAGCAGTTTATGAAGACACAAGCCTTGGGCATAGCGGTGGATTTCAGGGTCAGACACAAGTATAGGGGGCCTCTACAGTGCAGATGGCTATGCATTCTTTCTTATTTTTGGGGCTCAGGATGAGGAAACACTACGTCCTGTCAGCAGTGGGCCTTGCTTTTCTGCTCCGTCAATTGTGAATTGACTACACATGATTTAGTCTGTACAGAACTGGTATGCATGCATGCATGTCTGCACTCGTCTACCATTATGCAATGTTTAACTTGCACAAAATTACTCACAAAGAATTAGGCAATCTCACATCACACAAACTGCATGCTGAGTCACTGTGCTTTTCTTTTGATTTATAGCATGGTCTCATTGCACGCTTTCACACAGACAGAAAGAAAAGTGTCTTATGATCATTCAATCATATTTATTCTCATTTATGCTGAATTTATTTGATAAAAAAAAAATATTGCTTTTTTATGATAGTTGTAATATAAATTTAATATGAGTTTTCAGCACCATTATTCCAGTCTTAAGTGTCATACGGTCTTTCAGAAATCACTCTAATATGATGATTTGCTGCTTAAGTAACATTTCGTATTATAATTTTTTGTTATTATTATGTTTGCGAAAACAAGTATTTTTTTATTTTTTGCCAAGTAGAATGTTCAAAATAGCAGCATTTAATTGAAACAGAAAATTGTATAACAATGTAAAAGTCTTTACTGTAACTCTTGATTAATTTAATACATCCTTTCTACACAAAAGTATTTATTCTCTACTGTGTAAAATATATACTACTAATTATATACAACGTAGAATAGTGCATTTTTTTATATAAATAATTAGCAAAAAAGAAATCAGTGTAAGCTGTTTGCATGTACAGTTCATGCTTTGTAATAATTATTTTGATTGACATGATAATCGTGCAAATATTAAATTATTATAACACAGCATTATCCATTATAGCATAGCATCTAATGGTCATCATACTTGAAAGTCGTCTTTCAAAACTGCCCATAAACACTGATGAATGAGTGAATGAATGAGCTAAACCTTAAGGGCTTCATTTACTCCTGTGTTTTGTGATTGATTGACACTTTAATATTTTGGTTTAAGGATTAGTAAATGCTGCAATCTTTGTTAAATCTGCTGTTAGGGCCTGTAGCTCTGCTGCTGTATGGCTCTGCTATTAAAAGGAGCTTGACTTTGCTTCAGGCACCAATCCATACAGTACTCTGATGTTTGCAACCCCTCTCAGTAACAGAAGAGCAGTTATCCTGTACAGGCTTGAGTAAATAACTGCTTTGGTGGTAAGATGATAGATTGTGACTAATGTGAAAAGTAAGCCATGGAAAATCAGTGGTCGATGTTTGCTGTATCATTATTAATCCATGATGTGCTTTCCAGATGTTTTGCATAAAATAATATTTGCCAACGCATGCAGCAAACCTCTTCATTGACAACTTGTATCTTTGCCGCCCTTTGACATTTGTCCTCTGACCCTAGTCTTGTTTCTGTTGGGCGGCCTGCTCTATCTGTCTCTTTCTTGGATGTGTTTTAAAACTCATCCATCATTTTACTTCGCTTCAACCCATGTGAGCAATGCTCAGGGGTTAAAATAGGATTTGGGACGCCTAAACATCTAGGATAAAATAATACCATTCTGTGGTAATTTTAGTTTGTTAGAAATCAAAGAAACAAGCAAAAGAGATTATATGTGACTCTAGACCACAAAACCTATCATAACGGGTATATTCGTAGCAATAGCCAACAATACATTGTGTGGGTCAAAATTATAAATTTTTTGTTTCATGCCAAGAATCATTAGGATAATTTTGTCCCATTTCATTTAATCTATTCGTAAACATTGACACGTGCAAACATAGAGAGCTCAGTGCGCCCGCATCCAGGTGCAGGTTCACAGGTTGTAAAGATCATGTTCTATGAAGATATTTTGTAAATGTCCTTCTGTAAATACATAAAAACTTAATTTTTAATTAATAAAATGCATTGTTAAGAACTTAATTTGGACAGCTTTAAAGGTGTTTTATTATTTGATTGATTTATTTATTTTGCACCCTCAGATTCCAGATATTCAAATAGTTGTATCTCGGCCAAATACTGTCCTATCCTAACAAACCATATATCAGTGGAAAGTCTATTAATTCAGATTTCAGATGTATAGTCATTGATATAGTATTGTGGTCCTATTTCACATACGGTCACACAATTTGGGGACCAACTTGGGGACCAGTTCTTTTCAGTAGTACATGCTTAACAAAACTATTTTCTATTTTAGTTCCTAGTTTTTCTTGTCAGTTGCGGTACAGACAAAACGAGTAAGAATCCAAAGAAATGGCAACATTTTCATACCTCCTGAACTCAAGGCAAATTATTTAATTGAACAGGAAACTGTGTGTTAGAGAAAATTACATTTGAATCAATGAAGGATTAATGATACTGAATATTGGGTGCATGTTGCATAATCCTCTTTAGAGAGCGAGATTAGTGTGTGTGTGTGTGTGTGTGTGTGTGTGTGCGTGTGTGCATGTTTTTGTGACATATCAGGACACAACTCTGTATAATGACATGGGTATGACACATGTATTACAAGGAGAGGGTGACATATGAGGACATAACCCATGTCCCCATTTTTCAAAATGCTTATAAACCATAAAGAATGAGTTTTTTTGAGAAAGTAAAAATGCACAAAGTTTCCTGTGAGGGTTAGGGTTAGGTGTAGGGTTGGTGTAGGGCCATAGAATACACAGTTTGTACAGTATAAAAACCATTACGCCTGTGGGATGTCCGAACTTTTCACAAAAACAAACGTGTGCATGTGTGTGTGTGTGAGAGAGAGAGAGAGAGAGAGAGAGAGAGAGAGAGAGAGAGAGAGAGAAATGGCTTGCACAGAAATGGCTGTAGGACAAAGTTTGTCTTTCTAACCATTCACTTCACCCCTTATGATCCCATCCATTTTTCTTCCGCTCCCAAATGACACATGCATACCGGCTCAATCAATGCTAAATGATTCCAGACCATGATAATGATTTCTGGAAATGTTTTATATAAGGTTATGGTATAAATACTCAAAAGATAACACAGCAGAGGCCACTGAAGTGACCTCACACATACAGTGATTTGTGATATTGATATTGATGGGCTGCACAACTGAATATAACTTTTGAAAATCTGACCAAAGATAAGAAAATATATGGCAAATAGAGTGAAATGTCAGTCTGATTGTGAAAGAAGCAGTACACTTTAGCATACATAAAAGAGTACTTAATATGGAAATAATATACTTCAACATTTTTGATTGCTTATGTGTGAACTGGATGTAATGTTTTCAGACACTTGAATGCATGTTATTTACAATTAAATGAAAATGTATTATAGTTAAATTAAAGTTTAGATGTAATTTCATTATTACTTCTTTTGTCTGTGAAATTTTATAGTTTAAGTGTACTGCTGAACGTGTTGACAATCACTGATGATAAACTAAAATATACTTTAATTCAGTTCTATAGAAACTAGTATGGGATGTATTAAAATATTTGGAATTACACATTTGATGAAGTTGCAATTAGTAAATTCTAAATATACTAACTTGTACATGTGATATGTAAAAGTAATATAAAATAACATGTTACAGTTAAATTCATAAATACTTTAAATGTGCTTTAGTTTGTTAGGCAGCACAGTAAAAGACGTATAATTCTTTAAAGCACAACAAAATTGTTCTATAAACAGTTACATTTGTTGAAATGCTCTAAAAAGTTTGAAAGTGCACTTTACAGTAAACTGACATTTTCTTGCTACTAAAAATGTACATTCTGAATGATAGCATTTGTAATACATGACTGCAATCACTCAACATGGCAGTCGTTTATGGAATATAACCCTGCATCAGAAATAAATCTTAGTAAAATTGCACAATGCTAATTCAAAGGAATAAATTGCTATTTCACTGTCATTTACAGACTTTCTTTCCTCTATGGAACACGAAAGAACATATTTCGAAGAATGTTCCAACTGCAACACAAGGAAACAGGGCTCACAACATAATAGTTTTTCATTATATTAACAAGAAATACAGTTCTCAACTTTGTCACATCCCTGGACACCTCCACATCTTACAAGTAATATTATGATCACTGCTGTCACCAGAAATTGCCAATTTCTATGCACAACAAATGACTTCCAGCCTGTTTCTTTGCTGCAAATCAGTGTATGTGTGAATGTTCATTCAGGCAAAGCATCAAACAGTTTTCTTTTTTTTCTGCCTCCTCAAATGTCTGTTATACACAATTGTGGTTATCATAAATCTTCAGGTCAATTATCCCATCACGGCCAGGTGCAGCATTCATCCAGTCAACCTGAGTTTCACCCTGCTGCTCTCTTTGATGCTAGTCAGCTTAGCCAGTCATGCTAAATCACTGGTCAAAAGTCACAAAGCTCCTCCCTCATTCCAAATAAATTTCATTAATTAAGCTAGGGAACTAATACAACACCCTACAACAGCGGCATCTGTTCTTCATTTCGATTTGGCATTCTCAGCAACTCTAAAAGCACTCTTCCGCTAGTTCGCCAAAAGGCTAACAGAGAAGATGATTAGCCAAACGGGGTCCATGTGAACACTTCATTAACTTAATAAGCTTGATTAAAGGCCAATTAGAAGCACAGGCCAGGTCCTTTACAGCTGACCCGTGACTTTTAAACTTTGACCTTCGGGTTCTAGAAGCCTCTATAAAAGAGGCCTTGTTAGATCCACATTCAGACATCCCGTGGAGACCAGACGATATGTTGCACGAAGGTGGAAATGAAGAGAACAAGAGAAAGAAGATATCTCCGCTCGTAAATGTTCACTGTTGACACAAAGCAGTGCAAGTCTTCTCAGTGTTTTATCAGCTAACCTGAGTGTTTTATTGGCTCGCTGATGTTGAAAGTATTACTAATAGTCAGCACACACACACACCTTTTTATATGTTGGCAATAGGAACCTTCTGATATGTTTAGAAAGTTTTATGAGTTAAAGTAAATAAGACAGCAGTGGAAGATGTTATCTTCGTGGGGAGGTAAACACATATCTTTCAGTTTCAGGTTGTTAAACAGTTGCTATCACCAATAAACTTTCAATACATTACTCAATATGGACCTCATTCACCCTCAGAAGGGTCTGTCAAGACATAACAACAGCATCCATTTGTGAAATTGAAATAATATGGTGGATACACTTGATTCTAAGGTCAAATTCTCGCAATTAACAAACCATTAACTATGGCTTTTGCCTCAATAAACTCCTAATTTGGTGCTTATAATAGTTAGTAAGTTATAGGGTAGGATTAGGGATGTAGAATATGGTCATGGAGAATATGTGCTTTATAAGCACTAATAAACAGCCGGTATGTTATTAATAGGCACACTAATAAGCAAATACTTCAAAGTGAGAATTTACATTTTTATATCATGCATTTAAATATATTTGTAATTGCACGTTTATAACAGTGTTGCAGTTTAGTATATTTAAAATATTAATTTTAAATGTATGATATTAAATGACACACTTCTTTAAAATTATAACCTAGTACTTTATAATCAATGCACTTTAAAGTAAAACTTTTAATTTGACGTGACTACAAAGTGCACTTAAGTGTGGTAAAACACATAGTCTTGAATGTGTACTCTCTTTATTATTGTTATTTATTTGAAATATACAGTAACAGTTTATTTCATGGTGTCCTTCGTTCATATTACTCAGTTATTGCATTTAAATATGCATGCTACGCTAATTATATGTACAGTAAGTGTAATTTTATTGTAACAATTAAAGTGCAGTATAACCAAATATAGTTTTAGGATTCGAAGAATACTATGTTTTTGTGTAGTACACTACATTTTCACACACTAATCATGTAAAATAAAAAATTAAAATAAAAAACAATGTTTTAAACAAGATGAGAGTGCTCTGTTAATAGCCTGGTTGAAGTACACTCCATGTACCATATTTTTCAGGGTAGCTCAAAGAATACCATGGTACCGTAGTATTGCCATGGTACATTTTTGGCTTATTTGACTGTAGGTGTCTAATAGATAACTAGTTAACCTAAATTAATTGTTATTTTAACTACAAAGCTGTTTGTCATGGGTTACTATTGTTTAGTTGCTCTTTGTGTGTGTTTGTGCTTGTTTGTCTTTCCATAGCTAAAGATCTAAAGGAAAGAATGAGAGCAGAGGAATAGAGTGTTAGATATCTGTGAAATCGTTGAGGTCAGCCCAGCGTTCAGAGAAAAGCTCCACCTGGACCTGAGCAGGCCCGCCACCGTCTGCTTTATGGTCTGTGAAATGCTGGACAGGAGAACAGGTCACCAGAGAGAGAGAGATGACAGAGCCCAGGGACTGAGATAAGAGGGTCAGGGGTATAGAGGTCAGAGTTCAGGGGGCATCAAAAACACATGGAGGGGATAAAGAGAGTCTGCTTTCTATAAACCACGAGGAAGAGTGTTGTAATTTACAAGCCTCCAGAAAACCACCCTGAACCCTTGATTCTCTCCTTACTGCTCCCTCAGAGAGGATGCTGGGAAATCAGATGGTTTCAAAGCACAACTTTGTGATAGTGTGTGTATGCACTTAAAGATGTATTGAATTTATTGAAAAAACAACTGAAAAAACAACTGAAAATGTATATATATATATATATATATATTAAATAAATAGTGCACTATAGTATAGTTTAAAGGATGCATTATAGTAAATGAGACATCAATGGGCTACCATATCAATCATATCAATGGGCTAAACAAAGTATTATTATTAAAGTATAAAATGTGCTGTCAAACGATTAATCACAATTATTATGTGTACGTACTGTGCATATTTATTAAGTATATACATAATACATAAACACACACATGCATGTACTGTATATATTTAAGAAAATATGTTGTTTATATATTATATAAATTATTTGAACAAAAATAAATATGTGTGTGTATATATACATAATATACATAATAAATATACACATCACACACACATTATATACATAATAAATATACACATCACACACACATATATTATGTAAACAAAAACTTTAATCATTAATAATTTGACAGCACTAAATAATAACAATTAATAAAATAGTATTATTATACTAATCATTAATGTAATAATAATAATAACATTAACAAAAGCAACAATAATAATATTTGTAATACTAATAATGATATTTTAATAATAAAAGCAACAACAATAATAATGATGATGATGATGATGATGATGATTAATATTATTATTATTGATGATGATGTTGATGATTTTAAAATAAATAGTTTTATTAATGATTTATTATGGTCATGAACATGTTATATAAAAAATTTTAATCATTCTGACTGTCTAATTATTGCACTTTTTCTTCTGTAATTTTCAATATCCCAGATGCTTCTGTTAAACAAGAATAAACAAGTTAGAATCCAACAACAAACTGGGTCTCATCTTTTTGATCTGAAACAAGAGAGCCTCAACATCAACTCTATTAAAACCATCTCAGCCGAGCATATTACAAAACCAAAACATGTAAATTTCCTGTTTTTAAGACTGACACTGAAATAATAGCAGGCTGTGTCAGTGTCTGTTGCTCATAATGTCTTTATAAATTCATGTCTGAGTTTAATCAGCCCAATAAAACCTCTTAAGGAAAGAGTTCATCAAAAAAAAAAAAAAAAAAACTCATGATTTTCTTCCTCCTGTTTGTTGCTTGTCACCTAGAAACCCATCCAGGATAAACAACGGCAGTCCTGCAGAGGTCATCACCACAGCCAGACAAGAGAGGTGTTGAGACGCTTCGGTCTTCTGTCCATCTCCCTCAGGTGCTTATCAACACAATGGACCCCAAGCACATACTGTTTGCATCTCTCTCAACATCTCATTCATTTGTCTTTCTCTAATCTCTCTTATCCCTGCGGTGCTCAGGAAGAGAGGAAAGCCCACTGCCTTATCTCTGTTTTTCTGTGTCGGTGGGGGATGAAACTGTTTCTCTAGTGTCTCTCTTCACTCACATCAGGCCCACATTTACTCTTAAAGATTTCCACCGGTTGTGCAATGTTTGAATGTTCAGCCATGGAATAGTTATTATTCCTCTGTTCTTCAAAGCATGCAGGCCTGTTGTTGAAGTAACTCCCTCCGGAACAAGAGCTGAGAGGACAGCAGGAGGATGTTGTCATTTTGGAGGAGATCAGGGGGTAATAGCATTTCAAGGGAAACTGAGATGGCGTCGGCAGCTGTGTTTCTGGCAAGGTGAATGCTGGGACATTTAAAATATGTCTGAACTACGCAATGAACTGATATATCTGTTGTGCATATGCATGGGCACAAACACAAATGCTTTATTTAGACCTTCAAGGAAAATGTGGATGTGTTTAAAGATGGAATTAAATAGTGCTGAATTGAAGTGATTATATGGACTAAACTACTGAACTGCTTTAAACTGAACCAAACTGACCTTAACTGAACTTAGTTAAACTGAATTAAACTAAACTATTAAACTGAGTTGGGCTGAACAGTACTGAACAAACAGAACTGATCTGTACTGACTTGAAATTTATTTAACTGGACTAAATTGCTTAACTGAACAAAACTACTGAACTGAACTGAATTCAACTAAACTATTAGACAGTAATGAACAGAAATGCACTGAACTGAACTGGACCAAACTGAATTAAACTGTGCTGAACTGGACCAAACTGAACTGAACTGACATTAACTGTTTTGAACTGAACTGATCTGAACTGTTTTGAGTTGAGTTTAACTATTTGAGCTGAATTGAACTATATTGAACAGAACTGATCTGAACTGACTTGAAATGTTGTGAACTCAACTAAATTACGGAATTGAACAAAACTGAACTGAAAAAAACTATGGAACTGAACAGAATTCAACTAAAGTATTAAACTGTTCTGAACAGAGCTGTATTGAAATGAACTGAGTTTACCTGTATTGAACCAAACTGCACCAAACTGAATTAAACTGTATGAACTAAACCAAACTGAACTGAACTACATTTAACTGAGATGAGTCAAGCTGTTTTGACCTTAACTGAGCTGAATACTTTTAAAATAAAAACAAATTGACTGTTTTGAACTTAACTGAGTTGAATAGTTTTGAACTGAACTGAGCTGAACTGAGCTGGACTGTAATAAAATGGTTTAACTGAATTTAATGAACTGCTGAGTTGAACTTAAGTTAGATTAGCTGAGCAGAACAAAATTTAACTGAAATCAATATGATTTGAGCAAAAAAATAAATTTACTTTCCTTTGAATGTGACAAGAATCATACAAATGTGACCATGCAACTATTGTTTTTTTTACTTGAACATGTCTGTGTATAAAGGTCAAGCAATCAATCAGTTTAATCTAATAGAAATGCACAATTAAGCTTTGCGCGAACACACACACACACCCCGTCCCCAAAATCAAGGGGCTGGAAAGTGTGTGCATGTTGAAAGGGTCACTTTGCATTTTCATTAGATTAATGCTGATTAGCCCCGACACACAGAGATTTGCATTGACAATGACTTTAAGAAACGGTTAAATATCATTAGTATGCATGAGCTAGCATGCCATAGTCTCACTAGAGGCCAAGGCCACTGCCTGGTGTCTCCACACTAAGAGAGACGTTTCTCATGCTATCCTCTCATTAAAACTGCTCTTATGGCCCATGACTTGGAGAACAGTGCATAAAGAGAAGTTATTTTAAAATATGCATTATTTATTGGACTAAAATAATGGGAATACTCCCTGCTTAAAATACTAGTTTAGAGCCCTGCATAAACAAATAGTACCTTACAGATATGAAAATGATACATTACAAGAATAGATATGAGTCACTTTTCTAAATAAACGCATGAAAAATCTAAAAACACAGCGATGAAGCTTCAATAATATCTGTCAAAAGGGTTTTGAGGCCAGGGGAACGATTTTTAAAGAAACCAAAAGTAAAGTAAGTTAATTTCTAAATTACTATTATTATTTTTAAACGTGAATAATTGGGTTCTCTGGTAAATCCCTGCAGAACAAGATGGTTAATAAGCATGCTGGGGTTACAATATATCCTGGTCTTTTCAGCAGGGACGTCCTACTTAAGTCAAGTATCTGAATTATGTGAATATGCGGTTTGTATTTCACTAGGCAAGTTAAGAAAAGAGACTCTAGGATAAGGAATTTTATCGAGACATTTGGAATTGAGGGAGAAAAACATGGCCAGGGCAGACAGAGAGATGGTGTGTGTGTGTGTGTGTGTGTGTGTGTGTGTGTGTGTGTGTGTGTGTGTGTGTGTGTGTGTGTGTGTGTGTGTGTGTGACAGAGAGAAGGAAAGCACAAGAGGAAACACTTTAGTGGCATATGCTGCTGTCCCTCTCTTCTTTAATCCCTGCATTTTTCCTCTTCTCTTTCCCACGTCTTGAGTGTTAATTGATAAAAACAGGGAGGGAATCCGACCCTGTGACTAATCGCCTCCAGCTCACCACAGTGTGTTCGTGTGTGTCTCAATGCTGGACAGAATTGTTAAGTCTGCTCTGCATCCTCTCGAGTCGGGACATGATGTGTCATGAGGTGAGGACCAGAGAGGTTTACATAACCCATCACTAAGAGCCAACAAATCTTCAAAAATATCAAGGACAGAAATGACTATTTAAGTACTAAGCTTCACAAAAAAAATAAAAAAATTACACAAGTCATATGACACGCAACATGCAAATGGTCTACAGTGTCATCATGTAACTCTAAATTAAACACACACATACACAGAAACACCAACATAATTCTCTGTTTTACTAGGCGGCCATTTTTTTACGAATTTGAACGATGTGAATCATACTGAAATGCTTGTGCCTTCTTCAGAAATTCATCTTTTGGATTTTATTGAAAAATAACAACATGTGGTTTTGGAAGGATTTACATATATTTACTGTACTTACTGTATATGTAACTTTCACCTATTATAGTCAAATAGTGATTTGCATCTAATGACCTGAAGTCTTCCAGGCAATAGAATCCCAACAAAAACACAGATGCTATTGAAACACACACATTTGCTGGGCTGAACCGGATTAGACCTCTTGCAGATGGACAGACATAGTAAGCCTGCTGGTGTGGGGTTGGGGGCAACCAGTAAAACCACTAATTGGTGCAATCATAGAATAAGTGCACTAAATCCAAGTCATTATGCCTGCAAAGACAGGATATAGAGTCTTAGGTTTACAGCTGAAATCACACACAAACACACACATATTCACGGGTTGTTTTCAACTTCTTGTCCCAAGGGTTGATTTTCTAGATTAAAATGATACGATTAGTTTTGTATTGTAGAATATGAAGATTGCATTAACTTTTCTTGCATTTTCAAAAGCATTTTATGTATAGATAATATTTAGTCTTTTAATTCACCATGCAATTGCCAATTATTAAATTATAATTACATTGTTACGTTCAATATTTTAAATAGTATGACCAGTTGTATTATACAAGATTGATCTAATAAAATGACTGTGCTTTTAATGGTAAAATATTTAACATATGGTAAAAATTTTACAGCAAGTACAGTTTGGAAGTGAAAAAAAAAGATATATAATTTACAGTGAAAAACTGTAAACTGACATCCCCAGAATTCCCAGCATAACATTTCACATTTAATGTATTTTTCCTTTAATTTACTATGTTTCTTAGTTTTTTTCTTATCAGTTGTGAACATTAGGGTTGTATTAGTGTTAAGTGAATGCTTATTGCATTGTATCAGATTCATGTATGAGATTCATGTGTTACCAGGATGGTGTTTACTGTTTGTGTGAATGACACTGTGCACCTTCTATATATGTTAGCATTTTACTTCTCAGCTTGTGGAAAAACTGCTTGTGATGAGCTTTGGTCCATCATGTGACTTTTTTCTTGGCGGTTAACAGTGTATTACAAAGGTAAACAGATTTCAGTGCTTCAATAGGTGTTTATATAAATATCATATCAGAAAAAAAAAATTTAAATGTAAATTTAAGTTACATCCATAAAACTCAAAATGTTGTTTCCGTATTTTTTTACGGTAAAATTCTGGCAATCCCACAAATTTTACGCAATTTTAATAATTTTATTTTTTTATTATTTTTTTTTTACAGTGGACAAGTAGTCAGCAAAATCAGAGTCTTCCATTTTGATTCACTCATCACATCAAAGTCTATATATATGGTAACACTTTAGTTAAGCGACCAATTTTCACTATTAACTAATTGCTTATTAGCATTCATATTACTACAGTATATCGTATTGGCAGATTATTAGTACTTATAAAGCACATATTATTGCATGACCATATTTTACATCCCTAAACCTAACCAATACCTAAACTTAACTACCTTACTAACTATTTTTAAGCAGTAGAATTAGGATTTTATTGAGGCAAAAGTGTTAGTTAATAGTTAGTTAATACCAAGAATTGGACCTTAAAATAAAGTGTGTCCATATATGTATATTCAAAAGATGAAAACATGATTTGTTAAAAACATTCTAACTGTCCGCAAGGAGTGCGAAGAAGTTGTGAATTTTATTCTATGACATCTTTAATGCAATTTCCACCACAGAACACACAATGCAAGATGGTGGAAATGACATTGTGGCGAAAATCCATTACTTAAAAAAAAAATAAATAAATAAATTTCTGTTTGCCTGAAAATTATCCCTTATTTTTAAAGAGCCCATCTGAGAAACACCCTTAAACGAAGTTACAAAGACTCAATTATTTGTGAACACACTCACACACAATTATGAAAGTATGTCTTCTTCAGTTTCCTCAATAGCTCTATCCAGTCTTCTACCATTCAGAATACTTCACAAGCAGATTTTCAAAACTAACAAATGAGACTTTCACATGGCTGTAAAGGAGTTTCCCCATATCATATAAATCACAAGGGTCAAGTTCCTCGCCTATGGATATCCACAGCTACATGGAGAGTGTGGAACTTCCACTGGTATGGTAATCTTTTCATTTCATTCCAGCACAGTGGGGAGTTACAGGAATCTCCCCTGTCTCTGGCTGTGTGGGGGACTCATTCATACTCAATAGGTCTTTTGTTGCCCCCTTGCCTCTTCAGCCCCTGCTCCACCATTACCCCCCTCTTTGACAGGGAGAGAGGCCATCCTGCCTGGACTCATCCTTACTGTTCCTCAGCCCTCGTCTCTTGCTTTTCATATGTTAAACCACACTTCTCCTTCTCCCTTGCCCTCGATTAGTAATCTGTCTGCCCCTGACAACCGATGCTGCCCCAGCAACCGCTTCTGCCCCACTAAACCTGCCCCAGCAACTGCTTTTGACTCTCAATCAGTTCAGGTTTAAATGTGGGCACAGTCCAGAGGAGGCAGGATCACGGCGGGGATGAGACAAGGGGGGTGCAGAAAGACAGTCCACATATGCTCAGTCACACATTCACACCATCTTTTTGCCCAATAACAAGCTCAATTCTCGCCTATTTTATGTTTTAATCTGCTTTTGGTGCATTATGTAGACGTGCACGTCTCTGTCACATTAAGAACCGGCTAAATTAAGATTTGTCTTTTACTCAGACTTGTATTTGCATGTGAATCCATTTGGTAGGCGCTTCCCTTGCTGCCAGTAAGCTACTCTGCAGAGCTCCTCAATGCGAGCGTCAAGCCTCGCCAAGCTCTTTCAGCCTATAACAGGACCCTGCAGCCATGAATATGCATGAGCCGCAGGGAGCAGAGTTTTCTCACAGTTACGCAGAGGGAACTGGACTCGGGCAGAGACAGCATTTGAGAATCACTTTAGGTGGAAACTCTTTTCAGTTCTTTTCAGTCGGATCCCAATTTTGAAACTACTTACCTAGATCATAAACAAACATTAATGATGAATTTAGATATGCTGAACAGTGTTTTTACTCATATTTGAGTGCCTGAATATATGACTCTATATTGACTCTGAACCTAAAGAAATGGTCTTTAAAAGAATTCACATACGAGATATAAATAGAAAAAATAAAGTTTTTCAAAACAGACATTGATAGACTTTACAAATCTTGTCTGATAGTTTAAAACTCATTGAAAAATTTAGAGAGATGATAGAAGGACAGACAGATGGACGGACAGATGGATGGTTGAATGGGAAAGTACTTTCAATGTTTGATAGACAGACAATTATTAGTTAAAAATGCAAAGAATAATATGCTATGAATCTGATGGAATAATATGAGTAATCCTGGTTTAAATCTATTGGATCAGAGCAACGTGATCTCATGAGAATACGTGTGTATTTTTACGTTAAATGTGGTTCTACCACACGTACATTTTTACTTACGTTTTCATGCACATAAAAACGTACAACCTAGACGTATTTATTGTGGTTTACGGCACTAATATCGAACTCTCATTGGTTCTCACATAATTCGTCACAGATTGCGACATGTCGTGTTTCAGTTGATAGACATTTGAAATCAGTGCGCCAGTGCGCCTTCACGGAGAGAAGACAGATTCATAATTTCACGGATTAATAAATTAAATTCTGCTCTGTACCCTATAAAAACTATTACCTCCAGAGAGGACTGCGACTGGAACTCATTATCATTTGAACTACTTTTGGTACCACTTTTGATATTTTTTCGCAAAAAATAAATGATTAACATTATGTTTGTTTGTCTATTATTTGTTTATTTATAACAGTAACGTTATGTAGTTTTAAGAAATGGTTATGGGTTTAGGGGTAGGTGTAAGATTAACGTTAGTGGCTCAAAATAACGTTTTAATGTTATATTTTTAATTAAATTGTGTTTTATTATGTTTTATTCTTTTAACATTCTGTATAAAATGGGTAGGTTTAGGTTCGGGTGAGGTATAGGGATCTTACATTTATCAAAAAAAAAATTATAAAAAGGGAAAATATACATAAATATTTAAAAAATTAATCCGATACGCATTGAAAAGCAGCTTCATGAGCAAATTTCTATGGATAACTGGTCAGAGAACACGTTCTATCTGTACATATTTGAGGTTGTTTTTACCTAAATTTCGATACGTATCGATCCTGTAATTACGTCCAGATAATACGTAAATTACACTGTAAATACGTAAAGGCTCATACGTATTGGGACAGTTTTAATTTACGTCTAAATATGTACGTTTTGATTGTGAGATCAGGCTGATCAGAGAGGGTGCATTCAGCTTAATAAAATAATGTTTAGTGGAGCAGTCACCTAAAAGTGTTCCAGAAGTTCCATTTGCACTTCCTGAAGCATCATTCGATTGATGGACTGAGGGCAGAGTAGAAGAGAATGTGAGCTATTAATCAGGTGCTGTTCACTGCCAGATTATTCTGACCTGAGTCACGCCAAGCACTCTAGCAAGAAATTTGCTTTAATATTAAATACAAACATGCCTTAGTCATCTTTCCTCTGATTCATGTACTTAATCAAATGTTTTCAAGAACTACACCCTCCAAAAACACGTCCATACTTTCTACATTAGCTGTGCGTGATTCACATGCCATTAGTTAATTCAAACCAACATTTATTACAAAACAGACTGGCCCAACTCTAAATTCTGACGGCATGAGGTGCATTCAAAGCTGTTATAAAATGCACATCTGTGACTGCACATTCGATGTTAACACAATAAGTTGCAATGAAACACTGCTTATTGATCATAAAAAAAAAAAAAAAAAAAAAAAACACTGCAATATACTGTCTCTCATGCCATGTTTCTTTAAAATAATAGTAGCCTTCTGACTGATTCGGCTCTCCCAAAATACATGTACGTTCTCATGCATATGCTACAT